>NC_135373.1:122223737-122523737 GCF_049243985.1 Paroedura picta | reverse complement strand
TTTCCGAGCTAAATGTCCTGAACGTGGGTGCACCCAATCTCATTCTAAAATAGATTAGCTCTTTTTTTTTGTTTTTCTTTTACATCGCGGTAGGATCTTTTACATTGCGGTAGAGGGCATCACCCCAAGGGTCAGACATGACCCAGTGCTTGCTCAGGGGTTACGTTTATCTTTACCGTTATGATCTTTTGTATCTTGTCCCCTTATATTGTATCTTTAACACATACAAAAGAGAAGCCATGTTGGATCAGGTCTATGGCCCCTCGAGTCCAAAGCTCTGTGCTACATGGTGGCCAAAACACAGGAGCCATCAGGAGGTCCACCAGTGGGGGCAGAACTCAAGAAGTTCTCCCACTGTTGCCCACCAAGCACCAAGAATGCAGAGCATCCAGGCGCCAGATAGAGTATTCCACTTATACCTGGTGGCCAAAGTCCACTGCCGGACCTCTGCTCCAGATCTTTATCTAATCCCTTTTTGAAGTATAAGAATGTAACAGAAGCCATCTTGGATCTGGCTAATGGCCCTTCTCATCCAACTGCCTGTGTCTTCTTCAGTAATCTCAGGGCTCTCTCAGCCTCACCTCCCTTGCAGGTTGTCTGTTCTGAGAAAGGGAAGGCAAATGTAAGCTGCTTTGAGACTCCTTCGGGTAGAGAAAAGTGGCATTCGCTGTCAGGGGCTCGTGGGAACTGTAGTCCATGGACATCTGGAGGGCCGCAGTTTGACTACCCCTGATCTAAACAATAAAACCCGACAAAGTTCCCCAAAGCTATAATCTATAACATGGCGGTAAAATAATAAAAACTCCTCTCCTTGCAGTGGAGCCATTGGGGTCAGTCCAGATTATGATATTAGTGGTGGTAGAAATCAGGGGGCAGCGGCTCTGTCCAGTGGCTCTGGGCGCAGTCTAGAACTGTGCCCGAGAACCTTAAAGGGGGGAGGGAACCTGATCTCATATCCTGGAGTCACCACTAGGCCTCTACACAATGCCTGGTGGAAGAGCTCCATCTTGCAGGCCCTGTAGAACTCGGAGAGCTTTGGGCTGATCCTGCGTTGAGCAGGGGGTTGGACTAGATGGCCTGTATGGCCCCTTCCAACTCTATGATTCTATGATTCTATGCATTGAGCAGGGGGTTGGACTAGATGGCCTGTATGGCCCCTTCCAACTCTATGGTTCTATGATTCTATGATTCTATCTAAAAAATTAATTAACTCCCATCTGTTAGGGAAACCCTTCCAGAGCTGTCACAAAACGCTGGCTAAGAAAAGCCGCTCGAAACCAAAGCGTCAGTCCAAATGGCCTTTCGAACTAAAGTACGGGGGATAGACCAAATAACTGGGCGTGCCTAAAGTGCGTTCACTTATGAGAAGGAATACGACGTTCCTTTCTCACATCCGGGCTTTATCTCTCTGTTATCTGCCTTCTTAACATTATTAATTAGTTAATGCCCGTAAAGCTCTTTGAAGATCCAGAAGCCCTGTAAGTATTCTAATTCTCGCTATCTGCCAGCTGTATCTCCTCACCTATCGGTCTATCTACCTTTGCTATCTCTCTGTCGGAACAATGCTACTTCACACTCATAACAGTGTTTTCTAATCTATCGCCGTGTTTCAAGGCGCTTTAACAAACATTAGCTAATTAATCTCGCGGAGCCATCTCAAAACAACGCCGAACGGAGCAGGAGGGATCCATTCCTGGGAAGGAGGAAGGGCTGTTCGTTCGAAAGTCTCACTTTGAGGAGCCATTCGGGGAGAGAACAGGGGAGGGCTTGGAGGGTCCATAGAAAGCCAGGCCTGGTTGGGCGCAAGGTGGCTCTGGGCCATTTGGCTGAGGGGGCGGTTGACCGTCCAACGTGAGCGGGAGTCTTTTCTCAGAACGGCAGTGTGGCACATTGGTTAGAGCATTTGTGGCACACCGAGGCAGGCAGAAGGCAGCTTTTGATTTCGGGGAAAAGGGCAGGGCACACAACCCCAAAATGGCTACAGAAGAAGGCGGAGCCAAACCAAAAGGCAGTTATGTCTAAGAGAAATACTTCAAGAGTTCCAGTTTAACACACATCTTGTTTGAAAGTGGTGTCTTGAATATATGCTAAACTGGATGGCCAATTTGCAGGGGGAGATCTCCCAATACTACAACAGTCTCCTGAGACCGGCAGCCTCTCCCAAGGATCTCAGGTGGAGGTTTTTCCTGTCACCTACTGCCTGGCCCTTTGCATGCCAAGCAGAGGCTCTGCCACTGAGCCACAGCCCCTTCCCATGGCTCTGAAGAGTCTCAGGCTGAGGTCTTTCCCATCACCTCCTGCCTGGACCATTAAAAATGGAGATGCCAGGGATTGAACCTGGGGCCTTCTATATGCCAAGCAGAGGCTCTGCCACTGAGCCACAGCCCCTTCCCACAGCTCTTGAGGGTCTCAGGCAGAAGTCTTTCCCATCCCTTTCTGCCTGGTCCTTTTGAACTGGAGATGAACCTGGGACCTTTTGCAGGCCAAGCACGGGCTCTACCATTGAGCCACAGTCCCTTTGATCCACATGGGATGAAATTAATGGGAAGTCTCACTTTGTCTTATCCAGGGAGCTGCCTTCTGACCCCTCCCTCCTCTCTCAAACACACACACTTTATCTTCTCACTCTCTCTTCCACCAAGCTTTTGGAGGGGCCAGTGATCCTTCAACATCTCTCTCTCTCTCTCTCTCTCTCTCTCTCTCTCTCTCTCTCTCATCTATCCATCTATCCATCCATCCATCCATCCATCCATCCATCCATCCATCCATCCATCCATCCATCCATCTATTTATTATACCGCCCTCCCTGAAAGCTCAGGATGGTTTGCATAAAACGGGAACAGTACCATTAACTCAGTTTATAGTGATGTGGTAACAACAATAACCATGACAAGATAGTGATAGTAATAAACATTGTAGAATAGTAGAATACTAGGAATATTGATTAACTCACACGGAGGCCCAGTGGTTTGGGTGGATCTGTAATGATTGTCAGAGGGACGCTCGGGGGCCGGTGGGAAGTGGTGGTTTGGATCGACCTCAACTGAATGCCTGGTGGAGGAGCTCCCTTTTGCAGGAACTGTTCAGGTTCCATCAGGGCCCTGATCTCCCCCGGGAGCTCATTCCACCAGGTGGTGGCCAGGATGGAGAAAGCTCTGGCCCTGGTTGAGGTCAAGCGGGCTTCCTTGGAGCCAGGGACCACCAGGAGGTTGGAGGTGGTAGAGGGCAAGGCTCTTTGAGAGGTGTAGGCAGAGAGGCGATCCCTTAGGTATACTGGGCCCAGCCCGCATATCGCCTTAAAGGTGATATAATCCCCCCCCCTAAAAAAACCCACATCTCCACCTCAATTTGGTAGCAGACCTATTCAAAGGGCTGGTCCTCGAAAGACTAGTTGTAGTCAAGGATCATTTGAAATAATATGAATCTGTATTATTTCAATTATATTACTGTTGTATTGAAGTTGTCCACCACCCTGAGCGGGCCTATCAGGAGGGAGGATGAAATTGAACAAATGAACACATTGAACGAAATTGAACGAATGAACGAATGAAAGAACAAACAAATGAACAAACAAATGAACGAGCCATGGAAAGACATGTGCCTGCCATTCTCTCCAGCAGATACAAATCTCCTCATAGTTCCACACACCCATTGCCAAACGAACTGGACATTTGTGATGGGGAAAGTTCTCTTTAGATTCGGCTTCCTTTTCTTCTTTGACTGCAACCCAAAGGTGAACTGGATCTACTGGAATAAATGTTGCAAATTAATTTCTGCCTAAGGAGGTGGTGAGCTCCCCCTTACTGGCAGTCTTCAAGCAAAGGTTGGATACACACTTTTCTTGGATGCTTTAGGGTGCTTAGGGCTGATCCTGCGTTGAGCAGGGGGTTGGACTAGATGGCCTGTGTGGTCCCTTCCCACTCTAGGATTTTATGATTCTATGATACTATGAGATTGATTTCCTGCACTCAGGGCCCCGTAGCTACGACTGGGCCATGCTCTGCTCTATTAACAAAATATCCCAAGATGCATAACTTCCATCAATGCAACAGTCAACGGAGAGAAGTTTTGAGAAAACCACAACTTGTGTCCAGTGCACTGGACAATTCAATGTGCTGCGTAAATACTGAAAATTCATTCAGCAATTCGCTCTGAACCTCCAGTTTGGTAGGTTCGGCCGTTTTCGACACGGGCCCTCTGGATATTGAGGAAAAGCAGCGTATATTGGAGCGCCGTGTCATTTTTCCAGGTGAAAAGTTACTTGGTCTGTTTTGCTGGGAAGAGGGAAGGTGTTTTTCTCGCCCGTCCGTTTTTCTCACCTGGCACGTCGACGGCCTTGCCAAGACGCCCTTCCTCCACTCAGCCGAGAATAGCCATCACCGAACGCGCAAAACCCTCCCAGGTATTTTTTGCAAAAGATGTCATCCTGTCAAATGTGTCACCCGCCCCGTGCTGTACCTGTCGATCTGTTACCACTTGCTAATTACGGAGTTAACGGCTCATTATCATTCATTTCAGCACTCCAGAAAAAAACAAAACGCAAACGCTCCATGGAGCAAAATCCCCTTTGTAAAAAAAGCAAGGAGAAGAACGAACGGAGGAAAGACACATCCCCGATGGTCGTTGTGGGGCAGAAGATGCCGGGGGTCTCCACCCTGGGGACTTCTCTCTTTGCTGTTTAAGGTTTTAGGGAATGCACTGGCCATTGATTGGCAAATGAGGAAATTGCTCGAAGGGTTCCCGCTAACATTCCTGAACGGTGATGAGGACAAACACGTGGGGTAAAAAGAGATGGGAAAAGGTCCTAATGTGTCAGAAAAGGCTATGAGGTCTCGGAGATTAAATAGTTTACAGCACCATTCTAGGCAGATGAACAAGATTTCAGTCCAGTGGTATTAGCTTTGCCAAATGTGGGTGGGGAAATATTTGGAGTGTTTGGGGGTGGAGCCTGGAGAGGGTGGGGTATGAGGAGGGGAAGGGACAGTAGCATACGGCGGGGGACCATTCATTCATTCATTCATTCATTCATTCATTCATTCATTCATTCATTCATTCATAGAATCATAGAGTTGGAAGGGACCTCTTGGGTCATCTAGTCCAACCCCCTGCACTAGGCAGGACACTCACAACCCTATCGCTCGTCCACTGTCACCTGCCACCCCCTTGAGCCTTCACAGAATCAGCTTCTCCATCAGATGGCTATCCATCCTCTGTTTAAATGCCTAAAGATGGAAATTCATTCATTCATTCATTCATTCATTCATTCATTCATTCATTCATTCATTCATTCATTCATTCTGTAAGACGGATTTCTTCTGCTAGGTTCTGCATGAAGTGGAGGCCATGGCAGGGTCCCGGAGTTACCAACGGGGGATCCCTTAGTGCTGGTTAGACCAGGACCCTCTCTCCCAGAGTGAGAGAGTTTATGACCAGAAGTTGGACAAGGGGTGGGTGGAAAGTAGAACTTTTGGATCACCATCTTTGAAGGTATTAATGTTAATGCTTGTTGTTTTTAAGGGTTTTTTCAAGGGGTTTTACTGGTTTTTATTGTTTTATTGTAAACCACTGCGAGTTCAAATAGAGAGTGGCAGGATATAAGCATGAAAATAAATTCATTTTACATTTTATGCATTTATGCAGGTTGGGTTTGGGTTCCCTTTTTTCTTTTTCCTGAAGCCAGTTAAGCCTCCCAGAACAACAGGAAGTAACATTTGGTCTTTTTTTCTTAAATGGGAGAGATGAAAAAGAGGCTCTGCTAGATTGACTTATGAGGTGCCACATTCTTTCTGCCTCGGGGATCCTCTTTTGACAATCCATCAGTGAGTGTGAACATCAAACAGAAAGTTAGACAGCATGTTTATGCACAACGACAACCTATACCCCAGTTACCTGAAAACTTACACCTCCCTTTCCCCTACTTTTCTTGGAGCCAATTCAGGTATTAGATCATCAGGTGATATTTCGATCAGAGAATCCAATTTTTTTCCACCCTGGGGTGTTTGTGTGCGTTGAAGAATCCATAAGGCCAAGGAATAAGTTTCAGAATCTTTTTACACTCTGCTTCAAGTATTTTTAAAATTGATCTATGGAATGGTTCATAGCACTCTTCCTTTCCTCTGACTTGGTAGAAGGCAGTTTTACGTGAACTTCCGGTTGCAAATGAAGAATTTCCAAGCTTTTTTGAAGCAATTGCGGCCATGCTGGTCCAATTTAAAGGGGGACATTGGCATGGGGGAGGGGGAGGTATTGCATTTTTTCTCTCCCGTTTTTTAATACCTCTCCAAAATTGCTTTTATTCCTGTTGAGAGAAGTGTACGGATACTCATACATCTACCCCAGCAGGGGACGGACAAAAACTATTACAGAGTGTTGCTTCTAATGCAAATAGGGTACAGGAGGAATGGGTTAAACTGTTCCCTCTTTCTCCCTAAGTCTGTTTTCCTCTCCAAATTGCAACCCACTCACCCACCCTGGGGCAGCAATCAAATTTGAAAGTCTGGAAAGCAATCAATACACAATAATCAAATATGCAATGCAATTTTCTTCCACTCCGAAGGGAAAAGACTCTTCTAAAGGATATGCTTTCGATTTTCAGTTTGCAAGTATTAATAGAAACTGAAGCTTCTTGGCCATTAGACAAATTGACATGGCGTGCTGGTTTCTTCAATAAAATGTAGAATTCACTGCCAAAGGATGTTGTGATGACCACAGGAATACATAGTTTGAAAGAGGGATGAGATAGATTCATGGGGGACAAGATTCATGGCTACTAGCCATGGTGCCTGAGGAAAACCTCAACTATGACCGTTTATGCACTGGAGGTTTCATGCTGGGCTGCAGGCTGGAGTTTTAGTTGTGGCAGGTTGTCCCACCGCTTCCTGCACCGACATGGGGGAGCATTTGGCCTGGTGCACATCATCTGCTCCTGATTTGTGCTCCTGCACAGGAGCTGGGGCAGTGAAGTTCCCAGTGCATAAATGGTCATTCAGAGGCACTAATGCTTTCAATCCCAGAGCCAGGAAGCAACATCAGGAAAGGCTTTTGCGCCCTGTCCATTGGTTCATCAGAGTAACTGGTTGGCTGCTGTGTGAGACGGGATGCTGGACTAGATGGACCACTGGTCTGATCCAGCAGGGCTCTTCTGATGTTCTTGGGATGCCGGACTAGATGGACCCCTGGTCTGATCCAGCAGGTCTCTTCTAATGTTCTTAGGAAGCTGGACTAGATGGACCACTGGTCTGATCCAGCAGGGCTCTTCTGATGCTCTTGGGATGCTGGACAATATGGACCACTGGTCTGATCCACTAGGTCTCTTCTGATGTTCTTAGGAAGCTGGACTAGATGGACCACTGCTCTGATCCAGCAGGGTTCTTCTGATGTTCTTGGGATGCTGGACAATATGGACCACTGGTCTGATCCAGCAAAGCTCTTCTGATGTTCTTGGGATGCTGGACAATATGGACCACTGGTCTGATCCAGCAGGGCTCTTCTGATGTTCTTGGGATGCTGGACAATATGGACCACTGGTCTGATCCAGCAGGTCTCTTCTGATGTTCTTGGGATGCTGGACAATATGGACCACTGGTCTGATCCAGCAGGTCTCTTCTGATGTTCTTAGGAAGCTGGACTAGATGGACCACTGCTCTGATCCAGCAGGGCTCTCCTGATGTTCTTAAGATGATGGACTAGATGGACCAGTGATCTTCTTGTGTACTAAAGATGCTGGACTACATGAACCACTGGTGGTGTGATCTGTTGATGTTCTTGTGATCTATTGACTTTATTCTGTACTCTTGTAGATCCCTCCCTGCTGCTTCCCCAAAAGGAGATCACATATCCTGCCTTCCTCTGTTTTGAAGACAATCTTAGCAAATATGTCCCGCCCAAAGAAATGCTGTTCTGGAAATGTTGAGTGGGATTGCTTTTCCTCTGCTCTGGTTTGATGAAAGGTGTCATAGTTAGCTTTATAGATCCAAACGATAGTGATAGAAACAGCTGACTCAACCATACTCCCTTTCATCGAGTGATGAAAGCCAAAGAGTCATGTCTAAAGGACGACAACAGAGTTGAAAGCCTAGGATGGGCCCCAAAGACAGATGCTTAAAATACCTGACACGTTTGCATGCCGTGAGCTGATTCTTGACTGGCATTTGTTTTTGCCATATGGGTACAGATCCCAGCACTATATTGTTTGCCGAGTTTAAATATGCAAGAGTACAGAGCACCAAACTGCTTAAAAGAATACAGTAGTTTTATTGCAAAGCAAAATAAACTCTGTGAAGAAAGAGGAGAGAGAGAGGGGGGGAAGAAAAAGAGAGAGCAAGAGAGAGAGACAGAGTCCTACTTGTCTAACTGTCTTTAACACTCTTTCCTTCTGTCTGTTTTGGAGGCAAGCAGGGAGGAAGTGTGGTCAAAGGAGCAGGAAGTCTCCAAATGAGGAGGAATACAATGGGGAAAATATCAAAATGGTCCTACTCTAATTATGTTATTGATGGCCCCTGCAGGATATTCTTCACATGCTTTTGAATCTTGAACTCTACAAATATTGCACGTTCCAACTCATATACCCATTCTGAAATGCGTTGTCTGCTCCTCCTCCTGCTCCCGCTGCTGCTGCTCCTCCTGCTCCTCCATGGCTCTCCACAATTGAGGAGCTGATGCTGAATTCTAGGGACCTCTGGTCCAACCAGGCCAGCCTCTTCTCATGCTGTTAATAAAATCCGTCCTTGTTTGTTGAAAATAAGTTGTGCGTCTGGCCGTAGGGGGAAGTGGGCTTGCCATCTTCCTTTTGAGTGGGGGCCTAACGGGTGGAGCACCGTCTCCGAAAATGCAGACCCAGCGACACCTTCGTCTTCAAAAGTGCTCCACTTCCTCCCCTCTGTACTCCACAAAACCCTTTCAAGAAAGCCCCCCTTTCCCCACTCACAAAGGTGACAGCCTCAAGAGCGATTGGTGTGGTAGCAGACGGCTTCCTCCTTTGCTGTCTGTCACTCGGCAGAGGTGAGGAGTTCATTGGCGGTCTCTGATCGGCGAAGCCAAGCTCCTGTTCATAGACCTAATGGTGTAGAGCAGGGGTGGCCCAACTGTGGCTCCCTAGATATACATGGACTACTATTCCCATGAACCCTGCTGGCAGGGGATTATGGGAATTGCAGTCCATGGACATCTGGAGAGCCACAGTTTGGTGACTCTGGTGTAGAGTTACTGTAGAAACAGGGGCCTGTTATTTTTTGGAGAAAATGGCTGCATGGATGGTGGACTCTATGATTGAGGGTCCTCCCTTCCACAAACCCTGCCCCCTCCAGGGTCCTCCCCTAATTCCTCGAGGGTATTTCTCCACCCATAGCTTGCAACCCTCACTAAAGACCCCCACGTTCCAAGTGCATGGAATCCAATGCAAATCAGAAATCAGCATTCAGTGATTGCCTACATTCCGTACAATCAACGATTGTGTGCTTGCCATGCTGGTGAAGCTGAATCCATCTTTTCTTGTCTGTTGTTCTCTAAACCAGGCGTAGTCAACCTGTGGTTCTCCAGATGTTTATGGACTACAATTCCCATGAGCCCCTGCCAGCATTTGCTGGCAGGGGCTCATGGGAATTGTAGTCCATGAACATCTGGAGGACCACAGGTTGACTACCCCTGCTCTAAACAACTTTCTTCCCTACTAGGTCTTCTCTTGTAGACTAATATGTCATCTGCTTACATCATTCGAAAGTTATTAGCGGACACCTCCTCTGAAGTAACGGAACGTGTATCAGAATTCTTAGCCGTCGTGCTTCGAGAAAGGACACATGCTGGTATTATTAAGGCACCAGGCGTTTTGTTTTCCAACGGCAAGTAAGAGAACACTTGAATGCCTGGGGGTATTATGGTCATCACAGTTGTTGAGTTTGTGCTGCGTGAAGTTGTTGAGTTTTAAATTCAAATTCTTAGGTCTTGTTCATTTGAGAGCCAGTTTGGTGAAGTGGTTAGGAGTGCAGACTTCTAATCTAGCGAGCCAGGTTGGATTCTGCACTCCCCCACATGCAGCCAGCTGGGTGACCTTGGGCTCGCCACAGCACTGATAAAAACTGTTCTGACCGAGCAGTGATATCAGCGCTCTCTCAGCCTCACCCACCCCACAGGGTGTCTGTTGTGGGGAGAGGAATGGGAAGGCAAATGGAAGCCGCTTTGAGCCTCCTTCAGGTAGAGAAAAGCGGGATATAAGAACCAACTCTTCTTCTTATCTTGTGTTATATTGATACCTCATGTAATGTTTTGTATGTCAGTAAAGGTTATTGCATTGCTGCTGTTGTAGTATCTATTACGTCTGCTGGTTTGGCAGACACAGGCGTTGACGTTCCTTGAAAACAGCTCTCTTTATTGAAATAATCACCAACTAACACCAACAATACCAAACAGAGAGCAAGAGGGAAACCACCAACTTCTGTACCCTTGAGCTTGTGCTCCAAGAGCTCTGATTGGCCCTCAATGGAAGGCTTGGATTGGTCCATAGGGTTCAAGAGAGTATATGATTGGTTACCTTTCAAGTCTTAATTTGCATAGTGGTTGACATTAGCATTATTCAGTCCACATATATAACATTAATGCCTATTAGGTCTGTGGGTTTGGTAGACCAAGACCCAGCTTTTTGAAAACAATCTGCTCTTTATTAACTCCTACTCCAACCAGGAATCCCAAACAAGGAAGATAAGCAGAACATGGACTTATATACAGTTTGAGTAGCCTGACAAAGAACCCGATTGGTCCTTATACCAGGCCACCCATTGGTCCATGAGGCCCCAGAACAAGAGTCAATGATTGGGCCAGTGACGATCCTTCATTTGCATAGTGTTCAAAATTAGCACCCCTGAGTCCACCACTGGTGCAAAATGCAGCTGCTAGGGTCCTCACAGGCATGCCTTGGAGAGCTCATATCCAGACTGTGCTGAGGCAGCTGCATTGGCTGCCAGGTTTGGCCCGGATCAAGTTCAGGGTTTTGGATTTAACCTTCAAGGTTAGGGGTCAGGGCCCCGCTTGGATTTAACCTTCAAGGGTTAGGGGACAGGACCCCACTGAGAGACTGCTTACTTGCTTATTATTATTATTATTATTATTATTATTATTATTATTATTATTATTATTGAATTTATTACCCGCCACTCCCTTGCGGCTCGTGGCGGGTTACAACAGTATAAAACCCCATAAAATACATTAAAAACCAATTAACATATCAATAGTTATGCCCCCCATAGATCTCTTTGCTCTGTGAGTCAAAATGTACTGGAGATTCCTGGCCTGAGGGAGGTTTGCCTGGCCTCAACCCAGGCCAGGACTTCTGTGGTCCTGGCCCCAAGCTGGTGGAATGAGCTCCCGGAGGAGCTGAGGGCCCTGCAGGAACTTTCAGCTTTCCACCACAGGGCTTGCAAGAAGGAACTCTTCTGCCAGGTCTGCGGTTGAGGCCAGGGAATGGAAGACCAGATGGGACCCCTAGAAGAGATCACCACTGGGCCAGACCATCACCACTGGCGGACTGCTGGTGTACGTATTCCCCTATGGTGCAAGGAGAGGCAGCCTGTAATGGCTTTGGGGATAGGAGGTAGTGTGGACGGCGGGGCATATATTTTAATGGGGATATTATATTTTGTTTTATGTAGGCTTTTATTGGGTTTTGCCAAAAGCAATGTGAAATAAATAAATATAATAATAATAATAATAATAATAATAATAATAATAATAATAATAATACCTACAATGCTTTCAACTAGCACCACAGCAGATTTTACTTCATAGCAAAGCCTGTCGATAGCATCTAGGTGGGATCCTGCTGTAAATGCATAATCACCCTGGGTCCGGGGAGGGCGGTATATAAATATAATAAAGCGGTATGTAAATATAATAAACAATAAAATGGTTTCTTTGAGCCACGTAGAGTAGACTTTTGCAATGGTGAAGAATTCTTCTAGGATGTATGTCTTCTCTTGAGGTCCTCTTAGACCTGACCTCACCTGCCTTTATACATGCCCTGATTTCATGGGCCCATATCAGAATTTCATGGCCGCCTGAAAGAAAGGGACTATTATCTGAGAAATTGACATTTTCTATCTGAGCCATTTGGATTGACGGTGTCACCCTAAAAAAACAAGTTCTCTTAATTTATCTATTGCCCTGGCTGCTTCGTGCATTTGGTATTTCGTCAATGCAGGTGTGTCAAAATTAGACCTCTAAGGAAGTCCCAGTGACCGTCGAAACACATCAGGTCTAAGACCTAAGATTGCACAGTGTATATGATAATTTTTCAATAATGGCATAGGTGATTTGTGTGTGTTTTTTAACCATAAGGAATTTTTAAAAAGCTGCGCACAATAAACTATCATATGTTTTTGTAACCTGTTGTCCAGTTAGCACAGACATCTAACCTCGCAGGTCCTAGCTAATTCCAGTTAGGTTTTTGTAACAGTTCTCCCCTCCTTGTTCTTTGTTCCCCCTCACTGTTGGTCTTCAAGCAGAAACTGGACAGATCCTTATCCTGGATGCTTGAGGCTGATCCAGCCTTGAGCAGGGGGTGGGACTAGATGGCCTGCATTGCCCTTCCCACTCTAGGATTCTAGGAGTCTAGTTCAGCAGTGGAATGAGCTGCCTAAGGAGG
Organism: Paroedura picta; assembly: GCF_049243985.1. Taxonomy (NCBI): domain Eukaryota; kingdom Metazoa; phylum Chordata; class Lepidosauria; order Squamata; family Gekkonidae; genus Paroedura; species Paroedura picta. The sequence continues at coordinate 122,511,106 of NC_135373.1, read as the reverse complement.
TGGGGAGCTCCCCCTCACTGGTGGTCTTCAAGTAGCGGCTGGACAGATCCTTCTCCTGGATGCTTGAGGCTGACCCTGCACTGGGCAGGGGGTGGGACTAGACGGCCTGCATGGCCCCTTCCCACTCTAGGATTCTAGGAGTCTCATTCAGCAGTGGAAGGGGCTGCCCAAGGAGGTGGGGAGCTCCCCCTCACTGGTGGTCTTCAAGTAGTGACTGGACAGATCTCTCTCCTGGATGCTTGACGCTGATCCTGCCTTGAGCAGGGTTTTGGACTATTGGAGTACAGTGCCATGGAGTTTTGGACTATTGGGGTACAATGCTATGGAGTCCACCCTCGAAAGCATCCATTTTCTCCAGAGGAACAGTGCTCTGTCACCTGGAGATAAACTGTAATCCCAGGGAATCCCCAGATCCCGCCTGGAGGCTGGCATCCCTAGCTGTCAGCTCTTTTGAAGATTAAAGCCCTATCTGCCACGAGTGATTTAAAAAAGAAAGCATTATGAGACGGCCACGAGTTCACCCTTCTATCGAGGGAGGGGGCGGCAGAGTCCCCCGAGGTCTTACTGTGTTTTACAGAGCAATATTAAATCCATATAAATCATTGTCCCAAGGCCTTCTGGAATCCTGTCAAAAGAGTCTTAGGTGGGTTGTCGAGGCAAATCGCCGGCGGCCGCTCTAAGGTAACGATATTTCCCAGCGAACCTTTCTCTCTAGGCCTTTCTCCGAGTCTTCTCTCTCCCTCCATTTTCCTTTGTTCAACCGATATTTCCCGATCACCCTCCGCAGGAGACACAGGACATCATAATTACATACGATCCTTGTCTTCTTTTAATTAGCACTTTTCCTTCTCGCGATGAGGCCCGGCCAGTGGCTTTCGCTTGTTCCCGGGTGTTAAAGCGGAGCCCGTCTTGAAACTCTTGACAGGTCGCCAACCACAAAAGCACATTTTTCCTCTCGGCGAGCTAATCGTTCCTAATTCTGATGGATTATGGGAGGGGAGAACGCGGCTCGGAGAGACGTTTGCTAACTCTAAGAAGGGGGAGAGTGTTTTATTTAACCGAGGGGGGATTTCTAACCGAGAGCCAGTTTGGTGTGTTGGTTAGGAGTGCGGACTTCTAGTCTGGCGAGCCGGGTTCAATTCTGCACTCCCCCACATGCAACCAGCTGGGTGACCTTGGGCTCGCCACAGTGCTGATAAAGCTGTTCTGACGGAGTAGTAATATCGGGGCTCGCTCAGCCTCACCCACCTCACAGGGGGTCTGTTGTGGGGAGAGGAAAGGGAAGGCGACTGTAAGCCACTTTGAGACTCCTTAAGGTAAAGAAAAGCAGCATAGAAGAACCAACTGTTCTTCTTCTGATGATGATGATGATGACGACGACGATTTAGCGTCCATCACAGAAGTCACCTTGCGAAACGGGGGACTGCCGGATCCTCGTTTGGATGTTCGGTTATTACGACTGTCGATAAATGGCTATCTTCGCACTTTGGGAAGCATTATTTACAATAGTTTCAAAGCCATAATTCCACAGCTCTTTTTCCCCCTGGTATTTTCCATTTCCTGTGTATCCCGTTTTTTGTTTCTTGTAACTGCCAGGTAGAGGCTGGATATGTCCTGGGATTCCAACTGTTCTCCAGCCATCTCCAGCTGCGGGAGCTTTCTGTATTCTGCAGGGCCTGCAAAACGGAGCTGTTCCGCCAGGTCTTTGGGTCCAGGGCAGTGAGGAAGATCATACACACCCCTCCCAGGGCTGGTGTTATCACCTGGGCATTGCCAGCTAGGCCCTTTGGGGGTGCGGGGCTTGTTTTATTTATCGCCTGTTGCGGTGTATTTTATATTGCACCAGTTTGTCCTTTTAATGGGGGGTTTAATGGGATTTTTAATGAGGACCTTGTAACCCGCCACGAGCCATTTTACGGGAGTGGCAGGCAATAAATCAAATAAATAATGAATAATAATAATAATAATCAGTTCACCTGGAGAAAATGGCTACTCTGTAAAGGTATATGTTATGGCATCACTTGAGGCCCCTCTCTCCTCCAAACCAAGCCCTCCTCATGGGGCTCCAGCCCCTCAAACTCCAGAAATTTCTCACCCTGGAACTGGCAACCCTAAGAACCCACCCCTCAATTTTACCCGGTTTGGTGTGGCGCTCGGTAAATCTCCATCACAATGTGACATGATTAAGTTATCCCTTGTTTGTCGGATTCTTGCTACGTTCCCTAAGTGAAGATTTATGAAAAGTTACACAGAAACACCTGTGTGGAAAATCTTTTTTTTTTTTTACAGAAAGCAAAAAGGAACAATAAAAAATCCCCAATCCATCATCATCTCTGAATTGTGCCTGCAAGCGTTTCTGTCTCCCTGAATGAATAGCGACGTGTCAGAGGGGGAAAAAGGTAACTTCGCACCACAGAAATATTTTGCCCGTAGGAAGACTGGGGCTTCCCCGCTTTTTACACGAACAATTGTGGAGAAGCCCCTTTTTAAAACATACCCAGGAAGACATAAGTTATTTTTTTTAAAAAAAATAAGACTCTCGTTTTAATTAATAACGTTTACTCCTCCCCTGCATGTGTTTGGTACAAGAAGCTTCTCAGAATTTTCCTGTGAGGTATGAGCAATCTTGGGGGTGGGGAGAAGATGGTGAGTGTATCTGTGTGGCAGTTTCTCCATAATTCTTATCTTTCCAACCCTCCCGGGCAGCCGGTGATGTGATAATTACCTACTGCTCCCTCTTTTCTGCTACCTGACACTGAGAAACCAAGAGGGTTGGATCCTGGGCAGCCTTTCCACTGATGGAGGCGCTTTTCCGCCGGCGGAAGGAGTCTTCTGCTGACCCCTTCCCACTTCAATGGAAACTGCCTTGTGCCAGAAGAAGAGTTGGTTCTTATATGCCGCTTTTCTGTACCAGAAGGAGTGTCAAAGTGGCTTACAGTCGCCTTCCCTTTCCTCTCCCCACAACAGACACCCTGTGAGGGAGGGGAGGCTGAGAGAGCCCTGAGATTACTGAAGAACAGTTGTTTCTTATATACCGCTTTTCTCTACTCGAAGGAATGTCAATATACCGCTTTTCTCTTCCTGAAGGAGTGTCAAAGCGGCTTACAATCGCCTTCCCTCTCCCCACAACAGACACCCTGTGGGGTGGGTGAGGCTGAGAGAGCCCTGAGATTACTGAAGAAGAAGAAGAGTTGGTTCTTATATGCCGCTTTTCTCTACCTGAAGGAATCTCAAGAGTAGCTTTCAATCTCCTTCCCTTTCCTCTCCCTACAACAGACACCCTGTGAGGAGGGTGAGGTTGAGAGAGCCCTGATATTCCTGCTCGGTCATAACAGCTCTATCAGTGCAGTGGTGAGTCCAAGGTCACCCAGCTGGCTGCATGTGGAGGAGGAGCGGGGAATCAAACCCGGCTCTCCAAGTTAGAGGCTGCTTCTCTTTACCACGACACCACGCTGGCTAGAGATTGCAGTTGCTAACCTCCAGGGATATTGCCTCAAATGGTTTCCCATGCAGTACAACCTCCAGGTAGTGGAGGAAGATGGCAAAGTACACCCATTTTGGAAGACAGAGGCAGGGGTAATCAAACTGCGGCCCTCCAGATGTCCATGGACTATATTTCCCATTAGCCCCTGCCAGCATTCATTGGCAGGGGCTCATGGGAATTGTAGTCCATGGACATCTGGAGGGCCGCAGTTTGACTACCCCTGCTTTAAGGCATCATGCCCATTTCAAGTCCCTCTCCAGTCCCCATCCCCCTCAGCCTTGACCTCCCAAATCTCCAGGTATTCCCCAACCTGGAGCTCTCAGTTCTATTGGAGAGGTTGGGGCTTGATACCAGCCCTTCCTACAGCCCACATATTTGGCGAGGTCCTCCTCCTCCCCAAACTCAACGCTTCCCACCCACCAGCCCCAAATCGCTAGGAATTTCCCAGAATGGAGTTGGCAACCAGACATGATTCTGATGGACTAATTTTCCTGGCTAGGGTAGGCAGCTCCGGACTGGGGAACCCCTGGCGATTTGGGGACAAGGACAGGGTTCAAAAAGGGGAGAGACTTCAATGGAGTAGAACTCCATAAAACCCTCCTCCCAACCCAGCCATTTTGTCTGGGTTAACCAATCGGTCACCAGGAGATCAGCTGTACTAGCAGGAGATATCCAATCCCCCCCCCCCCCAAAGCTGGGTTTTTCAACATGTACCAGGATATAGCAGCATATCTTGAGAGCCCTTCAGGTGTACCACGGCCATGACGGAGTCCACTGCTTCTTGGTCTAAGCCTCTATCAGTGCTGTGATTAGCCCAAGGTCACCCAGGTGGCTGCACGTGGAGGAGGAGCAGGGAATCAAACCTGGCTCTCCAAGTTAGAGGCTGTAACTTGGTGGATTTGCTGTTGGCTGACAGAGTCATCATGAGTGGGGAAAGGTATATTTAAAGAACTGGGTTGTTAGTACCGCCATCTTATTTGCTTCATCGTTTCATTGTTGAAGTGCTAGTTGTTAAATGTTGACTGTATTGTTGTTTTATCTGCTGCTTATAGAGATTATTGCAAGGGTCTGATTTTATGGGGATTTTATGATTTGCTAAGAATGTTGAAATGCTGGAAATTTTATGGGATGTCCTTATATGAGGTGAACCACCTCGAGCCAGCTTGCTGGGAGCAGCAGTATACAAATATAATGAATAAATAAAAATAAATGAATGTTCTCTTTATTTGCCTGTCAGGCATTGCTGGCAAAGTGTGGTAGGGAGAGGAGATGGGAAGATGTTTTTTATGTTTATTTCCACATTCTGATCTTATTTTTATTTGCATATGGGAGCGGGGGGTGGGACAACGTGGCCATCTGACATAATTTCTGTGCTACCTCGAAGCCTGAAAAATATTTCACGTGCGCCTCCATCGTCAAAATGTTGAAAAATGAATCATATTCTCATCACAGAGAGCCAGTTTGGTGTAGTGGTTAGGAGTGTGGACTTCTAATCTGGCATGCAGGGTTCGATTCTGCGCTCCCCCACATGCAACCAGCTGGGTGACCTTGGGCTCGCCAAGGTGCTGATAAAACTGTTCTAACCGAGCAGTGATATCAGGGCTCTCTCAGCCTCACCCACCCCACAGGGTGTCTGTTGTGGGGAGAGGAATGGGAAGGCCCCTTCCAACTCTATGATTCTATGATTCTATGATAAGGTGACTGTAAGCCGCTTTGAGCCTCCTTCGGATAGGGAAAAGCGGCATATAAGAACCAACTCTTCTTCTACATGGGCTGCAAACAATATCTCAGTTTGGTGTGAAAGCATTTCTCCCCTGTCCTGAAAACTTTCAGAATCGAGACTGCTGCTTCCAGGTCAGAAGTCAACCCACATTCCCCTTCTAGAAGTATTCAGGTGGCCGAGCGCCATCTTCTCCCAAGACCGCCGTGTGAGACTTCCGCTATGGCGGTGCGCCAGATAATCGCTTTTCAATCTCCAAACGGCGGCTTTGCGCTTGGCAATCCCCAACCGGTTAGAAATTGCCAATAAGATTCTCTCGGGAACCAGCTCTTGCCTGCCTGACTAAGCCTCATAATAGCTGTGAACACGAGCCAGTGATCAGAGACAATTCCTTGTGGTTTCCTTTCCACGATATCAGAGAGACCAAACCGTGATCAGCGATAGCGTTGCCCTAAGGCTCTGCTTCGGATTAGAGCTATCCTCGGCAGAAAGGTTAGCTGGCTTTCCCGAGGAAATTAAATGGAGGAAACGTGTTAATAATTCACATTTCTGCTGAGTGGGCGTTTATCGTGCATCTATTCCGTGGCGGGGCTTGAATTCAGTGCCCGTCAAGAGGGTCTAAACCAGGGGTAGTCAACCTGTGGTCCTCCAGATGTCCATGGACTACAATTCCCAGGAGCCTCAGGGAATATAAAGTCAGGAAAGGAAGAAAGCACAATCTGAATTTAATTTTCCCGGCTCACAGCTGCATAATAAATAAATATTTTATTTGTATGCTGCCTCATTCCTGTTAGCTTGTGGCAGTTGGCCACTTTTAAAAACCCTACCTCATGAGTGAAAACACAATAAAACAACAGCCCTTTGTTAATAACCAGCTCCCATAATTGTGTCCCTGAGCCTTTGGGGAGGGCGGTATATAAATATGAATAAATAAATGAATTTTTCAGAGTTTCGGCGGATGTTTTGACCTTAAGCCTGGCGTAGCAGTTCAGTTTTGCAGGCCTTCCAGAATTGTGTGAGGTCCCAGAGGGAACGAATCTCCTCAGACAGAGCGTTTCCCCAGGCCGGGGCCAAGGCTTAAAAGGCCCTGTCCCTTGTTGAGGCTACTTTTATCTCCTTAGAGCAGGGGACATTAAAAAAGATTTAAGCTCCCTGTTTTTAATGTTCTTTGGGGGGTATAGGGGAGGAGAAGTCTATGGAAGATCTGTTGTATGCATGATTCAGGGGCATACGAAGAATAACCTACAGGGGGCATCGGAAGGGATTTAGATTAGGAACTTTCTGATATTTTTTTTCAATTTATCTCCTCCTGCATCCCGATAGACTCCACTGGACTCCCTGCTTGTTTCCGCACACTTCCTCCCTGCTTGCCTCCAGCAAGAATAAATAAAGGAGGAATAAACAAGGACCCAAGAAAACGAAGATTAAAAGAACATTGTAGTTCAAGATAAGAGACTACTTAAGAATTCCGGGGGGGGGGAGCGAATCTTAAAAAATAGCACAGAGTTTCCTGCAAAACTCTTGGCTCTTCCAACACAAATGGGAATTTCCACGCCAGTGGAGGGAAAGGAAAGGTTTCATCTTAATGGCGGGGGAAATCCATTCTATACCATGATGTAACCCCAGGCTCCCCCAAAATATAGGTATCCTCAGCCCACACATACACATACACACACATCAAGACTGCACAGAGCAATATCTTCTAACTCGCTGTCAGAGCTCAAAGCAAAGAAATATGAAATCAACCCACACTTCTTGAGAAAAGAGCCGTGTCAGCACAACGCTTGGCTGAAATCAACACAGGCCATCCTTTTCTCTTGAACAAGAAAGATGACATTATTTACAAAAAAAAAACCATTCAAAAACTCTCTACCTTATTATGTCCTAATGACAGGTATAATTGGGAATGCCGGCCTCCGAAATGACAAAGGGGCAGAAGAAAGCGTAAGGGGAGGGACTGTGGTGCTTTGACCAGCTTCCTTGTCATCCTCCCGTCCCTCCCTCATCCAAGTAATTTAAGCTCCCCAACTATCCGGGACAAGACAAGGACTAATTGGGTCGCCGTCTCCCTGGTTTCCTTCCTTCCAATTTTCCATAATAAGGTTGTCGGTGGAGGGGTCAGCAGCCAGCAGCCGCCCGGTTGGGAGCCCCGCAAGACCATCAACAGGGGGAGAACAAGGAGTCCATTTGGGTCACGGTGAGAGAGGCCCCATGAATGTCGGTAATTGATGCCATGACAGCCCTGTCTGTTGGGAGATGAGAGAGGTGGGCGGCAGTAACGAAAGACACGGTGACAACAGGAGGACAATGACCTAGCTCAGCTGTCCCTAACCCCTGGCCCGGGGACCGGTCTCGGTCCATGGATCAGTGGTACTGGGCTGCAGCTCCTCCTCGTCCTCCTCCCCGGCTGCTGCCTCGGGGGCTGCCCTGCCAGTCTGCCGTCAGCTCACCTTTGGTGCTCTCCAGCAGCCGCCATGGCTGGGGCTCCCCCTCAGCATGGCACTGTGCAGCTGCTGCTGGCAGCACCCCCCAGTGGGCGGCGGGAAGTCAGGGGCGCCAGCAGGAAAGCAAGCTGAGCAGGGGCTCAGGCGGCAGCGGTGACGTCCCTCGGCAAAAGACTACCCCCTCCCCCGGGTGGCAGTAAAATTGTCAAGCGATGACCTGTCCCCGGTGATAAAAATGTTGGAGGCCACTGCCCTAGCTCATGGAGGGCACACAGAATTGCTCGCTGGCTTTTAGGCATCTCATATTGTTATTACTATTATTATTTAATTTGATACCCACCACTCCCAAGCAGGCTCACGGTGGGTTACAGATGTCCAGTTAACCCCCCCCCACACACATTAAAATGGATAGAAAAATACCAATATGATAGGCCAGCAACCCAACAACATGAACAAGTATGCTTGCTCATGCACCATTCGAGGAATTCATAGAATCATGGAATAATAGAGTTGGAAGGGATATCGTGGGTCATCTAGTCCAACCCCCTGCACTATGCAGGACACTCACAACCCTCTCGCTCATCCACTGTCACCTGCCACCCCCTTGAGCCTTCACAGAATCAGCCTCTCTATCAGATGGCTATCCAGCCTCTGTTTAAAAGTGTCCAGATGGAGAACCCACCACCTCCCGAGGAAGCCTGTTCCACTGAGAAACCGCTTTAACTGACAGGAATTTCTTCCGGAGGTTTAGAGGGAATTTAGAATCATAGAGTTGGAGGGGACCTCCTGGGTCATCTAGTCCAACCCCTCTGCACTGTGAAGGAGACTCACATCCCAATCCCTCATCTACTGTAACCTGCCACCCCCTTGAGCCTTCACAGAATCAATTGATTAGGATACAGTCTTAGTATTGACATGGAGGTATAAGGAGGTGCAGGGTATATGTCTATATGGAAGTATTTCTTAATCCAAAGAGGAATGAACATGCGGAATTCATGGCTGCGGGAAAGGGTGGCAGCTACAAGCACAGCCAGATTCAAGCAGGGGCTGAAAAAACATCTTGAGTAGAGGTCCACCTGTGGCTATTATCCCTAGATGGAAAATTCCATCTGAGGCAATAAAGTTCTGTATTCTTGGTGCTTGGGGACAACAGTGGAGGGCTTTTAGAGGTTGAGGTGCAACTGGTGGACCTCCTGGTGGCAACTAGGATTTAGCCACTGTGTGACACAGTGATGGACCGGGGAGGGGGAGGCATTGGCCTGGTCCAACATGGCTTCTCTTGACCACTGTGTGAGACAGAGTGTTGGACTGGGTGGTCCACCGGCCTGATCCAACATGGATAACCTCACAGGATAACACGGAGGAAAGGAGAACCACAAATTGATTCCCTGCTCCTCCACGTGCAGCCAGCTGGGAGACTTCGGGACAGTCACAGTCCAATTAGAGCTGTTTTTACAGAGCAGTTCTGTCAGAGCTCTTTCAGCCCCACCTCCCTCACTGGGTGTCTGTTGTGGGGAGAGGAAGGGAAGGCTTTGAGACTCCCTTGGGTAGTGAAAAGTGGAGTATAAAAGCCAACTGTTCTTTTGTCTTTTGCCATGAGCACGCCTGGTGCCATCTAGTCTGACTCTTGGGCAAGAGCAGGCAGGTGTGGGTGGAATCCTGTGGGAAGCCTGTTCACACTGCAAAGCATTTGAGAGAATCAAAATGACTTGAGAGCCGGCGTGCTGTCAGGGTTAATTGCGTCAGCCTCTAATCTGGAGCTCTGGGTTTGATTCTCTGCTCCTCCTCATGCAGGAAGCTGGGTGACTTAAGGCCAGTCACTGTTCTGTCAGAACTGTTCTTGCAGAGCAGTTCTCTCAGAGCTCTCTTAGCCCCACCTACCTGGCAGCGTGTCTGTGGTGGAGAGAGGAAGGGAACGGTGTCCATCAGCTGCTTTGGGGCTCCTTCGAGTAGTGAAAAGCGGGATATAAAAAGAGAGCTCTTCTTCTTCTGAATGGATGAATGGATGGATGTGGGTCAACCAGTTTCCTTTTCTGTCTATCTGGAGAGACCTATGCTGCTGATTTGTTCCTTCAAACCCAATGCTATTCCTAATAATCATAATCATAATTAGAAATAGTGTTTATGTAATGCTTTCTTACCTCTAAGCTCTTCCTGTGTTTCCCATAGAGTTGGAAGGGACCTCCTGGGTCATCTAGTCCAACCCCCTGCGCTATCTGGAACACTCACAACCCTATCTCTCAGCCACCGTAGCTTGCCAAATTCCCGTTGCAGTCCTTCCAAATGCCGTGCAGGGGGACAGCCTCCAGGTGGTGGCTAGGCATCTCCCATTAGCACTGTTGGAATAGTCAAGCTCTGTACTGTGCATGAATCAACAGCATATAAGAAGCATATCCTACAGGGGGCATCAGAGGGGATGCCATGAGCCCACCTTTTAGCCTGGTTAGATTAGGCACTTCCTGGTATTTTTCAAATAACCTCCTCCTGATTGGCTCAGCTGGAGACTTCCTGCTCCTTGGAGCACATTTCCTCCCTGATGGATTCTAGAACACAGTCGGTTAGACTGATAGGTCTCCCTCCCTCCTCTCTTCTTTTTCGTCTCAATCAAGCTATCGATTCAGAGAGCAGCCGGGGCCGCCCTCTCCTTTGCACACTTAAACTCTGCCAAGGCAAGGAATGTGGATTAGGACACGGAAGGCCTGGGTTCAAGGTGCCGCTCGGCCATGAAAGCTAGCTGGGCGACCTTGAGCCCGTCACTCTCCCTTTCGGCCACGCCTACCTCCCAACCTGGTGAAGATAAAAGCAAGCATCACGCATGCCTCCCCGCACTCCTTAGGGGCCGGGCAGCCTGAAGCCACGCTTGAGCCTAGCCAGATATCTGACCTGGCCTGCGTAGTCCCACCTTGCCAGCCCGCCCGCCCGGTCCTTGTCCCGCATTCTGGCGTGAGTCACCGAGCCGTGAAAGAGCAGCTACGCATTGAAGTGTGAATCAGTCCGGAACTGGAAGACAGAAGAAAGTGTCGTCGAGGAGAAAGTTGCATCAGTCGCGCTTGCCAGGTTGCGCAGTGGGGAAGGAAGCCGCACATGCCGCATTCCAATGGGAGAGGTCATTTGCAGCTCACTGAAGCCTCTGCAGCTTATTATGTTTGGGCGGGTCTCGGTAACAGAAGCGAGCAATTCATTTGGCTTGTCTGGCTGAAAGCTTGTCTCTCTCCCCAACCCCCAACCCCCAACCCCCAACCCCAACCCCCAACCCCCAACCCGTTCCTCTCAACCCAGTTCCTGCTCTGTCTGGATCCTTTTCTTTTTGAGGACTGCTTTCACCCAGGCTAAAGGTTTTTTCCCCATGGAGAAACACCTGCAACATTCTTCAGCCTTCCAGAAACCCCAGAAGTGGCCTGATTTTGCAGGGAAGCATAGCTATGGACACGCCCACCTGGGGACCCCTCTTCACCCCCCAAGGCTCATCACTGGCCATTTGAGGAGGGGAGGCAGGTCGACGTGACCATGTATGGCTGCATCACCCGATAAATATTTAACAAATTTATAAAATATATCACATTTGGGAAACCCTTCCAGGGCCGTCAAGAAACCCCGGAGTTTAGCAAAAACCCTGGCTGAGAAAGCTTGCTCTAATTGTTAGTCATTTTTCATTGTGTTGTACATACTAAATAATCTACAATCTTTCATCTATGACTCCACAAATTGGCTCTCTATTAGAACAGGTTTTCTCAACCAGGGGTACAAGAAACCCTGGGGTTTCTGGAAGGGTTTCGTGAATGGGTGGGAGTCAATTAATTTTTCACAAATTTTAAATATTTGTCAAAAATGTATTGGGTAATATGACCATCTATGGTCATGTTGACCTGATCCCTCCCCCCTCTAAAATGGCCAATGAGGGACCTGGAGGGAGTGGGAAGGGGTGGGGCTTCGGGTGGGTGTGTTCACCACTATGCTTCCCAATTGTATTGTGCATGATCGCACCACTTCTGGCTAGAGGTGAAGTAAAATAATATTGTAACAATATCCATCGAATTACGCAAGCCTACACTGTCGTGTAAAAGATATAAGCTGTCTGTTTTTTGTTCTTTTTCTTACCATCTTTTTCCTTGTTCTATATTTAAAAAATAAATCCTTTTATGATAAAAAGAAAGTGCGTTATTTAGTGCGTGTGAAAGCTGTCAGACCTTTGTCAATGTTCTCAATGAACAAACTTGGTATTTCCAGAAAAAGCAGTTGGCTAAGGCAGGCGATACAAAACTCGTAGCTGTTCTTATTGAAACTAAAGTGATAGGCAACACACTAATCAATATAACGCCAAAAGTGCCATCCCCCCAAACACTCATGAAAATGTCTCAATGGTGAAAAGAGGGGTTTCTCCTGTTCCCTGGGGAGAGTACATGAATTGGTCTTGTGCCCAGCTGCACATAGCGTCACAAGAACATGGTGATCAAGGGCCAGTCCCAGCAATAACATCCAAGCTCCTTCCTCCCTTCCACTGTTTCCCCTTCAGAAGTAAAACTGGCAATTAGAGCACAAATCAGAGTAGGAGATATGCAGCAGAGGCCAAGCAATGAAGGGAGTCAGAAGCAATTTAAATTCCTCAGACTCACTCTCCACTTGACAACTAACAGACAACCCTCCTCCAGTTACAGTTAACAATACAGAAGAAGAGTTGTTTTTATACCCTGATTTTCACTACCCAAAGGAGTCATAAAGCAGCTTACAACCAAATTCCCTTTCTCCCCCTACAACTCACTCTTGGAGGGAGGTGGGGCTGAGAGAAACCTGACAGAATTGCTCTGTGAGAACAGCTCTAACAGGACTGTGACTAGCCCAAGGTCACCCAGCTGGCTGCATGTGGAAGACTGGGGAATTGAACCCAGATCTCCAGATTAGAAGCTGCTGCCCTTAACCACTACCACTCTCCAGTTTAGAGGCTGCTGCTCTTACAGTTGCTACAGACATATTAGTTGACGCATCGTTGAAAGCTGGCGAATGAGAATACCAATTGACCATGGCGGAAGACTGGCAGATAGGAAGGTCACGCCAAATGCGCCCTTCAGTGACTCATCAATTCCATTTCGATCAGAGGGGTGGGGAATCGAGGAGAGGCAGGAAAGGAGGTTCTGCAAAGTGTCAGAACTTCACTCTGCAGATACTCAGAGGCCAGTGAGGGCTTTCCAACTATTTGTCTCCTCCTGTGAGAGCGCCACCTTGTGGTACGTAGCCTACACCGATTGCAAGCCATGAACATCTTTTAAGATGGGTAGATTCAAGTGGGTCCAATAGCACTTTTAAGACCCACAAAGATTTATTTGAGGCGTGAGCTTTCAAGTGCAGGCACTCTTCCTCAAACTAAATGAACATCCATCACAACTGCAGAGATATAAGGCAAAAACAGATTTTTCAAGATGGGTGTTTGCGTTGCCCAGATTTTATATGCATCAAAATCAAAAAGAAGAATCTTCACCGGATCTTACAGAATGAACAAATAAAATGAAGGAATATGGCAAAACTTACATATTTGGTTCAAAACAGATTGAGATCAGATTTTAAGAGAGAATGGGGTCCAATAATATGATATATCAATGCAATGGGATGGAAAGAATTAATTAATTAATATGAGCCATATCTAAATGATTGAAATATAATTTTTTTTTGGGGGGGGGGCGACTACACCAGGAGGGGCAGGGTACAAATTAAAATATAAATAAATAAATATAAAAACGATATGTGTTTTTGAGAAACGTACAAGATATATTGCGATATTTCAGCTTGATTTCCGCATTCATAGTTCTGTAAACAAACTCTCTACTGCCTATTTTCTTTTCTTGTAATGTCTTTCCCCCTCCCCCCTAATAAATAAAATCTACATATTAAATCAAAAATGGGTAGCTGTGTTAGGCTGTCTGCAGAAGTAGAAAAGAGCCAGAGTCCAGCACCTTAAAAGCTAACAAAATCTATGGCAGGGAGGAGCTGTAGGGAGACATGGCTCCCTTCTTCGGATACAGCTAGAATGAGAGTCCATCTGCCCTTATATCACAATTGATAGATTTCCGTTCTGTCGGGCTAAATGCGCTGCCTTCCATGGGGATGGATAAAAATGTTAGTCTGACTGTAGCAGCGGCAAAGTCCAGAAGAAACTTAAAGCCTAATAAAATTGGTGGGAGGCCAGGGGTTTTTGTGAGTCACTGCTCATTTCTTCAGATAACTGAAGAAAGCTCCTTCCCTGCCACAAATCGCATTACTCTTTAATTATTAATTAATTAATTTGTTTAGGCTGCTACTAGACTCTTCCTCTTTTCTAAAGCAAGGAATGAAGTTAGCGATAGCAAAGAATGAAATGTACACGGCTTCCTAAACAAAGAGAAACCAAAGAGAAATTCCTCTTTTAAAAGAGGAACAAAGAGAATCTATGGAAATGTCCCCCCCCCCGATAAAAAATCCATGGCTAGATATAAAAACAAAGTGAATTTTGGAAAAAAGGAAGTTTGTCTCCCCATAACAACCCTAACAAATGTACACACACAAGGACTGTGTCAGTTGGAAGGAAAGCTGTGTTGAAATCAAGCAGATACCCCAGGCGTGGCAGGCAGACATAAGCTTTTGGGGTGGTGTGGGAGAGACACCACAAAGGAGAACCTTTCAAAATTCAGCTGGTTGGGTGGCCTTGTAGAGATCTCCCCTGGGCAGGGACTGGTCTTTGTTGTGGCCCACCTGTGCCATTCGAGCCTGCTTCTCCTGTTTCCACCAGATAAGAGTGTGGAGATGGTAATTAATCCACATCGATGCTGAATGAAGTGCCAGGCAGTTCCCCGCACATACACCAAGATACCAGGCATCAAAACAACCACAAGACATCTGAGAAGAGAACACTTGTCCAAACATGCTCTCTCTGTTGGGCTCTCCCCCACTGGCTGGTGGTGATGGAAAAGGCCTAGGGATTTGGGGTGCCCTGATCCCCCCCTAGCCACGCCCAAGGGATAGGGGGAGCACGTTGGCCAGCTTCAGGTTGGAGAACTGCTAGAGATTTGGGGACGGAGCCTCTGGAGGACAGGGACCTGCATGGGCTACAATGCCAGGGAGTCAACGCTCCCAAGCAGCCATTTTCTCCAGGGGAACTGATCTCTGTAGTCTGGGGATGAGCTTTCACTTCAGGGGAACACCTGGAGGCTGACCTCCCTATTAGGGTGACCCTGTAAGGAAGCCTTTTTCAGCATTTTCTGAGATTTCATGGAGAACTGTTGGAGATTAAAGGGACCAAGCCCTATGAAGATAGGTTGAGGGACTTGGGAATGTTCAACCTGGAGAAGAGGAGGTTGAGAGGGGACATGATAGCCCTATTTGAAAGGTTGTCACTTGGAGGAGGGCAGGATGCTGTTTCTGTTGGCTGCAGAGGAGAGGACATGCAGCAATGGGTTTAAACTTCAAGTACAACGATATAGGCTAGATATCAGGAAAAGATTTTCAGAGTCAGAGTAGTTCAGCAGTGGAATAGGCTGCCTAAGGAGGTGGTGAGCTCCCCCTCACTGACAGTCTTCAAGCAAAGGTTGGATACACACTTTTCTTGGATGCTTTAGGATGCTTAGGGCTGATCCTGCGTTGAGCAGGGGGTTGGACTAGATGGCCTGTGTGGCCCCGTCCAACTCTATGATTCTATGATTCTAAGAAGAAGCTCCTCCTCCTCCTCATGAAAGCTCTTCCTCTGCCACAGATTTTATTTGTCTAAGCCGCTCCGGGACATTTTTCCTTTTCTAGGTTCTGAGAGATCCCCACATTGCCTGCAATGGTATGAAGCCATTTTCTGTATGCGCCACATTGCTGGCACCACAGCCCTGGTCCTCCTCTTGCTGCCAGCTGATTGGAACTGGGGGGGGGTTGTGTAGCCCCGGAGCTGAGGATTTCACAGACCCGGGGGAAGGGGCTAACAGGCCTATTGAGTTCCTTCCTCCCCTTCCCCCGGGCTTTCCCCCTAGCCTCCAGGAATTTCCCAACCCAGAGCTGGCAACAGTAAGCAGAGCCAACCTTGGCTGGGAAATCTCCTTTTCACATTCCTTTCCACTTTCAGGTTGCCCGGACAGGCGTCGGGAGTAATACGCGGGAACAAGACATGTCTCGCAAGACGGATGGAGATTGTCACACTTCGCACAAAGGCGCGCCGTCCTTTTCCCTTGCTCGCCCGCTCTGAGCCTTTCCAAAGCGTGTCGTTCCAGACGGTATTCATTACTCACGGATGGCGCAAGTGGCGCGCTCACCCAGGGTCTGCGCCTCAAACACGAAACGTGCTCGACATGGCAACAGCATAGGACTGAACATGCCTCTTCATTTGCCCAGCGTCGTTCCCGACATTCCTCTGCCAAAAGAAGACACACACACACACACACACACACACTCACACACACACAAAACCACCCCCACACACCTGCATTTGCTTCGGCGAATGAGTATAACCGGCTGGTTAGTCAGCCGGTGTTTCCACACCATTTTTGCGAAAGGCTGTTTTTTGCGTGTGTTACCGAAAGCAAGCGTTGCCACCAAATTTCGTCATGCCGAATGCACCAGGCTTTCATCACCTCAGTGCCTCTGAGGATGAAGGAAAGGACAGGGGGAAAACAATGTTCCATTTCCAGGTGGAACAGTGCCGTTTTTTTCCCGCATGGTGGAAGTGCCCCAAACTTGTCTGGCCAGTATGCTGGTGGCACAAGGAAGCGGTTTCTGCACTTGGGCCTGGCAGGTCAGCCGGCCGGTGTTTGGCCGGCCGGCGAAGACGAAGGACGGATTGTGTTTTAATGAATGGCGGGAGGAATGCATCGCGCCAGTCTGTGGGAGATTAAGAAGGTGTTGGAACGGAATCAGGAGCTGGGAGGAGCCCGACACTTGCAAAGTGTGAACATGCACCCCATTTCAAAACCAGCTCTGCCAAGCTGATAATTACGAGTGTCCTTGGGATCCATCCAAAGAGCAGCAGAGCCATCTTTGCCAAAAAGCTGGGAGATCCAGGCACCCTCCAGAATTGGGGAAAGGGAAGAGCAGAGAGCAAAGCAGGGGGAGGGGAGTGCATAGCTCAGGGGCAGAGCATCTGCTTGGCATGCAGAAGGTCCCAGGTTCAATCCCCAGCATCTCCAGTCAAAAGGACCAGTTAATAGGTAATGGGAAAGACCTCCACCTGAGACTCTGGAGAACCATGGGAAGGGACTGTGGCTCAGGGGTAGAGCATCTGCTTGGCATGCAGAAGGTCCCAGGTTCAATCCCCAGCCTCTCCGACTCAAAGGATCAGGTGGTGGGTGATGTGTAAGAACTCTTCCAGAGACTCCGGAGAGCCACTGCCCGTCTGAGCAGACAGAAGTGAATGTGATGGATGAATTCAGTGGAAGGCAGTAGAACAGAGCCAGAGTCTAGTAGCATCTGAACCACAAACAAAATCTGTGGCAGGGCAGGGGTTTTAGTGAGTCAGTTATCTGAAGGAGTGAGCAGGGAGTGACTCACGAAAGCTCCGGCCTTACCACAAATTCGGCTAGTCTTTAAGGTGCTGCTGGACTCTGGCTCTCCTCCGATAGAATCATAGAATCATAGAGTTGGAAGGGGACATACAGGCCATCTAGTCCAACCCCCTGCTCAATGCAGGATCAGCCCAAAGCCCCCTGTAGGATATTCTTCATATGTTGTTGAATCATGCCAACTACAGATGTTGCATATTTCAATAGGAAGAAGGGTGGGGTTTATTTAAAAGGTATAATTCGAATGCTATTTTCAAAAGGCAGGGATTTGGAGGGGGTTGCGTATTGACTTTTGCTTGCCATTCCACATCAGAAGTCCGCTTAAGGCATTCCCCATGTTGTGCCGTTGTGGGTTCCAGGTTTGGACTACGAGCGGTGAGACCCAGGTTCGAATCATTGTCCTGCAGAGAAAGGCGAGGGACAGATGAAGTAAATCAACAGTGTGGCATGTAGAAATTGCAGACTGCAGATTTTGGAATCATGTTTTTGAATGTTTCCCTTGGGATTAAAAAGCCTTCCCTGCATGTCGAAAGCTAGCACCCCCACCCCCAAAGAAAAAGAGCCCTCGAATCTGCTTGTTTCATGCATTCAAGTAGATCTGAATCCATATTAGATGCTAAAAATAAAATAACATCAGTTGAATTGAGTTTTGAGAAGTAAACATAGTATAGTGGGAGTTTTTTTTTGAGAGAGAGAGAAAGAGAGAGAGAGAGCGCGCGTTGGGAGAAGTATTCAAGGTACCCCAAAGTGTTCACAAGTGATAAGGAACACTTCCCCCCCCCCTTAGCTTGTTTCTTCCTCTTTCTTTCCCCCCAAGCCATTCATACCCATAACATGGACCGCAAGCTTTTCAGGAACGGGAAGAGATAAGGGCTTGATGAAATGGCTGCCAGCTTCTCTGAGCTTACAGGATCTCTCAGAGTCATAAATAAAATGACACCCAACAGAAAATTAAAATAAATTGCTACCGACTATGCCCAGGAATATAGCTTATTCAAAATGAGATGCGGTTCCTCTCCTGAACTATGGAAGCCATTTCTGAAAAGCTGGACACTCAGTTTCAGATCTGCCCACCTATGGCAGATGAACATGAATGAATGAATGAATGAATGAATGAATGAATGAATGAATGAATGAATGAATGAATGAATTTGGGGTCACTGTGATGAACAGAGAGTTGTTAATTTCCTGCATTCTGCAGGGGGTTGGACTAAATGACCCATAAGGTATCATCCAACTCTTATGATTCTATGAATGAATGAATGTTGTAACAATTGATCCCAAAATCTAGTTGTTAAGTTGGATAAACAACCAAGAAACAGGGATGAGGTCAGTGACAAAGATATTGAATGTCAAGTGTTTCTGGGCTTCATTAGGTTTCATTCTCAAGCTTACCCCCCCTGCTTTGAACTGACACTTTAAAGGGGGTAGAAATACCTCTTTTTAAAAGGCACGGCTCTTCTCCTTTAAAATACTAATTGCTGATGGGGTGATAATGTTTACAAGAAAAAGGTAAGGGCATCGCAGGGTTAACACCCCCCTCTCCAGCATGTCCCCAAGGCAAATGGAGACTGCACCAATCTGCAACTTACATGGTCAAGAGAGAATGAGATGCATGGCATTACATTCATCTCCTCTGTTCGAACCTTTGGCTGCAAAGGCTGATGGGAGCAGGGGTGATACACTTTACGCACTACTGATTCCCTACCCAGACTTGTGGAGCTGTGCCTACTGCTCAGTTGTGATATAACACTCTGAAACAGGCCAGCAATAAAAAAAACCCTTCCTAAATATTTACTAAGTACATGATTATTTTGGAAAGGGGATTCATTGCACAATTTGTGTTCTTTCTGGCTTGGGGCAGGGAGAAGGCACACCTATCCTTTACCTCCCTTTACAACATTATAGAAAGACAATAAGCACCTTTACTGGCCTACCTCGCAGGGCTGTTGGATGGATTAGCGTTTTCGGCCGTGCATGGCGCAAATGCGCATGCGCGGCCCTGCTTCCCTCCCCCCCCTCCAACAAAAAGAAGCTTGCCGGGCAGCAGTTTCTTACTGCGGAGGGGGGGGGGCGGGGAGAGAGCCACGGCCCGGTGCCAGGGCCTTTGCGGTTTAGACGGAACCAGTTTAGACGGAATTTCTTTTCAATTAATTTCATCCCATTGGTTCTGGAAGAAGAGTTGGTTCTTATATGCTACGAACGGGTCTCAGAGCAGCTTACGGTCTCCTTCCCTTCCTCTCCCCACAACAGTCACCTTGTGGGGCAAGTGAGGCTGAGAGAGCCCTGATAGTACTGCCTTTCCATGTAGCTGTTTAGAAGTTTCGAACACGTTCCAGATCCCATCGCAGATTTCCCGTATCTGTCTTTTGACCCTAGCTTAAAGGCACGCTCGCTCTCAAATTCCCACTACAAGGCGGTATGAGCGCTGAGATTCCGGCTTCCCTCAGCAAACAGATTACTCAAGTTTTGTGTGATTGTAGCAAAGTGTTAAAATGATTTGGCCGGGATTAATTTAATCCTGCCCTACAAACAAGACAAGAAATGATGCCAGGGCATTCTCTGTTTTTAAATAGACTCCCCTCCTCCCCCTCCACGCTAGACAAGACCCATCATGCCTTTTTGAGACGTTTTCCAGGGCAATAAAACTTTATACGCACTGCACATAAGTGTGTGTACACTGGGGTGCGTTTTTTGCAATCTGAAAACTTCTCTTTTGCCAAGTCGACAAAGCCCAACCCGTCAGGTTTAAATCACGTTTGGAAGTTTTTGCAAAAGCCAAAACAAACAAACAAACAACAAAAAACGCCACAAATCATTTAGAATCATAGAATCATAGAGTTGGAAGGGGCCATACAGGCCATCTAGTCCAACCCCCTGCTCAGTGTAGGATCAGCCCAAAGCTGATTTATTTATGTTGCTTATTCTAGACAAGATTGTGGGGGATGATTATCTGCACATGTGGTTTCTCTTTTCCTAAACACTCCCCGATTTCAAAGGTAATGTTTGCACTGGACATTATCAAGCATAAAAAGTTTTAGAGCCAGTTTGCTGTAGTGGCTAGGAGTGTGGACTTCTAATTGGGTGAGCCGAGTTTGATTCTGCACTCCCCTACATGCAGCCAGCTGGGTGACCTTGGGCTGGCCAAAGCACTGATAAAGCTGTTCTGACCAAGCAGGAATATCAGGGCTCTCTCAGCCTCACCCACCTCACAGGGTGTCTGTTGTGGGGAGAGGAAGGGAAGGCGACCAGAAGCCGCTTTGAGACTCCTTCGGGTAGAGAAAAGCGGCATATAAGAACCAACTCTTCTTCTTATTATTATTTATAATGGTCATGCACCTCATTGCTCCAACGGCCCTAGTCTAGGTTAATTATAGCAGCCTGGTTGTTAGCATGGGGGGCCTTCGATGTGGTACCCATGGAAACCTTTCCTAGTGGTAGGTGTGTGATTTTAGAATGTGGGTGGGACTCGTTGGGGCTTTTGTTTTGTGGGGCTTTCGAGTGGCTGCGCAGATAAAAAGCAGCCTGTTAAACAAGGCTTCTTCCTGACATGTTGAAGCGTTACCATTCGAGTTACAAATAACCTCGTTTCAGGTTGTTTTGCAGTTGGCTCCGCCTCCTCTGGCCGCCATTGTGCGATCGGCTCCACCTCCTACGGCCGCCATTTTAAAAACTTCGCCCACTCTCCTGTGCTGAAATTCCAAAAACTTCCACAGGCTTGAAAAGCTTAGGTACCTGTGGTATAGTGGTTAGAGTGCTAGAATAGCATCTAGGAGCCCAGGTTCGAATCCTCACTCTGCCATGGAAACCTGTTAGGTGACCTTGAGGCTGTTACAGTCTTCCAGCTTAATTTACCTCACCGGGCTGTAGTTTGGAGAATAAGGAGGGAACAAGGTCCCCCTTGGGGAGGAACACGGGGTGTAAACAAAGGAAGTCAAAAAGAAGCCTGTTAAGAAATCTTTCATTCAGGTTAGAAAGAATTATTATGCAACAGTATGCCCTTGCATTAAAGTACTGTAACATGGTTAATTGGCAGCATATATCTATCATTCTAGACTTGACAATGCTTACAAAGTGGCAAAGAAGCCTGCCAGGAAAGACCTTTTATTATAACCCATGTTGAAAGCCAAGTGACGGTTAGCCAATAAAAACAAGCTCCGCCCCCAATGATACCAGCAGGACAGAGCAGGAAGTCCCTCCCATTTGCCTTTACCAAGTCCAGGCTGCGAGTTGATTGGCCAGCAACTGAACAGGAGGGCCACAAGATAAGGCCGCAAGGTCTTCAGCATCAAAGCAGGCAGGGGACAAAAGGGCAAGGTCTCAGCTTCTCCCTTCGTTCTCTTCAGGTGGACATATTTATTGGTCACAATATGTTTCCCATGCAATTCGGTCTCAAGTGAATACAAACAAATCCAGATTGCTGTCGTCCCCCCCCCCCCATTTAGCTCTGGAAACTGTTAACCGTTTTCATTATGCTGTTATGTTAATCTACTCTCACACTTTGCCTATAAGCATGAACTGATGCCTTCCATTCCAGGACATTGTATCTGAGGAGGTGGAAGCTCCTGCCTCCAGTGGAACTTCGCTGGCCTCCCAGGTGTCACGGGACTCTTAAATTTGTTCCGCTGCTTCGGACTCACACGGCTATCCGCTTGAATCTAGAATTATGTTTGTCCGTCTGGAACAGTAGAAAAGAACAAGCATCCAGGAGCACCTGAAAGACTACCTGGTGGCAAGGTAGGAGCTTTCATGAGCCACTGTTCACCTCTTGAGACTGAATTCCAGTCCAGGGCTGATTCTGCACTTACTTTGTTTATTCCATTGTGGATCCTGCTGAATCCAGGATTCGAACTCAGGTCTTCCTCTATCTCCCTCCCCCCCCCAACCATTGAAACAGAAAATATTCTGCACATGATTATGGAAGCTCAAAAGGGGAGGGGGAGACAAGTGCAGCAGGAGCCTCTTTCTTTCTTTTCTTGAAGGGGGGGCATTGGAGACAGCACAGGAGGTAGGTGGGGGGGAACCAAGAGGCAAATCTCTGCTGAGAGAATTAGGGCTTCTGGAGCTTCTGCTGAGAGAAATTAGGGCTTCCCTTTTAAGGAAAGCCTTGCAACCTGGGAACGAGGAAGCCGTTGAACTGACGCTCTGGCCAGTTAGGGCTTTTCAACAACGTTGGAGGCTCAAGGCAGTAAGTTAGTTCGGGAAAAGCAGAGAGCTGCACTTTATGCCGATTTTTCAAATATCGAGGGTTATACCCATTCCAGGATATTGTGGGGGAAAGGTAGGGTCACTCTGGCTCAGTCCTGCTTGTTGCAGAGGGAAAATTTAAATCGCCCCAAATCAAAATGGAAATCGCATTCAGTGTAGACGGCAGGGACTGAAACGACCTGGGATTGGAATAAAAGCTCCATGCAGATTTCAGCCCTGAAAGACTAACGAAAATTTGTGTGGGGGTGAAGCTTCCATGAGGCACTGCTCACTTCTTCAGATATCATTATTTTTTATTACATTTCCAGAATGCCCCCCCCCCCCATATGGCTCAGAGCAGTGTACAAGATAGTTTAACAGTAAAGTAAACACTAGCACAATAACATCCAGATTAACAGTATACAACAAAATAAAAACAGACGTAACAGATTAGCAACCTTAAGCCTCAGCAGCCTCCAGATGTGCACTGCCCAGAAGTCTCCTGACTAGGTGTCACCCAGTGGGGGTGTTTTGTAGGGGAGGGCTGCAGATGTTATTAAGTCATTGGCCACAACCAAAAGCTCGGTGGAGGAGCTCTGTCTTGCAGGCCCTGTGGAACTGTGCCAGCTCCGACAGGGCCTGGATCTCCTCTGGGAGCTCATCCCACCAAGCAGGAACCAGGACTGAAAATGTCCTGGCTCAGGTGGAGGCCAAACGTACCTCCTTGGGGCCAGGGACCACCAGCCAGTTAGAATTTGCATAGAGTGCTCTTCAGGGGACATAGTTAGAGAGGCGGACCCTGAGGTATGCTGGGCCCAGACTGCAGATGGCCTTGAAGGTAAGTCCCAAAACCTGAAACCTTGGCTGAACTTACACAGAGCTTTTATTCCAATCCCAGGTCGAATCAGTCCCTGCCGTCTACACTGAACGCGATTTCCATTTTGATTTGCGCCGATTTAAATTTTTCACCTGCAACAACCATGATTGATCCGGAGTGACCCTACCTTTCCCCTGCGATGTCCTGGAGTGGATATAACCCTCAATATTTGAAAAAAGCTGCATGAGTAAGCATGCTGTTGGCTGCTTTCCCAGAAATAACTTGATGCCGGGCCTCCAACGCTATAGAAAAGCCCTGATTGGCCAGGGCATCAGTTCCTGGTTCCCAGTTTGCAAAGCTTCCCTTAAAGGGGAAGGCTTAACTTCTCTCGGCAGAAGAGAAGTTCCCTAATCATGTGCAGAACACTTTTCTGTTTCAATGGGGAGAGGGAGGATAGAGGAAGACCTGAGTTCAAATAGATCTGAATTCAGCAGGATCCACAATGGAATAAACAACCTAAATGCAGATTCAACCCTGGACTCTGCCTCTTTTCTAGGTCTACAGAAGAGCGACATCTTTGCATTCAGGCACAAACATTGCACCGTGAGCCATTATCTTGACTCCTACACGTATCAGGAATGGCTTTCAAGCACCGCTTGAGCCAATATCGGACACACGAAAGCCGCGCAGGAGGGTGGAGAGGGGAGCAAGTGAAGGGAGTAAAAAAAAATGCAATTAAATCCACTCAAGATGAGAGCTCTCCTGATGGTGTGACTGGCATTTCAAGATTAACAAGATGGCAATAAAGAAAACGAAAGAACAAAGTTGCCAACTAATAAATTTTTTTTACTGGGTTTATAGAGAAACAGGTCCTACTCGACATGCGTTTTGTACATGGGCGAGCAAACACAGTGGTTGTGGGAATTGGAATGTGTGCGATTGTGCTGGCACAGCAGGAGGAGCCACCTTGGCAGAGCGGAGATGCAGACCTACACCCTAACCCAGAGGTCTCCAACGTGCTGCCTCTGGGCATTTTGGCACCCCAACACCTCTGTTGTGAGGGAAGGGCAGAATACAAATCAAAAATTAAAATGAAATCAAATTAAATTTTACAACGCTCCGTTGGGTGTTTTTGGGAAGTGGGTGGGGCTAGGTAGGGAGATTGGCTTGACTGTTGCTTTGGCAGCCACTGCCTTCACAACACTGGGTTACAGACATTAAGCTGAGGCGGCCATTTTGCGGCTGGCTCCGTCTCCTGGGGAAGCCATTTTGCGGCAGCTGTTCTGCTGCTTGTGCCTACTGTGCTGTGTCAGGTGTGCCTGCAGGCTCCAAATGTTTGGGGCCCCCTTCTCTAACAGTTCAATCACATCGATTTTCTGGCATCGTAGAGTGCCATGGTTTGATCCCCACACAAAAACGTTCATCTAAGGGGCGGTGAGGTGCGGTCACAGCATGTAACACAAAAGCCGCTGTTTGAATAAACTGGGTTGGTCTTTCTGCGGTCTCTGAACTCTTGTTTTGGTTGACGGTTGTAGACGATGCTATCTCCGCAATGTTCCTCTGCAAGGTTGGTAACTCCAGGACCCCACCATGGCCTCAACCATATGCCTGGTGGAAGAGCTCCATCCTACAGGCCCTGCGGAAAGCCAACAACTCTGACAGGTCCTATAGCTCTTCTGGGAGCTCATTCCATTAAATAGCCCTGGCCCTGGTTGAGGCCAGACGAATGCCCCAGGGACAGCCCGCAAATTCCTATCCACAGAGCGAAGATCCCTTTGGGGGGCATAAGCAGATAAGTGGTCCCACAGATACATAGGGCAAAAGTGCGTATAGCCTTATTGACAGCATCAGTCACCGTGAACAACGGCTGGACCAAGAGAGGTGGTTTATAAATCAAATTATAAATATATATTAATAAATATTTATTTTTGACGCTTTAGATGCTTTGGGCTGATCCTGCGTTGAGCAAGGGGTGGGACTAGATGGCCTGTATGGCCCCTTCCAACTCTATGATTCTATGATTTTCTAACTCTTATAAATGAATATACATATATATAATGGGGGGGGCAGGTAGTCGTGGAACCTGGGACCGAAGGAGGGTGTGTTGCATGGGATGATCGGGATACTGAGGGGAAGGGGAGAAGGTGGGAAAAGGGCTGGCAGGCCCAAGGAGGTTGGAGGGGGATCAGGGGTGGGAATGACGCGCCGGTAGGGCACCGATGGCGCATTCAGGGATGGCCCACTGGTAGCGCCCGCTGCATTCCTGTATGCAACGGGCTTTCGTCCTAGTATTTATGTGTGTGTGTTTGTGTATGTATATGTATATGTTCTTATATATATGAATTTGTGTCCTGCACCTTCACCTGAAGGTCCCAGGGCAGGTCAGAAACACAGAATAAAATGATCCAAACTACATTAATTAATTAATTATTTTTATACAGCCCTCCCTTGCGGCTCAGGGCAGTTCACAGAAAACTTTACAATGTATCCCCCCCCCCCCCCGACCAGCCCTGCTTCCTGGGAGGACAACCCACAGAGGGAATTAGAGACCAAAGATCTGGAGGGAGGCGTCTGATTCATCATTAGTAAGAATGATGGGGGAGGAGGATCAAAATCAAAACAAACCCGGGACATTCATGACCAGAAAACAGGACCTCCAGTAAATACCGGCAGATAATCCCTTGTTTTAGATTTTTTGACACGCTTTTCCAAGCCCTTCCCCTCTGCTCCAGTTACAGCTTTTTCCAGTGGCCCACCCTGAGCGAGCCTATTCAGCGGGAACTGTTCATTTCCCACCTGCCCCTCCCAAAGCAGTTGTGGAAAGATAACTTGCTTTGAGGCATACAAAAGTTTCCCATAATGACAGTTTCAACCATGACGATGGGGATTCTTCGTGCCGGTGACTGCATTTTCACCTTCAAATCCCGAAGGTCGGGAGAAGGTCATGTTTTCGGCTCACACATACGCGATAAGTTGACTTAAAGTCGTAACACAAACAAAGCTTTTTAAAATACAGACGCCTGAAATGGGACTAGTTTAAAAAAAAAAAATCAAGGCCAGGCTCCAGTGTCTAAATAAAGGGAAGGTAAAGGAAGCAGCGTAGCAAAAAGCTTTTGAAGACACATTTCCAACTCTGTATCTCTGTTTGTGTGTTTAAGAGAAAAGATCTTATTTAAAACCAAAACCTCGCTCAAAAAACAAACCTTACTTTTATACACATTATCGGGAGCTGCTTTAAAGTTATAGCGTTTTGGCTTTCTTCAGTCTATATCAGGCTCTTTGCACCAGGGATTTGTGAAACCCTGGGGTTTTTTGATAGTCCTGGAAGGGTTTCACAAATGTGTGGGATTTAATTAATTTTGGAACCAATTATTGAGTGATATTTATTTATTCATTTTAAGATTTATATCCTGCCTCTCCCAGTAGTGGGTTCCGGCTCGAGGCGGCTCACAATAAAACAGTGAAACATTAAAACACACCAATGGTCACGCAGTTGCCAGGCACATTAAAATAAAACACATCAAACCCTCCCCCCCCAAATAAAACACAATAAAACAAGATGGTGGAAAAATAGAAACATACAAACATCCCCCAACTCCATCACTCCAGCCATATTTGTATATCATAGTTGTCATAGGATCTGGTTGCGATCTTCTATAGCTGCATAAATGGACCAGGCAGAACCCCAAGACTCCGGGCATCCTCTCCCCAGCCTCAACCAAACACCTGGCTGTCATGCTGACCTCCCGATGGCCAATGATGGCCTTGGAGGGTATGGGAAAGGGAAGGGGCCCAGGTGGGTGCGTCTACAGACATGGTTCCCCACCATATTCTGCATGATCGCATCACTTCTGGGGTTTCTCAAAGGATGAAAAGGTTTC
This sequence comes from Paroedura picta, assembly GCF_049243985.1. NCBI lineage: Eukaryota > Metazoa > Chordata > Lepidosauria > Squamata > Gekkonidae > Paroedura > Paroedura picta. The sequence goes on along the minus strand of NC_135373.1, from coordinate 122,484,073 downwards.
AGGGTTTTCTTACTGGTAAAAAAGTTGAGAAAGGCTGGTCTAAGCTGTTATTTAGAGTTGCCAGTCTTTGGTTGGGCCTGGTGATCTCCAAGAACTACAATCAGGGTGGCCAAACTCCAGGTCAGATCTGTCCAGCTTCTGCTTGAAGACGGCCAGTGAGGGGGAGCTCCCCACCTCCTGAGGCAGGCCTTTCCACTGCTGAACTAGACTCCTAGAATCCTAGAGTGGGAAGGGGCCATCCAGGCCATCTAGTCCCACCCCCTGCTCATTGCAGGATCAGCCTCAAGCATCCAGGAGAAGGATCTCTCCAGCTGCTGCTAGAAGACCCCCAATGAGGGGGAGCTCCCCACCTTCTCTATGAACATCCCCCCCCCCTTCCTGGACTCTGTTCTTCTATCTGCTTATTTCACGACACTGGAAAACTCAGAAACAGAGTAAGAAAAAAAACAACGTCCTGTTTTCCCTTGAGAAGAAAGTGAAGAATTCTGTGTTGAGATTTTCCACATTCAAACACTCTTCTTTATTTACGCTAATGATGAAAAGCAGGGTCCCTTTAATGCGCCAAGGCAGAGTTTTAATTCTAATACTAATAATTACATGATTTCTGTGTATATTTTAAAGCTGGGGAATTGGGGATCTATAGATGCCTTTCCTGTCCCCTTGAAAAGATTTTCAATATTTTTTGACCCACTTTATCTCCTCAAACGCTTTGGACAGCTTTGGGGATCCCCCTCCAATGCATTTCTCGCATGGCAGTGGCTGATACGGTCACACCGTATCCATCTTTGATATGATTTAGTATCGAGAATTAAAAACCGGGTAATTTTCCGGACAGCCAATAGTCTTGAAGTTGAACTGGGAAACGGGGGCTGTTGAATCACCTTTTGCTTCCCCCGCGAGTTGGGAGGCGAAAAGAATTTCCAAAATCAAAGGATCGTTTCCACACACACCCTTGGCTTGGCTTCTGAATCCAGACCCAGATTTCATGCCAAGCAGAGGCTGAATCCAGAATATTGGTTAATCCCCCTCCCCCAGAGACATTAGAAGAGTTGAAGAAGAGTTGGTTCTTATATGCTGCTTTTCTCTCCCTGAAGGAGTCTCAGAGCAGCTTACATTCGCCTTCCCTTTCTTCTCCCCACAACAGACACCCTGTGAGGTGGGTGAGGCTGAGAGAGCCCTGATATTACTGAAGACGAAGAAGAAGAAGAAGAGTTGGTTCTTATATGCCGCTTTTCTCTACCTGAAGGAGTCTCAAAGCAGCTTACAGTCACCTTCCCTTTCCTCTCCCCACAACAGACACCCTGTGAGGGAGGGGAGGCTGAGAGAGCCCTTATATTACAGAAGAAGAAGAAGAAGAAGAAGAAGAAGAAGAAGAAGAAGAAGAAGAAGAAGAAGAAGAGTTGGTTCTTCTATGCTGCTTTTCTCTAATATATATTCCATGATAAAATCAGAATCCAGTAGCACCTTTAAGACCAACGAATATTTATTCAAGGCGTGAGCTTTCGAGTGCAAGCACTCTTCCTCAGACTAAGAAGTGACCATCATAACAGTAGGAATATATAAGCAAAAGTTAATCTTGTTACAAACTGTGTCACAGCAACTGTACACAGCCACATGATAACTCTCTGCCAAACCAGCCAAACAAACCCCTTCAAATGGCCTTGAGGGGTTTGATTGGCAGAGAGGGGTTTGGCAGAGAGTTATCACGTGGCTGTGTTTAGATGCTGTGACACAGGCAGAGGAAGGACTTCAATGGGGTATAATGCCAGGGGACTTCTGCATAGTGAAAAAAAATTGTATTATGGCAGCAAAATGGTGTAACGCTAAAAAATAACATGCCTCCGGCCATTCCTCACCTTCTGGCTCTCTGCTGCCTTCTTCTGCTTCTTAGCACTCTGCAAGCCTGCTTGAAATGGCAGAAGAGAGCAATGTGCTTTACATGCGTCTTTCTTCTGCCTGTCAATCAAGCCAGGCAGCCAATCACCTTTCTCCATATTTTAAAGGGCCCATGATGGCATCTAATTTTTTTTAAAGTAAAACTTCTCCACTGAAACCCCTATGCATCTAATCATAAACGCACAGTGGTTTTTTATAATCCCACCCCTTATGGAATCACAAGCCTTGTATCTTTTAAAAATTAATCTCGTTCCTGATTTTTTTGGGGGTAGGGGGGACTTTGGAGATGCATGTTTGTGTCTAAACTGGGGGCAGGATTTTTTTTTGCTGCACGATTTAACGCCTATTCGTTGCACCAGGCAGTTTGCTTAAAAAAAAACAAAACCCTGTCTCCTGGAGAAGGGAGGGTGAGGCGGGTGTGAAGTCAGCAACTGGAGGTGGAGATAACGCTACTTGGGCTCCACACATTTCCTTGGTGTGTGGCTTGCTGGTTGTTCTCTAGCTTGCACTTTTTAGTTGGGGGAATCTATTTTATGCAGTTCCTCAACTAGCACTTTAAAATGGAGGATGTAGCTATTGCTTGGACGCTGGATGCTGGCAACGTCATGCAAAACACCAAAAATATGGCGTCTGCATAAGGTGAGCATTTCACTATATTTATCGGGTGCGGAATGGCCCTCAGAGTCCACCTTCTTTAGTGGACCATTTATCTAGGTGGACTGATCTCATCAAGATTCTACATGCCTCACCATCTTCAGATTGTTCCAAATCACCACAATCCTTTATTTGAATTTGAGACCAGTACAATAAAATCTGCGAGATCAGAATACGAGGTCAAATGTCGAATGCCCTTAAAACTAAGAATCATAAAATTATAAAATTTATATAAAATTGGTCAACTTATGACTATTATAAAAAATGCACCAAGATCTATTTCCCTGTGAAATTTTTGCGCATCTTAATGGTGGCAGCCCCGGATGTACTTAGGGTGGTCTGACGAATCATCGTCATAAGAATAGGAATTAGGAATTTAGTTTTAATTTTTAGTGGTTTTATATTTTTATGCATGGGCTTTGAAAGGTAGTTAAACTGTCGTCAGAGAGGGTGACCTACAAATTTAATAAATAAATAGCAATCTGATCTTTTGTCCCCTTGCCTTGTTTTGGGTCCTTTTGGCTCTTTCAAAAACAAAGGGCTAACCAACAGTGCCCATCACCTTCTCAAACCTCCAAGCACGGTTTTCTTCTGGGAGATGTCTGTAAAAAGAAATGATTTATAGACCTGTTTCCCATTCTGCTCTTTCACCTGACAGAAAAACACACCTTTGCTGACATTTGTAACAGCCAAGCGAACCGATATGTAAATGTTTCAAGTTCTACTTAAAAAAAAAAAATCTTGGAAAAAAAAGGCAGAGATTGAAGCAGGTCAAAAACCGAGTTTCTTTCCCAGGGCACAAAGCCTCCCAATTGGATTGGTTTCTGTAGTAACAAAGAAAAACCGGCCGGCCAAACCTCTGATTAGAATCTGGGAAAGAGAGATAAAAGGTTTATCTGTGTAGCAAGAGGCCATTTTGATGCTATATTAGATCGAATGGGAGGTGCGTTTGCCTAAACCCAGGCCTGCATCTTTGTTTGTTTTTTTGTCACGGGCTGGGGGTGGAGGGGAAGAAAAGAAATCATCTTTCCTTTTAAGTGAATTTAATGGGCTGTGAATAAATATGCAAATAGTGTCCGGCGTTTGGCTTCAAACGCACCACCTTTCATTCATTGAACCGGATATGCGCTTGGAGGTGAAATTTCTTGGCTTTTCACTCCCCAGGGCGAGTACATAATTATTAATATTATTAACATTATCTTCGTATTTCATTTAATTTAATGGTTTCTTTCCGTCTGGAACTCTCAGCCTTGGAAGAAAGAAAGAAAGAAAGAAAGAAAGAAAGAAAGAAAGAAAGAAAGAAAGAAAGAAAGAAAGAAAGAAAGAAAGAAAGATTTCCAGAAAGTGGAAAAGAAAATGGCAAAAGGAGCTATGAAGCCAAAGAGGAATGAAAAAGAAACAGTTTCAAAACCTATTGATGAGCATAAAGATATTTTAAAATCTGCACCGAAACAGCAGTAAAAAATACATGATATTCCATAAAGCCACCATGATCATCCGCAATGAACAAAAATCCATAAGGAGAAAAAACATGGAGGGGGAAAAAAATACAGAAAAGCTCAGGAGAAAAAGACATGTTGGTTACTTTGGATATTTTTCTTTTTTTCCTGATATCTAGCCTATATCGTTGTACTTGTAGTTTAAACCCATTACTGCATGTCCTTTCCTCTGCAGCCAAGAGAAACAGCATCCTGCCCTCCTCCAAGTGACAACCTTTCAAATACTTAAAGAGGGCTATCATGTCCCCTCTCCATCTCCTTTTCTCCAGGCTGAACATTCCCAAGTATCTCAACCTATCTTCATAGGGCTTGGTCCCTTGGCCCCAGATCATCCTCGTCGCTCTCCTCTGTACCCTTTCAATTTTATCTACGTTCTTCTTCTTCTTCTTCTTCTTCTTCTTCTTCTTCTTCTTCTTCTTCTTCTTCTTCTTCTTCTTCTTCTTCTTCTTCTTCTGCATTTAATGTCTAAGCTGCCACCTCGCTCAGCATTTCGGGGCTGCTAACAACATAAATAAAATGCACTTCACTCCGACCCTCTAGCCCCCAATGCGAAGTCTTGGAGGGCGGAAGGCTCTACCCACAGGTTCATGACTCCGAAATCCATGAGCGGAGTCGTTACTCCTCGCAGGTGTGGAATTCTTGAGCCGTTCAGGGTGCCTGATGGCTGGAAAGTGTGACCGGCCTTTGGGAGAGTTCATTTTCCGACCTCGCTGCCAAAAAACAGCACACATGCTTCGTGTCTCCCCTGTTAACGAACTGACTGAAACGGGAGCGGCTGCCGTCTCTGCAGTCATGCAGGCCCACGGAGGGCCGAGCAGAGTTGCCAACCGCCAGGTGCAGCTTGAAGTTCTGGATTTACAAGTCCGGACTGCAGAGACCGGTCCCCCCGGAGGAAATGACAGCTTTGGAGGGGAAATGCTGAGGCCTTGCAGAGCTCCAGGCCTTCCCTCCACTCCAGTCTCCTCATAGGGTTTCAAGGCAGCCTTTTCATTCCAGCAGAAACAAAAATGGGGAGGGGGGATCCGAGTCATGGTGTGTAATGTTGCTTCTCATTGTAGCTGGACGGGATGTCGCTAGAGTTGCGGAAGCGAAGAAGAAGAGTCGTTTTTTATATCCCACTTTTTACAACCAGAAGGAGTCTCAAAGCGGCTAAAAAGGGCCTTCCCTGCTAGAATTAGAATCAGAATTAGAATCATAGAATCATAGAGTTGGAAGGGGCCATACAGGCCATCTAGTCCAACCCCCTGCTCAACGCAGGATCAGCCCAGAGCATCCTAAAGCATCCAAGAAAAGTGCGTATCCAACCTTTGCTTGAAGACTGCCAGTGAGTAACTGAGCATGAGCATTGCGTATTGAGCATGCATGCAGTCCATAAGCCACTTAACTGTGAGGGTTCCCTTAGATATTGGGGCATTGCGCTTGCGTGTCCCACCAAGTTTCGAGAAACTAAGAGGGCGAGGGCGAGGGCGAGGGCGATGACCGAGCCGTCCTTTGTCATGGTTCCCCAATCAAAGGTAAGGTTTTAGGGAGTCGTGGCTGACTGTGTTTATAAGTGATGTGGGATAATTTTATACTTGTATATCGTGAACCATTGGTGAACATGACGGGAGTGCCATTGCGTTTTGTGTGTTATCGTTACATTGTACTCTTTCTAGACTTTAAGTAAGAAATTGTTTGATGAGTCTAGTAAGAAATGGTTCAATAAATCTACGATACTCCGTTGTTTGTGTTAAGAATGTAAATTTTTACTCTTACAGATTGAAATGACAAGTCATGAATGAGACACTGGGCATGAGTTGTGCTCCACGAAGGCCCTGCAAAACCTTAAACCAAGGGATGAGTTAAATTGCAGTTGTGCAGTTAATAGGTTCACAGTTAGAAGTTAGAATGCTCTTCTGTTAGAAATGTTATAACTTCCTATAAGTTCCCCTACTGTTCTGAAGTCGGACTATAAGGAAGGCCGAGCGTCAAAGAATTGAGGCTTTTGAACTCTGGTGCTGGAGAAGACTCTTGCGAGTCCCTTGGACTGCAAGGCGAACAAACCGGTCAGTCCTAGAGGAGATCAGCCCTGACTGCTCTTTAGAAGGCCAGATCCTGAAGATGAAACTCAAATACTTTGGCCACCTCATGAGAAGGAAGGAAGGACTCCCTGGAGAAGAGCCTAATGCTGGGAGCGATCGAGGGCAAAAGAAGAAGGGGACGGCAGAGAATGAGGCTGGATGGAGTCACTGAAGCAGTCGGTGCAAACCTAAATGGACTCCGGGGAATGGTAGAGGACAGGAAGGCCTGGAGGATCATTATCCATGGGGTCATGATGGGTCAGACACGACTTCCCAACTAACAACAACAACAACTGTTAGAAATGTTATAAATTTATAATTATATTTTCTATATCTTGTTGCTACGAAACTTCATTGTAAACCGCCTTGAGCTGTATGGGAGGGAGGTATATTATAATAAACAAACAAACAAACGGACAGGTGGGACCTGTGAATCCCCTGGAATTACAGCTCATCTCCGGGCAACAGAGATCAGTTCCCCTGGATAAAAGAGCTGCTTAAAAGGCTGACTATAGGGCATTATATACCTCAATGAAGCCCATTCCCTCCTCAAGTCCCACCCTCATCAGGCTCCACTCCCAAAGTCTCCAGGTTCTTCCCAACCTGGAGCTGGCAACCCTAATGTCTAGCAATATTCATGCTCACCAGGGTCCCACATGACGCACTTTGTGCACTTAATGCTGGTTTATAAGAACAGGGCTGCAGATTTCTGAATAACAGACTGGAAACCTGACAAGTCGTGAAAAGCACCATCATAGGGCAAGAATTACGAACTGTGATTTCCCTTCTCATTTTTTTTTTCAGTGGGACCATGTGCACATTTTAAAAACAGGTTCTATTTCTTTTTTTTAAATTGATGATTGAAAGGTGCATTTATTCTTAGAATTTCCAACCCCCCCCCATGGGTTTCTTCTAGGTAATTAATTAAGAGGAATACGCACTTGATTTTTGGTTGTGAATGCGTGGGTGAGTCATCCGTAGGGATGGTTTAAAAATTAAAATACATTGAAAGGACACATTCCGAGCCGGATGCAGACAAAGCGAAATCATTCAAAACCCCGTTAATTGCAGCAGGGAAGCAGGTCCTTCAGAAGAAGCACTAGACACTGAGATGAACTTCCACTGGAATCAAAAGAAGTTGGTTTTTATATCCTGCTTTGAGGAGGGACTCAAAACAGGCTCTCCAGATTAGAGACCAAGGCTGTTGCTACTAAATCAAGCTGGCTCCAGCGGAGTGTAGTGGCTAATCCAGAGTTTCTAATCCAGAGAGTCTGGTTGGATTCCTCGCTCCTCCATAAGCAGCCAGCTGGGTGGCCTCCTCACAGCCCTGATGGTGCTGCTCAGAGAGAGCAGTAGTATAAGGGCTCTTTCAGCCCCATCTACCTCACAGGTGCCTGTTATGGGGAGAGGAAGCAAAGGCGATTGTAAGCCACTTTGTGACTGTTAGAGAAAAGCGGCATATAAGAACCAGCTCTTCTTCTTTTGTAATATCAGAACTCTTTCAGTCTCGCCTCCCTCACAGGGTGTCTGTTGTGGGGAGAGGAAAGGGAAGGCGATTGTACACCGCTTGGAGACCCCTTCGGGTAGAGAAAAATGGCATATACGAACCAATTCTTCTTCTTCAGTAATATCAGGGCCCTCTCAGCCTCATCTCCCTCACAGGGTGTCTGTTGTGGGGAGAGGAAAGGGAAGGTGATTGTACACCGCTTGGAGACCCCTTCGGGTAGAGAAAAATGGCATATACGAACCAATTCTTCTTCTTCAGTAATATCAGGGCCCTCTCAGCCTCATCTCCCTCACAGGGTGTCTCTTGTGGGGAGAGGAAAGGGAAGGTGATTTCTTCTTCTTCTTCTTCTTCTTCTTCTTCTTCTTCTTCTTCTTCTTCTTCTTCTTCTTCTTCTTCTTCTTCTTCTTCTATGGAAACAGTTGCCAGTAGCTTTTGGTAAATAATCTATTTTCTTACCAGTTAACCTTGAGTTTCCTTTGGTGAATTGCCAACAATGTCTTCTAAGTTATCTGATTATAAATAAGCTTATTCATTAGAGTTCCTACGATGAGTTCTGCAGCTCACAGGCGGCAGTCGAAGCCAAACACGAAATCCCGTTGTTGTGTAAATACACTGGAAATCCAAAGCAGATCCCCGGCTCACTGGAAAAATTACTCGAGGTGTAAAACTGGTTAAGCGTGAGTTGAGCTGACTTTGGCTCATGGTTTCTTGAAAGATCTGCACGTTGAGGCCGGGAATGCCTATAGTCATAAAATCACGTAATTATGTCATGGTGACAGATTCATGTTGAATTGACTCCGAATTCTCTTTTCCCTTTCCTTGAGTACAAATCACCCCTGTTCATTTCATTGTACTGGTTATTTGTCCTTGAGCAAACAACTGCTGAGTGATTGTTTCTTGCGAAAGCATGGGATTCAAGGGCCCAGCTTGGTGTAGTGGTTAGGAGTGTGGACTTCTAATCTGGAGAGCCGGGTTTGATTCCGCACTCCCCCACATGCAGCCAGCTGGGTGACCTTGGGCTCGCCATGGCACTGATAAAGCTGTTGTGAATTTCCTGCATTCTGCTGTGGGTTGGACTCGATGGCCCTGGAAGTCCCTTCCAGTTCTATGATGCTAAGAATATATGATTCAGAGGCCATATACAAACTGCCTTTGTATTCTGTTTTAGTCAGTGGTCCCCAACCCCCAACCCCCGGTGCTGGGCCGTGAGAGCCTTGGCAGCGGGCTGTGGCTCCCTTTCCTCGCCCCACCAGGCGCAAACACGCATGTGCGGCAGGTCTGCGCATGTGTGTTTACGCGGAGCCCCAGGTCGCCCTCTCCCACCACCCCTTGGCAGCGGCCCGCAACCTAAAAAAAGTTGTGGATCACTGGTTTTAATAACTGGTTGTTAATGGATTTTTCCTGTCCTTTCAGACAGAACTGTCTCAGTCACCAGTTGCTGGCAGATTTACCGGTTCATACAGACTGCTTGCATTGGGTTAACCCAGCCCGGTTGTACCGCTTTTGAGGGAAACGGCTTTTGTCTGTTTTCCACCCCTTCCATGTGCTTCTGAATTGCTTTTTCCGTCTCCCATTTCCACTACACTTTTAAAAAAAAGTCCAGAGTGCTACAATGCTAAGCCAATGCACATAGCCAATATACCCATGAAGATGCGTTGACTCCATCTCGAGTCAGTGATGCCAAGGCATCTCCATTCACTGAAGAAGATTAGCCGAAAAAGGTTCACTGAGAACGAGTCACTGAAAAAGATTTGCTGGGAAAGTTCTGCTGGAAAAGATGAAGTCAGCAGGAAAAGAGAAACACCCAACCAGAGACGGATTCACTGAATGAAGGAAGTTGTGTCCCTCAATGTGCAGTCCTGAGCAAGGCTGAATTAAAGGACATTGTAGTCGATGTTAATTCGTAAGGTTGCCATCATTTGGAAGCAACCTGACGGCACTTGAGAGAGAGAGAGAGAGAGAGAGAGAGAGAGAGAGAGAGAGAGAGAGAGAGAGTTTCAACCTCTGCTTCCAATCAATATGGAGCTGCAAGTCACTTTGACTTCCTGTTTGAGATCCTCTCCTTCTTTGCCTCAGTTCCCTTTGACCGTAGCCTGACGTCTGCCTCTGCCCCAACCAATCTCTTCCTGGGCTCCTCTCTGCAGCCTTCAGGGCTAATCTCCCCTGAAGACTTTGGGTTTCCAAAACAGCCTTCTGTGCATCTGTCAAATGCAGCCAAGCAGGTGACATTTCGCTGACTCTGCACTTTGCCCCGTTTTGACCTCAGTCCCTTCCCACAAAGATAATCCCTTCTTCGCTACCATCAAATGTGACTGAGGAAGGATTTTGACAGAACCAGAGATGGCTCCCCCACCTTAATTTAGCCCAGAATACAGTCTGTGGTGGTGGTGGTGGGGGGAGATTTCTTTCCCTCCTCCCACCTGTTCAGATATTGCAGAATGAATTTTGAGACCAGTTTAAGACTTACAAAGTTTTAATATTCCAAGAATTCAGCATTATTTCTCAAATGGAGAAGGCCAGCCCTAGATGCATGCATCACTCATGTGCAGCGATACACCCAGTTCCCAACAGGCCTGGAGAAATAAAAAAAATCCCGTTCTTTGAATAGACATCGAAAGTGCCTCAACCGTAGGCCAGTTGGTCTTAAAACCGCCAGTGGACTCAGCTGGCAGGTGCTGCCAGACTCAACCGGCAGGGTCCACCGGACTCAAGCTTTGTTTTCCATAAATCAGGAGACGGAAAGTTTGCCCGATGCCCCCTCTGGCGATTAGATGTGTGTCAACAGGCACCAGGGGTGATCAAAGCCCCTGCCGGACGGCAGTTAGGGGTCGTGAAGCATGGCCGAAGCCTAATTACCAGGCCTGGCTTTTGCCGAAAGGAAGTATGCAAGAAAGGCATCACCCAGAAGCTCCATCCGAGCACCGGAGCAAGGAGGAGAGGAAATTCACTTCAAAAGCAATGGGTGGCAGGTGGATTCAGGGACTGGCTTGAGGCACCCCCCTCCTTTTTAGGGTCAGCAGCCTCCTGGTGGGGCCAGGAGATCTCCTGATGTTGCAGCTCACCACCCGACGGCACAGATGAGTTCCTCCGTGTTGAACTTTGTCATTTAGCAAGAGCCAGCCACAGACTGTCAGTCAAAGGGTTAAACTGTTTGTTTACACTTGTTACTAGTGGGACAGGCAAAGTGGGTCAAATGGTCTGTTTTCAGATGTAAATTTCCCAGCTGCGGCCATGGCCTGACTCTGGTTTGTCATGTACACAAGTTTGGCAGGAAGAGAAAGAATTCTACTTCCTCCCATTGTCTGAGAAGAACTCTGCTTTCGGCAGGGAAGCAGATCCATCTTGAATCTCCACCATGTAACAGCTAAGGCAGGGGTAGTCAACCTGTGGTCCTCCAGATGATCATGGACTACAATTCCCATGAGCCCCTGCCAGCAAATGCTGGCAGGGGCTCACGGGAACTGTAGTCCATGAACATCTGGAGGACCACAGGTTGACTACCCCTGAGCTAAGCTATACAACTCCTGAATGAGCTGTAGGTAGCCATGTATTTTTCTTGTTTTAACTTCCAGTTCCCTTACCCTGTTCAGCTAGTAAAGTTTGTCTTTTTATATATAGTATAAATCTGTCTTGTCTGGTCTCAATATTTACACAGTAACTCTGCTAATTTTTACTACAGTAACTCTGCTAAGGGAATAAATTTTTCCCAACACTCTGGAGAAAACTGTTTTATGCTGTAACTCACCTCGAGCTTCCGGGGAGAGGCGAGTAACAAATCTAAATATAATAATAATAATAAAAATGACTACTTTGGAGGGTGGGCCCAGTGGAATTCGTACCCCACTGAGGTCCCTTCCCAATAGGGATGCCAGCCTACAAGTATGACTAGGGGATCCCTCAGAATTACAGCTCATCTCCAGACTAGAATCATAGAACCATAGAATCGTAGAGTTGGAAGGGGCCATGCAGGCCATCTAGTCCAACCCCCTGCTCAACGCAGGATCAGCCCAAAGCATCCTAAAGCATCCAGGAAAAGTGTGTATCCAACTTTTGCTTGAAGACTCCCAGTGAGGGGGAGCTCACCACCTCCTTAGGCAGCCTATTCCACTGCTGAACTACTCTGACTGTGAACATTTTTTTCCTGATCTCTAGCCTATATCGTTGTACTTGAAGTTTAAACCCATTACTGCGTGTCCTCTCCTCCGCAGCCAACAGAAACAGCATCCTGCCCTCCTCCAAGTGTCAACCTTTCAAATACTTAAAGAGGGCTATCATGTCCCCTCTCAACCTCCTTTTCTCCAGGCTGAACATTCCCAAGTCCCTCAACCTATCTTCATAGGGCTTGGTCCCTTGGCCCCAGATCATCCTCGTCGCTCTCCTCTGTACCCTTTCAATTTTATCGACGTCCTTCTTGAAGTGAGGCCTCCAGAACTGCACACAGTACTCCAGGTGTGGTCTGACCAGTGCCGTATACAATGGGACTGTGACATCTTGTGATTTTGATGTGATGATACAGCCCAAAATGGCATTCAACATACAGAGATAACTTCCCCTGGAAATAATGGATACTTCAGAGGGGGGGCCGGGGAGACTATGGCATTGTACCCCACTGAGGTCTCTCCCCAATATGGGCACCAACTTCCAGGTGGAGGCCTGTCACCGCCTGCCCCACCAGGCTGGCCACTGCTCCTGAGTTCTCTGCTGTCTCTCTCTTTAAGCCAAGTCCGTCAGTCTACTCAGTTGTTTGTATCTTGCCCAGTGTGAAGAGAGCTCATTTGGGAGAGAGAGCTGGACCAGGACAAAGGAACGTCTGCTGCCCAATATTGTGTAGCTAGAGCTCAGTGTTTCTTGATAGGAAAATCAGGGTCATCAAATCATGGAATCATAGAGTTGGAAGGGGTCATCTAGTCCAACCCCCTGCACAATGCAAGAAATTCACAACTACCCGCCCACCCACAGTGACCCCAATTCCACACCCAGATGCTGCTGCCCCCCCCAAACAGAATCCCTGACCAGTCTGACCTGGATGGAATTTGCCTCCTGACCTCAATTTGGCAACCTGCATTTCCCTGGCCATGCAAGACGGGCCACAAGAGCCGAGCACCGACACAATCTCTTCTGCCCACCCACTCCCAACCTGCCTAATCAGCACATCTGTCAGGTGGCTATGTAGCCTCTCCTTAAAAACATCCAAAGATGGAGAACCCACCACCTCCCGAGGAAGCCTGTCCCACTGAGGAACCGCTCTCACTGTCAGGAACTTCTTCCGGAGGTTTAGCGGAAAATTCTTTGGAATCGATTTCAACTCAGCCGGAAATTCTTTTGAACGAATTTCATCGCGACCATGTGCAAGCGCTGGCTATTTTGCCTGCAATAACCATCTGCAAAACCCAGCCAGCCCCTTTTACCGTGCCGTAAAGGCTTTTAGCTGTGCGGGAGAGGAGGGGGAGATGCCACTGCCATCGCCCCCTCCTTGGGTTTACACGAGTTCAAGACCTCCTTGGCACTCCTTTCATTCCTTCTTCCAATTTCCCCCATTGCCCTTGAACTCTTGAAGGGGAAGGGAGAAGCGGGTTCTGAGAAGCCAGTGGCTGCGCCCCGTCCAATTTTGGTCTACGGTTTCACTTAATGCAACGGTGGCGCCAGGACCCGCCACACGATGGGCACCGTGAAGCCTATGTTTATGTAACGTGAGGGCGTGCCTTGGCCATCCATCCCATTCTTTGCTAAAAGCTCTCCTCGCTCCAGGTTCACTCATCCAAAACCCTTTATGATCTCAAATAACCCAGGGACACTGTCTCTGCAGCTAGCCTGGGGCAGAGAAAAGGGAGGGGAACAGAAGACGGCAGGCAAGGCCGAGGCACTGGTGCGTGTGGGGGGGGGAGAGACCGACCTGTCAAGGAGAGTTCAGTTCTGGCCCACCCCCCACCCTGGTTTAGCTGCTTCTTCTATTTGTCCTATTTTGTCGGCTATTTCAGTCCTCTGGTTTCTTGTTTTCAGGATTTGCTTCTGTTCGGAGCCCTTTTTGGTGCGATTTTTTAAACAAGCAACCGATATTTGTTGATTTTATTGGCAAAAAACAGCATCCCGCCTTTCTGCCATTCTAATTTAAAATGGGCATGAGAAGCTGAGGGAGCCCTGAGAGAAACAGCTCGGTGAGAACAGCTCTAACAGGACTGTGACTAGGCCAAGATCGCCCAGCTGGCTGCATGTGGAGGAGCAGGGAATTGAAAAGGGCGACCTAAAAGTGTAACAAAAGCATGATAGGAGCTTTTGGGAGTCCCTTTTCATTTCTTCAGTTACTGCTTGCTTCTTCAGACATAGTCAAAAAGAGCAAGTGTCCAGCAGCACCTTAAAGACTAACAAATCTGTTGGCTTTCGTGAGTCACTGATTCAGACACATTTTCTTAGTCCTTAAGTTGCTACTGCTCTTTTCAGCTTTCGAAGTGAGCTTCTTGTGAAGCAGTGTACACACATAGGCAAACTTATACGCAGAATAAAACTTTGTTGGATTTGAAGGCGCCCCTGGCCTTCAACTTTGCTCTGCTTTTTCAGAACAAAATGGCGACCCAACGGAATCTGTAATTTTCCACAGTCTTCCAAAGTGTTTGAATCTTAGAGGCAAGACCAGAAAATATGACACACATATACAGAGGAGTTCTTATATCTTCAGCACTTATCCTCTATAAGGGCTAATTTATGGAGACTTTGGACTCATTGGAGAATTTATCCGTGTTCCCTTTAAGACTAGTTGACAGTAGCCTAGGAAAAAGAGTCTTTCGGTTTCTTTTAAATTAAAGAAAAGATAACGGTTCCATCTGATAGAGTGCATCAAAATCTTCAGCTATACATAACTCTTATCTAGCAGGGGAAACAAAATAAGCTTCTTTGAATTTTTTTTCCCTCAGAAAATACACTTTTTCTCTACCCGCTCCACATTTTAGCAGCCTCCGATAAACAAAACCAAATAAGATATATTCTCTTTTAAGGGTTGACATTTTCAACAACAACAACAAATCTAGGAGTAGACCAGTAGAGAAGAGCATGACTCTGCGTCTCACGAAAGCTTCTTCCATTCCACAAATTTTGGTTAGAATCATAATAACAGTCAGAAGGGACCTCCCGGGTCATCTAGTCCAACCACCCTGCACTATGCAGGACACTCACAAGCCTATTGCTCATCCACTGTAACCTGCCACCCCCTTGAACCTTCAGTTAGAATCATAGAGTTGGAAGGGACCTCCCGGGTCATCTAGTCCAACCACCCTGCACTATGCAGGACACTCAAAAGCCTATTGCTCATCCACTGTAACCTGCCACCCCCTTGAACCTTCAGTTAGAATCATAGAGTTGGAAGGGACCTCCTGGGTCATCTAGTCCAACCCCCCTGCACTATGCAGGACACTCACAAGCCTATTGCTCATCCACTGTCACCTGCCACCCCCTTGAGCCTTCAATTAGAATCATAGAATCATAGAGTTGGAAGGGGCCATACAGGCCATCTAGTCCAACCCCCTGCTCAACGCAGGATCAGCCTAAAGCATCCAAGAAAAGTGTGCATCCAACCTTAGCTTGAAGACTGCCAGTGAGGGGGAGCTCACCACCTCCTTAGGCAGCCTATTCTAATTGTAGTGCAGCCTGGGGAGGAACCACTATAGTGTGAATGTGGGTTGTGTGTACGGAGCCCTGCATCACAGCGAAGTTCAAATTCGGTCAACGGCAACGTTCTGTTGAAATTCTCCTCCTCTTACTCAAGACGGAACCCCCGTTCAGACCATGAAGGTGTCTATTCCGGAGGCTTTTAATTGGATCGAACATACGATCACATAGTTTCTCCCTGGGTGCCGACCAATCCTCAGCGATCAAAAAGAGCAGGCCATCAAATCGATTACATAGATGCCTCAGCCTTCAAATGAGGCTTGATTTCCCTCCTCTCTTCATAGACGCTCGCCAGAAATAGCACTGCTCATAATCACCAGTGCAGAATACGTCTCTTTTCTGCTGGCTTGCAAGACAGATGGGTTTTTCAGCCCCTGATTGGCGTGACGGATGGGTTTGAAGCGATTAAGGTCATCACTCAATGGGCATGGAAATTGACGCACACCATAGATGACATTTCTGAGGAACTCCTTGCCCCGTCCTCCA
Organism: Paroedura picta; assembly: GCF_049243985.1. NCBI lineage: Eukaryota > Metazoa > Chordata > Lepidosauria > Squamata > Gekkonidae > Paroedura > Paroedura picta. Next base: position 122,468,312 of record NC_135373.1, on the reverse strand, counting down.
TCTTTCCTCCTCCAAATTCCTTATCAGCAGCGTGTGGAGATTAGCCATAGGTGTCATTAAATGATCATGCATTTATCCTTTTGCATCTTTCTTGCTTATTAATTTGCATCAGCTCAGGGCTCAAGGAAGGCGGTGGACGTTTTGGTGGCAAAGAGAAAGGAAGTTGTCACAGGCTTCCCCGCGTGAGGTTCAGTCATCGAGAAACCAAGACAAAAAACAATTCCAGTTATGAAATGCTAATTTTTCGGCAGTCAGAATTAGAAACAGGGCAGTGTTTCCATCCTGCTGGAAATGCTTGAAGGGCAAAAATGCCAGTGATTCACATCAAATAAAGATGAGGCTGTTGAAATTTCAGGCTGGCCAATGGAATTCTTTGCCAGAGGATAGAAGGATGGATAAGAGAATTAGACAGATTCATGGAGGATCAGTCTATCAATGGCTGCTGGCCATGGTGAGGGAGGGGCACTTTCAGAGGCACTAAACCTCTGAATCCCAGAGCCAGGAAGCAACATCAGGAGAAGGTTTTGGCCTCTGTGCCCTATTGTTGGCTAGCCAAAAGAACTGGTTGGCCACAGTGCGAGGCAGGATGCTGGAATTGATGGACCATGTGCCTGATCCAGCAGAGTTAATGTTATTTTGAAAGCCTCAGTCTCTAATCCTGTTGTTGACTGTCTAGAAGAGTTGGTTGGTCACTTTGTGCAGAAGAATGCTGGGCTAGATGGAGCACTGGTCTGATCCATCAGGGCTCATATGTTCTTAGGATGTTGGACTAGAAGGACCACTGGTCTGATCCAACAGGTCTCATCTGATGTACTTTGGATGCTGGACTAGATGGAACCTTAGTCTCATCCAGCAGGGCTCTTCTTATGTTCTTCGGATGCTGGCCTAGAGGGACCACTGGTCTCTTCCAGCAGAGCTCTTCTTATGTCCTTAGTATGCCGGACTAGATGGATTACTGGTCTGACCCAGAAGGGCTCTCTGTCAGGGATCAGGTCAGGCCAGTAGAGTCCACGACAAAGAAACATCCAGGATTCACAGGCAGGTGAAGATCCAGAAAGTAGCTTTATTAAACAGACAGTATGAAGCACAGATGCGCGCAAAGACCCATTGGGCAAAGGTCTTGGCAGATACAAAGGCACATTAGACATTAGGTGATTCTTATAGAGGTGACCCTATAGGGGAGGGGGGCTAAAGTTTAGGCGGGAGAGCAAGTGATATCAAGAGGTGCAAAGTTTCCCAGCTGAGCCAAATGGCTCTGCTTTGATCCGAACAGTTACATTTCTGTTTCGTCTCTGCTAGCCCAACAAGGTTGTTGGAATCAGATAGATAACTTCAGTGGAATGCAGAGGAGGCCAGGAACTTCAGTGGAATGCAGAGGAGGCCAGGAACTAAGAAAGGATTTATAGTTTTATGATGCGCGGTCTGAAGGGCCTTGGAAAGAACATAGCAAAGGAGGGGGCATGAATCGGGGGTTCATGACACTCACCTTATATCCTTAGTATTCTGGACTAGATGGACCACTGGTCTGACCAAGCAGGTCCCTTCTGATATTATCGGGATGCTGGAATAGATGGACCACTGGTCTGATCTAGCAGGGCTCTTCTGATGTTCTTAGGATGTTAGACTAGGTGGACCACCGGTCTGATCTAGCAGGGCTCTTCTGATGTTCTCAGGATGCTGGACTAGATGGGCCCCTGGTCTGATCCAGCAGGGCTCTTCTGATGTTCTTAGGATGCTGGAATAGATGGACCACTGATCTGACCCAGCAGGGCTCTTCTGATGTTCTTAGGATGCTGGACTAGATGGACCCCTGGTCTGATCCAGCAGATGTTCTCAGGACATCTGGTGTCTGAGAGAAAGAAAGGATATCTACAGGACAATGTTAACCTAAGCTAATAATATGTGTTTCCTTGGGGGATGGCTCCCCAGAGGAATTTTGTTCATCTTATCAAAACTTGCTTTGCTTCCTTCAAAAATGGTTTCCCTGGTCCAAACCATTCCAATTGACACTTTGTTCCAGAATGATTTTGGTGATCATTTTAAACCTGTATTTTATTGTTTTTGCCCACTTTCTGGGGAATTTCTGGGCCAGGATCCCATCCAATATTAGTGTTGGAAAGTGCACTGAAATCACAACCAAGGGGATTTTTTTTGGGGGGGGGGGGGTAAATGAGGCATTTCATGTGAACTGCCTACTTTACTACACCCCTTCTGGTAGAAACAGAAATAAAATGGGGGTAGCTCTAGGAATCGGTGGAAACTTCATGGTCAAACCATAGAGTTTTTTGGCAATTCCTAGAATGGCTCTACATCACTTCTGCTTTCTTCCACCTTCTGTTTTCATTTTTTTAAAGTCACTAGGTCACTAATCCCTAGTAACAACTGGGTTGCAAGAAGCATTAACTAACTGCAGCCTGCTAGTAGCACAGACCTTCAGGATATGTTAGATTTACAGAATAAGAGCCAAGGAAAACCTAGGGAAACATACCCTAAGCTCTGAGCAGTACGATGTGTACACTACAGCTCCCCCTAGAGCTTGAGGGGACTAAACATCACAGTAAAGTCCGTTGTCAACCATTCTCCTGTGACCTGATGTGAATGGGATTTTTTTGCAATGCCTCAAAGGCATCTTTTCTGATTGCAAAGGATACATGACCACAGGACTGCTTTGGCCAGAACATGGAGGAGGACTGAAATGAACTAGGATTATTTAACCAGTTCTTCCACCTGCCGGTTAAAACTTTTGCTATTGCATCAGATATCAGAAGGCTGAATTGTGGCGTAATGGTATCCAGGGAATGAACGGAGAGGTAATATCTTCTCACGCTCTCACTTGGTGCCCCCCTTCCACCCGTGCAATTTAGCTGTGTAAAAATATCCCTCTTGATTAGAGTCCCCGTTCATTTTCTATGGCTTTATTGGCAATTCCTCCCCCCTCTCACTTTCATATCAAAAAATGCGCCCAAAGCTTATCACAAGAGCAAAAACCATGATGAGTGAACAGATAGCAGCAGGAAATTAAAAAGAAAGCTATTACTCAGTCGGAAATAATAAGTTCAAAGAACTGGGGGTGGGGAGGAAGAAACGCTCCATGCTGATGGGATATATGAATAGTAACACAGGGCAGAACCATTAATAAAAAGCGTTAAGACAACATAAGAGAAGCCATGTTTGATCAGACCAGTGGGCCATCCAGTCCAACACTTTGTGTCACACAGTGGCCCAAACCCAGGTGCCTTCAGGAGGTCCACCAGCACGGCCATGAGAGCATAAGAGAAGCCATGTTGGATCAAGCCAATGGCCCCTCCAGTCCAGCACTCTGTGTCACATGGTGGCCAAAATCCAGGTGCCATCAGGAGCTCCACCAGCAGGGCCATAAGCTCATAAGAGAAGCCATGTTAGATCAGGTCAGTGGCCTATCCAGGCCAGCACTGTGTCATACAGTGACCAAAATCCAGGTGCCATCAGGAGGTCCACCAGCAGAGCCATAAGAGTATAAGAGAAGGTATGTTGGATCAGGAAGATGCTAGGGTGTCCTCTATGTCACTTGCAATTCTAAGCAGGATTGACAAAAGGGACGCACTGGAAGCCATAAAATAAAATAAGAGGATGTTTTTCTTTTAACCATAGAGGTTTTTCAGCAGAATGCTAGAGTATCCCCTATGCCACTTTCAGTTAAGGATGCTCAAGCATCCCTAAAATAAGGGCATGTTCTTTTTGTCATAACACCAGGAAGACACAGATTGGCACGAATGTTCGTATGATTTCCTCTCTCCTTTGTGAATCTTCTCCTTCTGCTTCCCTTGTTTCAGGCGGAAGAAGAGAGAGAGAGAGAGAGAGAGAGAGAGAGAGAGAGAGAGAGAGAGAGAGAGACGCTTGAGCTCCAATGAAAAGCATTCTAAGGACCTAGAGAGAGAGAGAGAGAGAGAGAGAATTGACACACAGGAGCAATTGCCAAAGTCCGCACAGCAAGTTCATATATCACGCTGACAGTACGCCTTTAAACACGTATAAACTCTGTGTTGACCGAGAGGCTTTCCTTCTTTCACCTGGATGCTGATAGCCTTATGGAATGTCACTGAGTGGTGTGAATAACATGGCAGCTCACCTGTGAATGACTGCACTTGAAACAAGGCCCTGTTTACTCTCCTGGCAGTCCACCAAAAGAGATGGCTGTAACCCCTTCTCCTGGGAGCCTTGCTGCCCCCTCCCCAAAAAATCAGGAGACGAAAATTGTCCCCTGATAACGCAGGCCCTGTCAATCTTTCTCCCGACAGTTATGTCCTCGGCCGAGGTATGCCGAACATTTTATATGGCAATTACACTCATTGTAATTATGCCACGAGAAGGTCATGGGACTGGGGAATGTCGCCAGCGATCCAGATCCAGCCTGCTGGTCTGAGAAGGATAGAAATCTTGCCACTTGATGTAGACCTTGGGTAATGAAATTCCTGGAAATTTGGGAGATGGAACCTGGAGAAGGTTGAGGCCACAGAGGTGCATAATGATCCCAAGCAGCCGTTTTCCCTGGAGGAACGGATCTTGGGAGTCAGGCACCAGCTGTAATTCTGGGCAATCTCCAGAGCCTGTCTGGAGCCTGGCAAAATTACAATTCCCTACATCAAGTCACAGCTGATTTATGGTGACTCTGTGCAGTTTTCAAGAGACGTTCAAAGGCGGTCATGTTCTGCCTCTGTCATGACCCTGGTATTCCTTGGAGGTCTCCTATGCAATCAGTGATGAAGGCCATCCCTGCTTCTGAGATCTGGGCCATCTTGGTGAGGACAAATTCCAGATTTAGAAGATATGGAAGGTAGATTGAGGGTGAGGGCTGCAATACCCCCCATGGCCAATAGTAGGCGATAGCGGGTAGGGTGGCCAGATCCAGGTCGGTAAGCAATCAGAGATTTACAGGTGGATCCTGGGGTTGACAGGGGCCTCAGTGGGGTACAATGCCCCAAAGTCTACCCTTGAAAGCATCCATTTCCTCCAAGGGAACTGATCTCTATGGTCTGGAAATAAGATGTAATTCCAGGGGAATCCCCAGGTCCTATCTAGTGGCTGGCATCCACAATTCATAGAATCATAGAGTTGGAAGGCACCTCATGGGTCATCTAGTCCAACCCCCTGCACTATGCAGGACAATTCAGGGACCTTTCTCTACCCACCCGTGATCCATCTGAAAACCTAGGTGAAATCACTGAGTGATTAAGTCTTACTTAAAATGTTCTTCATCCAGAGTTTTTGAAGTCTGGTGCTGGAGTCCCTTGGACTGCAAGTCCCTTGGACTGCAAGGCGAACAAACTGGTCAGTCCTAGAGGAGATCAGCCCTGACTGCTCCGTAGAAGGCCAGATCCTGAAGATGAAACTCAAATACTTTGGCCACCTCATGAGAATGCTGGGAGCGATTGTGGGCAAAAGAAGAAGGGGACGACAGAGAATGAGGTGGCTGGATGGAGTCACTGAAGCAGTAGGTGCAAACTTAAATGGACTCCGGGGAATGGTAGAGGACAGGAAGGCCTGGAGGATCATTGTCCATGGGGTCGCGATGGGTCGGACGCGACTTCGCAACTAACAACAACAACAACAATGTTCTTTAAGCTGGAATTGAGTCCCAAGGACTGATAATCTGATATCATAAACTCAACTTTTCTAGCCAGGCTCTTGAATTTGCTAAACATATTCCTTATACTGTGCAGGTGAGGCTGAGAGAGCCCTCATATTCCTGCTGATCAGAACAGCTTTATCAGTACTGTCACCCAGCTGGCTGCATGTGGGGGGAGCGAGGAATCAAACCCAGCTTGCCTGATTAACCACTACACCAAGCTGCTAATTTACTGCTAATTTACTCTCTCCTTATAAACGTGGTCCAGTGATTTCAATTTCGTTGTCGGGGGCAGTGTGCTTGCCCACCAAAGCTTACATCTTGAATACAACTTTGTTTGGCTGCTTCAGACCAATATGGCTACCCACCTGAACGCGAGCCCTGTTCTCCTTTTCCTGGGTCACATCTCAGGGGCAGGGAGGGGGATACAGCAAGCGTGCCCTTTCTCCATCAGGTAGGGCTGTGATCTCTGCGGTTCTCACAGAATCCAACCTGGATTCCTGGGGTCTGGTATGGAACCTCATATTTCATCCCTGCCGGGAGTATATTGTACGTGCATGAACTCTGCCTTCCCTCTGAATAACTCAGTGAATACGGCAAGAAGGCCAATACAAAAGCAAGCATTTACTGTACACCTATTTAATAACCTGTATTTATCATAATTACATAGGTATTTCAGCTACCAGGCAGGTATTTGAGTGCAGCAATTTCATCCTTTCGCTTAAGTTATTAGAAAGGTGCTATAGTCTCTTCAAGCTAAATGCAGTTAGGTGTGATTGTGTGTGTGTTGGGGGGTGGGTGGGTGGGATGTTGGATGAATAATCATTCTTGTTAAAAGAGACTAAAGGTCTCTCTTCTCCTAGGGTTGCGTTCATGCCGATTTCCTTCCTCATTTGATTTTCGGCTCTTCGGTTCCAGCAGTGTTAGCAAGGTGAAATTCATTACACCCCTTTCCTTTTCCCTTGAAGAATGAACACCCTCGGACGCTGGATGTGGAATGGTTTATTGGACGCCGTTTGTGTCTTACCACAGGGAACCCGAGCTAAAAGCCTCCCCGTTTACCTACTTCTAGACTTCCCATTAATCATTTCAAGAGCCAACTCTAAACACGGTCTAAAAGCCGCCGTTAGAAATGAAAAACTTCCCTAGGAGAGAGGCTTTTTTAAAAAAAAAAGAAAAACAACCTTGTGTTTAAAAAGAAGAGGCAAAAATTAACATTGCATTTCCTCACCGGGAAGGGGTGCATTAAAAAGTCTCGTGAGAATATCAGAAATTGGCTCGGACGTTTTATTTAGTAGAGCTGTCGTGGTTTCTCCCCCTCCCCCCCCCAAAAAAAAAAAAGAAGAAGAAGAATTCAATGGAAACTATCATGGGAATTTCACAAACTGGCCAAAGGCGGACAGAGGCAGATGGGTCGCCGTGTTGGTCTGAAGCAGACAGACAAAGTTCGAGTCCAGTGTCATCTTGAACAGTGGTCCCCAACCTGTGGGCCGCGGCCCGGTGCCGGGCCACGAAGGCCATGGCGCCGGGCCGCGGCTCCCTCTCCCCGCGGTAAAAAACTTCCCAGGCTGCAAGCTTGTGGCCCGGGAAGCTTCTTACTGTGGGAGGGCAGGGAGAGGGAAGCAGGGCCGCGCCACGCACTGCGCATGAGCGGGCGGGGCAGTTGCCCTGCCGGTCCCTAGCCTCAGAAAGGTTGGGGACCACTGATCTCGAAGACCCGCAAAGTTTTATTCATGGTAAAAGCTTCATGTGCAAGCTGATATTTTGAATAAAAACTTTGCGGGTTGTAAAAGTTGCCACTGGGCGTTGTTCTGGCCAGAGACAGATGTGGTGGAGCTGTCACTGGGGTTCATGCGAGGGAGACCTCTGAAGAACGAATCAAGAAGAATCACCAAGTTGGCAGGTGTGGGAAACAGAGAACAAGCTCTTCAGCTGTTGCCTCCTGGATTTCGGATTTAGAGGATTCCTGCCTCTGAAAGCAGTGATTCCCGTCTGTCACCATGGCTAGTAGCCATGATCCGAGCCAACCCGTTCGAAAGCTGTTTATTCCTGTGGCCATCACTTCATTCTCTGGCCACGAATTCCACATCTTAATCACCCTCTGCGTGAAATCAGGTTTCCTTTAAATCTGCCCTGAACCTCCTGCCCACCAGCGCCTGGGTCGCTTTTGGGAGGGAACTGTGAAGAGCAGCGGAGCAAATGAATCAGGAGAGCCAAGTTGTCCCAGAAGGTCACGTCACGTAAAAAAAACTGAGGGTTGGTGGTAAAAAGCCCTCCCAAGTTAACAAGGACTTACGATCACCCCATATGGGGTTTTCAAGACAAGTGCTGAAAAATTGAATTATTTTTTTAATGAAAGGGGAAAAGAGTTTTGACGCAGTAACATTACAGGAGGGATGACCTGCTCACTTTACTCAGGCAAAGTATTGACTATTCACTTTGTTCACTTTCCATAATACATTATTCTCTCGCCCTCCTCCTCCCTCCCCCTCTCTCCATCTTCCCCTCTCCTTCCTTCCCTCCATCTCTCTCCTTCTCTCTCCCCCTCTCTTCCGCCCACCCTGCCTCCCTCCCTCTCCCTCTCCCTCTCCCTCTCCCTCTCCCTCTCCCTCTCCCTCTCCCTCTCCCTCTCCCTCTCCCTCTCCCTCTCCCTCTCCCTCTCCCTCTCCCTCTCCCTCTCCCTCTCCCTCTCCCTCTCTCCTTGCTTCTCTTTCTCCCTCCCTTCCCTCCCTCTCTCTTCCCCTCCCCCTCCCCTTCCCCCTCTCTCTCCCTCTTTCTTGCTCCTCATGGTTGCTTGGTTTACCAATTGGTCTCACCGGATGAAGACAGAGTAACTATTTACTGGGACACAATCAGAGAATCGTGTGACAAGACAAAGACAATGTTGAACCCTGTGGAAATGTTGAACCCTCCACTCAAAGTGCCCACCCTGTGCTGAAAGAGTCGAACGCTGTGCTGTGTTTAAAAGGAAGTCTCCTTTTGACAATTACCTTCAATTAATGGTACATCGCACTGAGCATGAAATGGAGGTCGAGCCCTTAAATCCATCGGCATGGGTTGGAACCCTTCCAGCTTGAAGCCATACTCACCGAAAGGGCTCGTGTTCATATTACATAGTCATAACTCTGTAGGGTTTTCCCGCTAAGAGCCAGCTTAGCATTGCAGAGAGAGGGCATTGAGAAGAAGAAGAAGAAGAAGAAGAAGAAGAAGAAGAAGAAGAAGAAGAAGAAGAAGAAGAAGAAGAAGAAGAAGAAGAAGAAGAAGAAGAAGAGTTGGTTCTTATATGCCACATTTTTCTACCCAAAGGAGTCTCAAAGTGGCTTACAATCGCCTTCCCTTTCCTCTCCCCGCAATAGATACCCCCTGATGATATGTGAGGCTGAGAGAGCCCTGATGTTACTGCTCAGTCAGAACAGCTTCATCAGTGCTGTGGCAACTCCAAGGTCACCCAGCTGGCTGCATGTGGAGGAGCAGGGAATCAATCCTGGCTTGCTAGATTAGAAGTCGTCCCTCCTAACCACTACACCTAGCCGTCTCTCTCTACACCAAGCTGGCTTTCTGAGTATGGAGTCTTGGGTTCAAATTATCTCTCAACTGTGAATTTCCCTCAATCATTCCCCCCCCCCCAATATATCTAAGCCACGTTTGTTACCTTGAGCTTGATTGTGGAAAGACATGGGGTGAATGTGCTACATTTGATGAAAAAGTCATCTTTGTAACGTTGCTTTTGGTATCATCATACAAAGCACATAATAGTAGATTAGATTTATTGAAATATAGCTCCAAGGCAATTTACAAAACCATAATCCAGTTAATCATGGCAAGGTACAAATGTCCAACAATAAAAAACACTTGTAAATCAAACATTTAAAACATCATAAAACTATAAAAACATGTCAAAATTTCCTAAGGCAAATGTCCGATAACACCGGTTTGTCTTACTTTGCATGCTATGGCTATTTGGCTATTTGTTTGGTGACCTCAGTATTTCCCCTGGAGAGGAGGCTCTGAATTTCCCCCAGAGGGATGGACCAGAACCAATGGGATGAAATTAATTCAAAAGAAATTTGAGGATTCCATCTAAACCTCCGGAAGAAGTTCCTGACAGTTAGAGAGGTTCCTCAGTAGAACTGGCTTCCTCGGGAGGTGGTGGGTTCTCCATCTTTGGAGATTTTTAAACAGAGGCTGGAGAGCCATCTGACGGAGAGGCTGATTCTGTCAAGGTTCAAGGGGGTGGCAGGTGACGGTGGATGATTGACACAGTTGTGAATGTCCTGCACAGTGCAGGGGGTTGGACTAGATGACCCAGGAGGTCCCTTCCAACTCTATCATGCTATGTTTCTATGAATCTATGTTTCTATGATTCCTCAGAGTCACCAGGAATCCGGGACAAGAGAGGGGCGATTATGTTGTTTTGAATTCCCACATAAATTGAGCATCTGAAAAGGACTCACCCAATGGTAAGAAGAGACCATTCTCATGGCTAGGAAACAAACATTGCTTTTGAAAAATCTTGAATTGACACCCGCATTGCACAGTGGATAAGGGGTCAGATTAGAGTTTAGGTTCTAATCTTCCCTCCGCCATGGAAGCTCGATGGGTGAACTCGGAACAGTCATTCACTCTCAGCCTGATCTACCTCGGAGGGATGTCGTTTGGATAAAATGGTGAAGAGGAGAATGAGGTTGGCCGTTTCCTCTCTTGTACCCCAGAAACCTTTCCTTTGCTAAAGTGAAGGATTATTTTAGCTCCGAAAGCTGAAAGTCTTCGGTATCTCCGCAGGCAAGATGCTTACCATCCTCGATGGATGAAGACAGGAGATGTGAGATGGAGGCAGCTCAGGTTTTCAATTGAAGATGTCTTTTTGACAGTTAAAGCTACGACCGTTTTGTTTGTCCAGCATCGATTTACAGGGGCCGGATCACAACAGAACGGTGATTCGCTCTCACCGAATCTGCTTAAGTTACTCTTCGGTATTTTATCTCCTCCCTATCCATAAGATACCTAACACCCCCCCCCCCCCAACACACATACATCTTTATCCATAAGATACCTAAAAGCTTCCAGCTCACTCTAGTTCGAATTGTCCCTGCCGTTGAGGTCAGGGGAACATCGACACCGTATCTCCCAAAACGTTGGAATGTCGATTAAAAAAAAATGTTTTTAGGAAGCATTGGATCTCCCTGCTTTCATCATTCCCCCAAATACAGCTCTGATCCAGCAGGTTCTTCTTAAGATGCTAGGCGAGATGGTGTTTGAATACACAAGATCTGCAGTGGGCATACTTGACTAGAATATGAAGGGTGTCCTGCAGGGGGCACTGAATATGTATATGTAGCTAAGATAGGCTTGGGATTTCCAGATGGTTTTCACGTTATCTCCTCCTGATTGGTTTAACAGGACACTTCCTGCTTTATGAGCACACTTCATCCCTGCTTGCCTCCAGAACAGTTGTTGAACAGAAGAAGGACAGTAGACAACAGCAAATAGTTAGGTCTCTCCTCTTCTATTTCTATACATAGTTTTATCTTAGAAATAAAGACTACTTTATTCAGTAAGCAGCCTGATGCTCTGTCCTCTCTGCATATTTAAACTCTGCCAACAGATGGACCACTGATCCAACAGGGCTCTTCTTCAGAAGCTGGACTAGATGGACAACTGGTCTGATCCAGCAGGGCTCTTTTCATGTTTTTAGGAATCTGGACTAGGTCAACCTTTGATCTGAACCAGAAGGACTCTTCTTGTGTTATTAGGATGCTGGACTAGATAGACCACTGATCTGATACATCAAGGGTGTTCTGAAGTTTATAGGAAACTGGAGTAGGTGGACCACTTGGTATGATCCTACAGAGCTCTTCTTATGTTCTTAGGATGCTAGACTAGATGCCCCCCCTGGTCTGATCCAGCAGGTTTCTTATGTTCTTAGGATCCTGGACTAGATGGAACCCTGGTCTGATCCAGCAGGGCTGTTCTGATGTTCTCAGGATGCTGGACTGAATAGACCATAGTCTGATCCTACAGAGCTCTTCTTATGTTCTTAGGATGCTGGACCCAATGGACTGATTCAGCAGAACTCATCTGATGTTATTATTCAAACTAGGCAGTTGAAGAGATGGCCTTAGAGTTGGGTTTAGTGTAGAAGACCTTGATTATAAGATATATGGATGTAGAAGGGATATTATCCTCGGATGGGGTCTGGGGATCTCCTGAAAGTACAGCTCATCTCCAGACTACAGTTTTCCCCATGGAAAAAAATGGCTGATTTGAAGAGTGTACTCTATGGTATTGCTCCTCACTGAGGTCCTTCTCCCGAAGTCTCCATTCCCACAGTCTACAAGAGTTACCCAACCTGGATCTGGCAACCCCATCCCCTGCTGTTGGTCAGGAGAGACCCTGAGAGTGAGCATGCAGATGCCAAGATTAAACTCACTGTGTCTTGTGGAAAGAGGCTCATTGCTATTGCTTTAAGCAAAGGAAATATCTGCACCCAAGCAAGATTGCAGATAAGCAACGAGTATCAGAACCATCAACTCAACATGTGGGTGAGTTTCAAGGAACGTAGGCCGTGAATATTATCTCCAGATCTCGCTCATCCCCTTTTTGGGGGTTCTGTTCTGCCTCATTTTGATGAGCTCATCATTTCCTAGTACAGTTTCGCAGAATGTGACACCTAATTTTAATTTTGAAAGGCCATTCGAGGCATTTGTGTTTTTCTGAAGAACTGGGGTGTTAAAAATAGCCCTTTGAGGCTTTCCTAGAATTCCTAGATGTCCTGTCCCCATCCTAAGCAGCTCTTCCCTCTAGAGGAAGTGATTTTTGGAGTCTGGAAAGGAGCTGTCATTCCAGGGGATCCCCAAGTCCAGGGGATACCTAAGCAATGGCATAGTGCCACAGAGAACACACTCTTTCTTCCAGGGAAACTAATCTCTGCAGTCTGGAGTACAGCTTTCATTTTGGGGGTTGTCTGGGTCCTACCTGGAGTCTGGGATCCCTGAACAATGGCAGGGATGCTAGCCTCCAGCTGGGACCTGGAGATCAAACTCGTGGGGTTTCTTAAAGCCTGAAGAATATTTCAGGGGGTTCTCAACGGTAAAAAGTTGGGAAAAGCTGACATAGAGGCCGTAATTGTGAAACCTCTGTAAGTTCTTTGCCAGCCAATGATTTCATGTTTGATTGCAACGTTCAACTGGTTTTTATTTACATTGCTATCGAACTGATTTGAAGAACGTACAGACTGAAAGGTTTTCAGTTCTTCAAGCAAATTTTGATATGTATTAAATATTTTCATTGAAGGAAGAAACTGCAACAAGTTTTTGAATTATTTGATGTTTACTGTTATTAGCATTTACTGCCACACAGCTTTTCTCTTTGTTTCCCACATGGAGCATGGCAAATGGAGCAACTCCATGGGATCCTAGGCCCCCTTCCAAGTAGCCCTTTTCTCCAGGGGGAATGATCTATTGCCTGGAAATGACCTGTAATTCCAGCAAATCTTCAGGTCCCAATTGGAGATTGGCATCCTCCAACCTCTCTAGGGCAGAATGCCACGGAGTTCCCCTCTCTCAAGCAAGCCCTTTCATCTCCAGGAGCCTGGAGATTAGTTGTGTTGCCCCCTCACTCTAAAACAACAATGTTTCCCTGGGGAGCTGATCTCTATAGTCTGCATATGACCACAAATCCAGGAGATTTCCAGGCCGCACCTGGAGGTTGGTGACCCCCGGGTCAGAAATGTTCCTTGATGTTTGGAGGCAGGGCTTCAAGAGTCCAGGGGTGGGCAGGAGCTTTTGCCATGTAGCCGGCCCCCAGGAAGGCCATAATGCAGATGTGTATCCTAGTTTTCCTGGGTGCAATGGGTTTTGCCTCTAGTGTCTACATAAAGAGAATAATGGTATAAATACCTAAGGTCCCTCTAGTCCAGCATCCTGAGAACATAAGGGGAGCCCTGCAGGATCAGGCCAGTTGTCCATCTAGTCCAGCATCCTAAGAACATCAGAAGAGCCCTGCAGGATCAGACCAGGGGTCCATCTAGTCCAGCATCCTAAGAACATCAGAAGAGCCCTGCAGGATCAGACCAGTGGTCCATCTAGTCCAGCATCCTAAGAATATCAGAAGAGCCCTGCTGGATCAGACCAGGGGTCCATCTAGTCCAGCATCCTAAGAACATCAGAAGAGCCCTGCAGGATCAGGCCAGTGGTCCATCTAGTCCAGCATCCTAAGAATATCAGAAGAGCCCTGCTGGATCAGATCAGGGGTCCATCCTGTCCTGCATCTTAAGAACATAAGAAGAGCTCTGCTGGATCAGGCCAGAGGTCCATCTAGTCCAGCATCCTAAGAACATCAGAAGAGCCCTGCTGGATCAGACCAGGGGTCCATCTAGTCCAGAATCCTGAGAACATAAGCAGTGCCCTGTTGGATCAACCAGTGGTCCATCTAGTCCAGGATCCTAAGGACATAAGAAGAGTCAAACAAGTCATCCATCTAGTCCAGCGTCCTGTCTCCTGCAGTGATCAGCCAGGAAAGGCAAGGGGGGGGGAGAGAGGGAGAAAAAGGCTTCATCAGTATACACCACCATAGCGACCACCTTCCAAAGCAGCCAATTTCTCTAGGAAAACTGACCCCTGTTTCCTGCAGACCAATTTTAATTCCAGGCAGGGTCTTTGATCGCCACCCGGAGGCTGGCAACCTCCCTCAAAAGCTTGCAAAATATTGTGGGAATTCCCAGTTCTTCCCTCCACCCTGCCCCGTCCCTCTCTGTTCTCCCTCCAAGTCCTAAAATTATTTCTCTGCACCCTCAATAAGGTAGCTGATTATTTCGTTAACTTTTCGTCGGCCGCTGATCTGAGCAGCCTGTAAAAATCTCTCGCCTCTTTCCATTGAGTTATCCGTGCTCTATCTCTCTTCCATATAGCCAGTGTGTCTGGGGGGAAAGTGTGTGTTTTTGTGTGTGTGTGTGTGTGTGTGGAAATCTCTCTCTCTCTCTCGCTCTCTTTCAGCCATGTAGGATATTCAGCTGGCAAAGCTCATAAATCAAATCATTATCGTTAATAATCAAAGGGAGACATTGGAAGAAATGGCGAATTAATCATGGCTGACAGGTAATGCACCTCTGCAGGCGGAGAGCCGTTTGCATATTAAAAAGAGGCCGGGTGGCACTCGGGGAGGGTGCGTGTCCACCCGGCCATCTTGGTACAGCTCTTCTGCATGGCCGACGTGGGAGACCTTTTTGAACCTGAATCAAATGCCAACATGACTCACTCTCTGTCTCTCTGTCTCTCTGTCTCTCTGTGTCTCTGTCTCTCTCTCTCTCTCTCTGTCTCTCTCTCTCTCTCTCTCTCTCTCTCACACACACACACACTCCTTTTGAACAGCCAATTGAGACAGAAGGCAGGCAAACACAGCCTTCTGTTTTTCTGGAAGCAATTGGCTTCAACACTAGAAATATGTTGGCTATCTTAGTTCTGTATGCAAATGGATGGAGAAGAAGAGTTGGTTCTTATATGCAACTTTTTCTCTACCCGAATGCATCAGACTTGGCCCCTATTATAATATAATCTATGTATGTATGTGTGTGTGTGTGTGTGTGTGTGTGTGTGTACTCAATTTACTGACCTCGGAAGGATGGAAGGTTGAGTCAACTCCCAGCCTCATGGGCAAGAGCTTTCAGACTGCATGTCTGCTGCCTTACCACTCTGCTCCACAAAAGGCTCCTGAGTATGTATGTACAGTATTTGCTGGCGTATAAGACTACTTTCCCCCCCTAAAAAACATGCCTCCAAGTGGGGGGGGGGGTTGTCCTATACGCTGGGTGCACTTCAGTTGGGATAGACATAGCTCCTCATAGTACTGTAATGTAATGTAACAAACTCTATATTTTGAGTGGAAATGGTGGGGATGTCGTCTTATACGCCCAGTCATCTTATACGCCGGTATGTATGTATGTATGTATGTATGTATGTATGTATGTATGTATGTATGTATGTATGTATGTATGTATGTATGTATGTATGTATGTGTATACACACACACTGAATTGACTTGTCATCCCTCTAACACAGGGATTCCCAACCAGAGTTCCAGGTAATGCTAAAGTTATACGAGAGCTCACAGCCTTCCCCAGCCCAAAAGCAGAAAAAAAGAGTTTAACAAATTGGTATCCCGGCCTGCTACCAGAATCCTCCTAGAACTGCTTTCACACAGAGTTGGAAAACGACCTTTTGATATTCTATCAAGAGAGATGCCACACGTTTTGATCCTATGGGCACCTTTGGAATTCAGACACATGGCTATGGGCACAATCACAAAATGGCTGCTGCAGGAGGCGGAGCCAACCACAGGGAATATTTTATAGACTGTCCTGAGCCAGCTCGCCAGGAGGGCAATTAAGAAATCTAATAAATAAATATGTACGGTCACATAAAATGCATATAGTAACTGTTCAACATTTCGAGCAGAAGCTCTGTTTAAATGTGCCCGGTCAATAAGGAAATGCCTGGAGATTATGGAGGCCGAGCAATGGGAAGGGGGTGTTTGGAGGGTGGGGGGAGGGACTTCAGCCGGCTACAAAGCCATAGAGTCAGCCCTCCAAATCTGCCCTTTTCTCTATGGGATTTGATTGCTTGGAAATCAGGTGTAAAAGCGTTAGTTCTCCAGAGCCTCCCTGGAAGTTGACCAACCGAACCGGAAATTATAAGCCCTGCTAGGCACATCTAGCCACGCCCACTTTCTAAAAGCATTTGATGGGCATCAAGAAAGGCCTGACCTACCCTCTCCTTGTTCCCACTTGCTTGTTTACACTTTATGGACTGGGACGCATTTTTATGACCCTGATACCGATTTGGCCTCCCGCCCTTCTGAGAGATGCCCCCTGAATGTCACCACAGACCCCTACTGTCTCCAGCCACCCTGGCCTTCTAGGCTGCTTTTGGAACGACAAAAAAACAATCAATTCTTTCGCGATGACAGAATTATGATCGAAGAGGCCGGCGGCATTAATTGAAGAGAGGAAGACCTGCGAGGGAGAGAGATATATTGTGTTTGTCCTTCAGTCCTTGTAAAATGTTCTTGTTCGTGCACGGCGTCTTGTATAGCGATACATAACTGAGCAGGAGAAAGGCCATCGGGACAGAAATTAACACCCGGGAATATAAATCAGGACGTGTCAACTAAGCAAATAGGGTCGGAATAGTTTTCAGAGGCTGCATCCAAGAAAGTTGGGGCGTGGCTCTCGGCTAAGGTGACCAGATTTTAACATTGGTAAAGCGGAACACCATTGACTGGGGAGGGGGGGGTGTTCTTGATTTTTGGTCTATATGGAGTAACAAAAGTATGAAAATTTGGTCTATATGGAGTAACAAAAGGTTTCATAGAATGCAAAAATAGTATTGAAATATATATATATATTTTTAAGTACAATTTGCCAGGTACCCCCAGATGTCCCTCCAAAAGAGGGACAATCTGGTCACCTTACTCTTGGCCCCTCAGTATGGGGGGGGGGAGTCATCGGGAAATATGCACCTTGTTAAGGTGACCCTAAAACGGCCATGTAGACTTGTCAGATGTTATATTAAGCACACGGGTTCACATTGTGTGGGAACATCTGAGCATGTGTTGGGTTGAATTCTTCACTGGGAGATTGGTTCCCTGAAAAAATCCAGGCTCCACACTGTATGCTCACAAGTCCACGGTATCAAAGCATGCACAACTGGGAGAAGAACCTGGCGCACATCCCCATGCCATCTGTGCATGCACAGCAGACAGACCTCCCTAAGCAGATGTGTTGACCAAACCAGTGGGGAAGGAGCATGCCAGCCTTTTCCCCTTCCTGCAAGAGTTCGCTGTGTCATATGCAGAGGACCAACACACGCAGAAAGAGTCTGCTGGTAAATCCAAGAGTGGCATTATACAAAACGACAACTCAATAAACAAACAAACATGGGAGCCAGTGTGGGGTAGGCTTGTGCGCATCGGCGCCCTTTGGCCGCTTTGGCGGCCATCATGGCCGCCAAAGCGGCCGAAGTGCGCCGAAGCGCACAAGCCTCGTGTGTTGTTGAGGTTAAGATTGGCAGCCTCCAATCTGGAGAGCCAGGTTTGATTCCCCTCTCCTCCACATGCAGTCAGCTGGGTGACCTTGTCACAGCCCTGAGAGTGCTGCCCTCACAGAGCTGTATTAAACTATATTTAAATGATAGTTTTTATTAAATTTGTATTTAACTATTTATGTTGTAAACCGCCCTGAGACCTATTTGGAGAAGGGCGGTCTAAAAATTAAATAATAATAATAATAATAATAATAATAATAATAATAATAATAATAATAATAATAATAATAATAATAATAATAATAATAATAATAATAATAATATTGTCAGGGCTATCACAGCGCCACCTCCATCACGGGTGGCCTGTTGTGGGGAGGGGAAGGGACGGTGATTGGAAGCCACTTTGAGACTCCTTCGGGTAGAGAAAAGCAGCATATAAGAACCAACTCTTCTTCTTCTTCAGTAATCTCAGGGCTCTCTCAGCCTCACCCACCTCACAGGGTGTCTGTTGTGGGGAGAGGAAAGGGAAGGCGACTGTAAGCCGCTTTGAGCCTCCTTCGGGTAGAGAAATGCGGCATCTAAGAACCAACTCTTCTTCTTCTTCAGTAATATCAGGGCTCTCTCAGCCTCCCCTCCCTCACAGGGTGTCTATTGTGGGGAGAGGAAAGGGAAGGCAAATGGAAGCCGCTTTGAAACTCCTTTGGGTAGAGAAAAGCAGCATATAAGAACCATCTCTTCTTCTTCTTCAGTAATCTCAGGGCTCTCTCAGCCTCCCCTCCCTCACAGGGTGTCTGTTGTGGGGAGAGGAAGGGAAGGCAAATGGAAGCTGCTTTGAGACTCCTTTGGGTAGTGAAAATTGAGGCATAAAAACTGTTCTTCTAATTCGGGGGGAGGGGGAATCTCCAGGCCCCGCCTGGAGGTTGGCAACCCTAGCGGAGATTCCTTGTTCCTCGGTGCCTCGAGGAACAGCCCCCCCCATCCCCGTTGATTTCTCTTGCGCTTGAGCCAAATCCCGACTGGGGTTTTTCCTGCTGAAGCAACATCCGAGGCAGGGGGGGGGGAATAC
This sequence comes from Paroedura picta, assembly GCF_049243985.1. Lineage (NCBI taxonomy): Eukaryota > Metazoa > Chordata > Lepidosauria > Squamata > Gekkonidae > Paroedura > Paroedura picta. The sequence goes on along the minus strand of NC_135373.1, from coordinate 122,449,603 downwards.
ATGTCATTTTCTGTTACGAACGTTTTGTTTCCCTCCTTTTAGACTGGCTATAAATCACTTTGAGCACAATTTAATAAGCCATCTCAGTTTCCCAAGATTTATGATAACGCCGGCTCCTGCCGAGGCGGCGGAGGAGAACACAAAACTTTCCGAAACACCAGAAGTGCTGTTTTTCTCAATCAAAGCCTTGAATTATTCAAAGGCCGCAGCGACCAAGGTTTTGAGTTACTATGTAAATTGGGATCGTTCACCTCAGTGGTGGCCTTGGTTACCTCAGTGACAGCGGTAGATCGTTGGGCGTTGCCTCATATTGATTTATGCCCTCACCTGGATAGGCCAGGCTGGCTTGATCTTGTCGGATGACAGAAGCTAAGGAGGGCTTGTGGCGGTTAATATTGGGATGAGAGACCACCAAGGAACACGGGAATGCTGATGCGATGAGACAAGGAATAGGAAGGAAGAAGAAGAAGAAGAAGAGTTGGTTCTTATATGCTGCTTTTCTCCACCCCAATGAGTCTCAAAGTGAAGCCACACCTCCCTGTGAGGGAGGCGAGGCTGAGAGAGCCCTGATATTACTGAAGAAGAAGAAGAGTTGGTTCTTCTATGCCACTTTTCTCTACCCAAAGGAGGCTCAAAGCGGCTTACAGTCGCCTTCCCATTCCTCTCCCCACAACAGACACCCTGTGGGGTGGGTGAGGCTGAGAGAGCCCTGATATTCCTGCTCAGTCAGCTTTATCAGTGCTGTGACCAGCCCAAGGTCACCCAGTTGGTTGCATGTGGGGGAGCGCAGAATCGAACCCGGCTCACCAGATTAGAAGTCTGCACTTCTAACCACTATACCAAACTGGCTCTCTGAACATCCATAAACATCCCTTGAAATGAAAACAAAATGGGAGCACCACAGTCAGCTCCGACTTGATTTCACTTTCCACCACCAATAAGAACAGAAGAACCCACAGCAAATCAGGCAATTCCCCAAGCAGGGCCAGAACTCTAGAGGCCCTCCCATTGTGGCCCCTCAATCAGCAAGAAGACAGAGCATAGCTGACCCAGATAGAGTCTTCCAACTAGACCAACATATCCCAGCCAGGGTGATGTATAACCTCAGGGTTATGCTAGAGTCCTGGAGGAGGAGTGTGGAATCTAGAGATGGACAGAGTTGGTTTGCCCTCGTCTGCTTCGGCACTGGAACCCTGGACTTCCTTGGTGGTCTCCCATTTTGGTGAGGACAACCAGAGCTGACCCTGCTGAGTTTGTGAGATACAATGAGATCTAAATAAAATCCCTGCATTCATTCGGACTTACACTGTAATCTGACAAGATCATCCTCTTATTTGAGTCTGGTGGCACCTTGGTGTAGTGGCTAGGAGTGCGGACATCTAATCTGCTGAGCTGGGTTTGATTCTGTGCTTCCCCACATGCAGCCAGCTGGGTGACCTTGGGATCACCACGGCCCTGATGAAGCTGTTCTGACCAAGCAGTGATATCAGGGCTCTCTCAGCCTCACCCACCTCACAGGGTGTCTGTTGTGGGGAGAGGAAAGGGAAGGCGAATGGAAGGTGCTTTGAGCCTCCTTCGGGTAGAGAAAAGCAGCATATAAGAACCAACTCTTCTTTTCTTCTTCTTTAAGATCAACAAAGTTTAATTCTGGGTACAAGATGAAACTTGAAATGGTGACCCACCTGGAATCTAACCTCATCCCCTTATTCTGATAAGGCAGCTTTGCTTGTTCCGGTATGAGTTCCTGTTTCGACATCATCATCCTATTTTCAGATTTTTTCCCCCTAGTAAATGGACTCTGTTTCTACCAGATTTTAATCTCTAGTTCAGTAGAAAGTACCCTAACAATTTTGATAACCGCATCAGTGATTGGTCTTCCTGTTCCCCAGGATGGGGTGGGCAATTCCCCTTCCCCAGGTTCTGTTGCCTGCTGCCACTCCAGGTAATGGCAGGGCATCATCATCATCATCATCATCATCATCATCATCATCATCGTTTAATTTATTACCTGCCACTCTTGAACCGGCTCGTGGCAGGTTACAAACATCCAATTAAAAACTCCATTAAAACCCCATTAAAATGGACACAAAATACATAAAATACAATAAACCAGACAACATGGTGGAACTATTACTTTGCCACATCATGTCTGGAAAAAAAACCACTGGAAGTGGTATAAGATAGCTTTAGGAATCAGTGGAAAGTCTATGGTTTTAATATAGAGTTGCCAACAATTCCTAGAACATCTGCTGCATCCCTTTGTCACTTTCAGGGAAAACCCAAAAGACATGTGAGGCTAAGACAGCTCTAAGAGAATGGCTATGTGAGGACACCTCTATCAAGGATATGATGAGACCCAGCTGGCTGCATGTGGAAGAGTAGAGAATCAAACCCTTTTCTTCAGATTAGAGTCTGCCACTCTTATCCTCCTCCCTCTGCTGACAACCTGATTTACAGAAACAACCTGTTCTCCAAAACTCTGCAATGGACAACTCTTCTGGCCCTGATGTGTGTTTCCCATGCCCTCAAGTTTCTTCTGTCTTATGGTGATCCTACAATGTAAAGTCCTTGATACGGATGGCTCAGACCAGACTGACCTTGTCTGATGTCAGAAGGTAAGCCAAGTAGGTCAGTATTCAGATGGGAGATGACCAGGTAGAGATGCCAGACCTCCTATGGGGTCCACCATTTTCAGTCCACCATCACTCCTTCCAAAATAGGCAAGAAGTTGGAAATAAACTTGATGTCCCTACATCACTCAGAAGTGACATAGGCACATTGGTGATGTCGGGGTTGGGGATGCTCTGTTTCTTGGGGGAAAGTCTACAGTAGAGATGTGCAAGGAAAAAAAACTAAGCCGTTAAAGTCAATGAGGATTTTTCCTATAGGTGACTTTAACGGTTCCATTGGTTTCAAGGGTACCGAATCGATTCGGAGTCATTTGAATCGATTTGGCCAAATCTGAAAAACCTATGGGTGATTCGGATGAATCAGATTCGGCGCAAATTGCTCAAGACTGAATCCAAAATGGTCTGCGTTTGTCTCTTTTCACATCTCTACTGACAATCCCACTATCAAGAGGCATGACGCAGAGGCAGGCAATGGCAACCCCCCTCTGCAGGTCTTTTGCCTTGAAGATCCTATGAGGATGCCGTGAGTTGGTTGCAACTGGATAAACATGTGCACAAATCAATGGCCAACCTCCAAAGCATCCTATCATTGGCGGTCTTGCGCAGGTCTCACAAAGTGATGGCTGTGGGTTCCTTGAGGGAGTCTGCCCTCTTCTGTTTAGGTCTCCTTCTTTTCCTGCTGCCTTCTGCTTTTCTGAACAGGATTGTCTTTAGTGGGCATTCTCGTCATCCACAATGAGAACAGCCCATCTATGGCATCATCCACTAATACAGCCTCTCTCGCCCCGGTTGACTGTTGAGAACCCCCTGAAACATTGGACTAGATGGCCTGTATGGCCCCTTCCAACTCTATGATTCTATGATTCTATGATCCTTCAGGTTTCAAGAAACCCCAAAAATGATGCCAGCAGGCCACACACTCCTGCCACGCCCCCGGAAATCATTTTTATGACTGGGGCACCACCCCTTCCCACCCCCTCCAGGCCCATTGTTGGCCATATTGGTAGGAGTGGATAGGTCAACATAACCCTCTATGGTCATGTTTCCTAATTTAATTTTAAAAAATTAAAATTAAGTCCCACCCAATTGGCGAAACCCTACTAGGGCCATCGTGAAACCCCAGGGTTTCACAACCCCCCTGTTAGAATTCCTGCACTAATCCCTGTAAAGGAAGCTGTTCCCATATGCTCAGGAATAGCTGTGCTTTTCTATGATCAGGTGGCTTGCCAAAGGAATACCGGTCTATCCAGTCAACTCACTGGTTGATCCTCCTGACCCACTGTTGCTATAAACACACTGGAGACACCTTTATGATGCAGAGTGGTGGCGAGAGACCAATTCATGCCCCCTTTGGAAGGTGGGCTCTGTGAAATTCAACCCCATTGCAGCCCCTCCCTTCCAAAAAAAACCCTGTTCTCCCCAGGCTCTACCCCCAAATCTCCCAACCTAGAGCTGAATGTCAGATAATGAACTGAAGACCCGAGTTCAGATCATAACTCTCCCACAAAGCTCACTGGTTAGCTTGGATCCAGTGATTCTCTCCGTGCTTTTGCATGGATGGATCCCGAGGTCCCCCTCCCTGTCCCAAAGCTTGACTTTTGGAATTGCTTGTGACTTTACTTTCCCCGTCCAACTTATTGGCCCTTTCTTTGCCTCTGATCATCATGGACCAGTTGGCTCAACCTCTCCTGTATCAGCCAAACCTTTAGGGGCCTTTACATGCTCCAATCTCACTTGATCGTGTCCAGGCACGCACCCTTCGACACAAACGGATGCTGATATTTGGCCGGTCTTCACATCCGAGGGCTAAGAAATGATCCGTCAGTGTCAGCCCGGAGACTGGGACCTCTCATATAGCACATTAGGAACACTGCATAAAATCCTCACGCTTCAAAGAAGAGAAGGCACATTGGTGACCGCCATAGCAAGGCAGTAGAACTCTGGCGCCCTCTAAGGGAAGACTGTCCAAGGAGCCATGTGCAGTGGAGACATTTACCGGCACATCAAGTGAGTGAGGAAACAAGGGGATGCGGCAGGGGTGGTGAGGGAACCGGGGCTATTTTGGCAGAAGGAACCAGCTGACCTGCCCTTTCCTGTGGCATCCCTTGTGGGCCCCACACTGTGGTAACTAACCCTGACCTGACAGATTTTGTTTTGTTTTTTTTTAAAAAGATGTTTCAACTGTGAACAAGTGAGTCCTTTCCACGCCGACTTGTCTGACAGGAACCCTGGTGCCTTGCAAAGGATTCTGGGATTGCACGGATGAATCTGGTTGGACAGGTCCTACACAATATGTTTGTGTTTGGAAGAAGAAGAAGAAGAAGAAGAAGAAGAAGAAGAAGAAGAAGAAGAAGAAGAAGAAGAAGAAGAAGAAGAAGAAGAAGAAGAATTTGATTTTACATGCCACTTTTCTCTCCCCTAAAGAGTCTCAAGGTGGCTTACAGTTGCCTTGCCTTCCTCTCCCCACAACAAACACCCTGTGAGGTGGGTGAGGCTGAGAGAGCCCCAATATTACTGAAGAAGAAGAGTTGGTTCTTATATGCTGCTTTTCTCTGCCTGAAGGAGTCTCAAAGTGGCTTACATTCACCTTCCCTTTCCTCTCCCCACAACAGACACCCTGTGAGGCGGGTGAGGCTGAGAGAGCCCTGATATTACTGCTCCGTCAGAACAGTTTTATCAGTGCCGTGACGAGCCCAAGGTCACCCAGCTGGCTGTATGTGGGGGAGGGCAGACTCGAACCCGGCTCGCCAGATTAGAAGTCCGCGACTCCTAACCACGACACCAAACTGGCTTCAACTGGCTCCTAACCACTACACCAAACTACACCAAAGCACATCCCAAACTCGATGTACCAGCATAGTACAGGTGAAAGTGGGTGCATGTACGGAATATACGGAAGCACACCCTTGGTCCAGCAAGATCAGTCTGGTTTAGTGAGGTTCTCCAGGGTCTCAGGCAGAGGGCTTTCCCATCACCTGCTACTAGGGTTACTAGCTCTGGGTTGGGAAATCCTTGGAGATTCTGGGTGGTGGAGCTTCAGCAGGGTATAAGAGACTTGGGAATGTTCAGACTGGAGAAGAGGAGGTTGAGAGGAAGGCAAGAAGGAAGGAAGGAAGGTCAGAAGAAAAGGGTAGCGGTGCTGAAGAACCCAAATATATAACATGGAAATCAAATAAATAATACTAAGTAGTAGTAGAAGTAGTAGTAGCAGTAGTAAGTAGTAGTAGTAGTAGTAACAATAATAATAATCTTCAGGTGCTGCCTGGAGATTGGCAACCCTGCCTGCTGCCAGTTTTTAAAATGGGAAATGCAGGGACTGTCTTGCATCTCAAGAAGAGACTCCATACCTGAGCCACGATCCTTCCCCCCATAAACATTATGAAGTTTATTTTGGCCAAGTTGGGAAGTCCTAAAGTAGACCCAGTCCACATACATCAACACACAGGAAGCTGCCTTCTACTGACTCAGACTCTTGGTCCATAAGAATCAATATTGCCTACTCAGACAGGCAGCTGCTTTGCCTGGAACCTGGGACCTTCTGTATGCCAAGCAGATGCTCCATCAGGAAGACACAGCCCCTTCCCACGGCTCTCCAGGGTCTCAGGAGATGCCGGGGATTGAACCGGTGACCTTACACTTGCCAAGGAGATGCACCACCACTTCCCATGGCCCTTCAGGGTCTCAGGCTAAAGTTCTTTCACATCCCCTACTGCCTGGTCTGTTTAACTGGAGATGCCAGGGATTGAACCTGAGACCTTCTGCATGCCAAGCAGAGGCTCTCCCAGTGAGCCACAGACCCTTCCCATGGCTCTCCAGGGTCTCCGGCAGAGGTCTTTCCCATCTCTAACCATCTGTTCCTTTTAACTGGAGATGCCAGGGATTGAACCGGTGACCTCACACATGACAAGCAGATGCACCATCACTTCCCATGGCCCTTCAGGATCTCAGTCCAAAGTTCTTTCACATCACCTACTGCCTGGTATGTTCAACTGGAGATGCCGGGGATTGAACCTGGGACATTCTGGATGCAAAGCAGGGGCTCTTCCCCTGAGCCAAAGCCCCTCCCCTGATGGGCACAACTGAAAAAAATTAGAACAGACAAGCAGCTCTCTCTGTTTGACTCTTGCCTTTCCTTTAAGGAATTTGACCACTCAAGAATAAGCCCATGAAGTTCCGTTCAAGTGACTTGTCTGAGATCTACCCTGGGAAATATTTGGCAGATACAGACTTGCCCTGGGTTGTTGTAGCCAATTTGTCATGGTTAAGAGCAGCAGTCTCCAATCTGGAGAACCAGGTTTGAGTCCACACTCCCCCATGTGCAGCGAGCTGGGGGACCTTGGGAGCAGTCACAGTTCTCTCAGAGCTCCCTCAGCCGCATGTACCTCACAGGTTGCCTGTTGTCAGGAGAGGAAGAGTAGGCGAATGTAAGCTGCTTTGAGATACATGAAGTCTGTTGAGTGACCTTGAGCCAGTCACAGTTCTCTCAGAGCTCCCTCAGTCCCACCTATTTCTTGCTGGGAAAGGAAAGGTGAATAGAAGTCGCTTTGAGACTCCTTTGGGGAGTGAAAAGTGGGGTACAAAACCCTAGCTCTTTTTCTTTTCCTGTTCTGTGAATCCCACAGACACCACTTTGAGGAAGAAGAAGAGTTGGTTTTTATAACCAATTTTGAGGAAGAAGAAGAGTTGGTTTTTATAACCCGCTTTTCACTACCTGGAAGAGTCTCAAAGCAGCTGACAATGGCCTCCCCTTCCCAAGTGTCTCAAAGCAGCTTACAATCACCTTCCCTTCTTCACCCCACCACAGGTATCCTGTGAGGTAGGTGAGGTTGAGAGAACCCTGAAAGAACTGCCCCGTGAGGTCTGCTCTGTGACTAGTCCACAGGCACCCAGCCGGCTGCATGTGGAGGAGAAGTGGGGAAACAAATCTGGTTCTCCTGATTAGGAGCCGCAAGCCTTAACCACTGCACCAAGCTGGCTCTCCTTGAGACTCCTTAAAGTAGTGGAAAGTGGGGTATAAAACCCAACTCTTCTTCTTATGTTCCGGGAGAGGGGGCGAAATTCTTGTTTGGGTCCAAAACTGTAGGGTAAAAAGCAAATTTTTACCTACAAACCTGAGGAGCATGTCCCCCAACACCCTCATTCCCTGGTGATATGTGGTCATGTTGCGTTTATTTTCGGCTCCTGCCCTCACTGCTCCCGGTAAGTTCACCCGTATCCCTTTGCCGGTTGGTCCGAGGGATCTGCCAACCCTGTGCCCAGTTCATTTTCCCGGTCCCCACAGGTTGCTGGCCTCTCCTCTTAGTCCCGATGAGTCAAATGGTGAGGAGAGGAAATCCGTCCTCTGCCTGGCCATGGGAACCTGACTCGCGAGGTAACCCTAAGCATTTTGGGCTCTTTCCCAGCTTCAGATGTGGGTGGAGGTTTCAACCCGTGATTATTATTAAAAAAAAAATATTTCCACAGAATGAGCCATTTTTTTTTTTAACTGCCTCACCCCCACCCTTTGGCAAACGAGGAACGCAATTAAACGAATACCACAAAGTGGGTGGTTATACCAAACATCTGGAGAGTTGGGAAGGCATCTGTAGGAGGCACGAAGCGACCTAACCTGCCATCTTGAGAACACCCCACAAACCTGGGCCGTGATTCTGCACCCGAACGTGTTCTGCGTTCGAATTTCTTGTGCCTGGCCTGGCTGTGAGGTTCAGATGTGAGCCAGACTCCTTGCCTGATGCATTATTGTGGTTATTTATTTTCTACCCTATCTCTTGAGACTCACGGCAGATCACAATAGGGAAAAAAAAACATTTAAAATTGTACACAAAATAGCAATTCAAATAAATACTTTAGATCGCAAGCAGTAAAACAGGGTTGAACTGGTTGCCCGTTCTCCTATCATGGGAAATAAGTGGGGAGGGAATAATAAAAATGGACATTTCAGTTGGTCAGTATGTTCGGATAGAAAGGTCATTGGGTTTTATGCTTTTTAGGCTGCAACCTCAAATACTTTGGCCACCTCATGAGAAGGAAGGACTCCCTGGAGAAGAGCCTAATGCTGGGAGCGATCGAGGGCAAAAGAAGAAGGGGACGACAGAGAATGAGGCGGCTGGATGGAGTCACTGAAGCAGTCGGTGCAAACTTAAATGGACTCCGGGGAATGGTAGAGGACAGGAAGGCCTGGAGGATCATTGTCCATGGGGTTGTGATGGGTCGGACACGACTTCACACCTAACAACAAGGCTGCAACCATAGGCCTGGCTGAATAGCTCTGTTTTACAAGCCCTGTGTAACTAGGTCCTTCAGGGTTCTGATCTCGGTTCACGGAGCATTCCACCTGGCTGGGGCCAGAGCCGAAAAGGCCCTGGATCTGCTTGAGGCGAATCCGATCTCTTTGGGGGAGTGACTCAAACAACAGCTGAAAGCAGCTTTGGGTCAATTTTTCTTTCAAAATCGTGCACGTGATAAAATGCGGCCGATCCAAAGACAGTGAGTGCGGTGTAATGGTGAGAGCACTGGGCTGTGATCTGGGAGACCTGGTTTCAAAACTCCATGTGCCTTGGAAGCTTGCAGGCTGACCTTGCACCCGTTATTCCCCCTCCACCTGACCTACCTCACAGGGTCGTTGTGAAGATAAAAAATGGAGGAAAGGAATCCAATGTCAGCTACTTTTGGTTCTCCTTTGGGGAGAACGACAGGGTATAAATGAATGAAAAAATGAGTAAATAACCAGATTGGCACCCATTCATGCCCCTAAAGAATCAAACATGTAATGGAAGGGATTCCAAGCATTCACTTTTGACGGACATTGGTGTTTTGTTATTGAAGTAACTGTTGGCAGGGTTTAAATATACAAAGGGGCGAAGCACCAACTGCTTAAGGAATAAATAACTTTATTGAGAGTAGGAACAACTTTGTCTAGAAAGGGAGGAAAGAGTTCTAATAATCTAACTGACTAAGATTGTTTCAGCACTGGAGGCTTCACGCCGGGCTGCAGCCTGGAGTTTTAGCCGGGGCAGGTTGTCCTGCCTCTTCCTGCTCCTGCACAGGGGAGCATTTGGCCCAGTGCCCCTCATCTGCCCCAGATTTGTGCTCCCACATGGGAGCTGGGGCAGCGAAATTCCCAGTGTGGAAACAGTCTAACTGATGTTCTTCATTCTGGAAGCAGCCAGAGAGGAAGTGTACTCAAAAGAACAGGAAGTCTTCCATTCAGCCAATCGGGAGAAGATTGATTGAAAAATATCAGGGAGTTCCTGATCTGAATATGCTAACTACACATCATCCCCCGATGTCCCCTTGCTTCATGTGCTTTTGAATCATGTATGCAGCAGATCTTGTATGTTCCCACAGTAACTTGCTGCTGCAATTTCCTACTGACTGGAGCATCAGCACATGGAGGAAGGAACAGAAGGCAGGCAGGGTGTGAGAGAAATTAATTCTTGGATGCTTTAGGATGCTTAAGGCTGATCCTACATTGAGCAGGGGGTTGGACTAGATGGCCTGTGTGGCCCCTTCCAACTCTATGATTCTATGATTCTATGATTCTAATGTACATACGTGAAATGGCAAACGTGTGATACTACACGGTTACAAGGGAATTGTGATGAAGTAAACTGCCAAATATCCACACGCACGTTGACAAACTAACTGTTCACTGAACAATTGCCTCCCTCTTTGTGATCGGTGAGCAGGACGTGAGCACAACCAGGGTGCTTTAGAGAGGACCTAATCTCAAGTGGTTTTGCGGACAATGTACAGAGCATGTCATAGGTAACACAGTTAATCAGGGACAGTTTGCACCTCCAAGTTGGAAGTACCTAACATCTTATTAAACAAGTAATTAAAAGAGTTGTTAAAAGATCAATGCTGTGTTGGACTAAGATACTGGACTAAATGGACCCCTGGTCTGACCCAGCAGGACTCTTCTGATGTTCTTGGGATGCTGGACAGGATGGACCACTGGCCTGACCCAGCAGGGCTCTTCTGATGTTCTTAGGATGCTGGACTAGATGGACCCCTGGTCTGACCCAGCAGGACTCTTCTGATGTTCTTGGGATGCTGGACCAGATGGCCCACTGGTCTGACTCAGCAAGGCTCTTCTGGTCAGACCACTCGTGTGCTCCAGCAAGGAAATACAGGTTCAAATTCACCTCTTTACCACAAGACTCACTAGGCTGCTTTAACTGGCATTACAGGCTTGGTGTGAGAATAAAATGGAGGAGAGGAGATCCATATATACTGTTCTGAGTCCCTTAAAGAACAGAAGAATAAAGATGCAAGTTGTATAGACTTTCAAACTATTGCCATCCATTTCTCCCCCTCCAAAACCAGTGCCCTAAGATTTAGGCTATCAATATTCGTGTATCGTCATCTAAATAGCCACAAAATGGCAGCCTGGGGAGGTGGGGCCAGTAACAAAATGGCAGCCCAGGAAGGAACAGCCAGACACAAAGTGGCAGCTTGGGAAGGTAGAGCCAATCACAAAATGGTAGCTGGGAAGGTAGAGCTAGTGACAAAATGGCTTCTGGGGAATCTGAGCCAGTCCCAAAATGGCAGCCTGCGGAGGGATATGGAACCAGTCAGAGATACTTTCTGTTCCTCATTGAATAAAGTTGCTATGTGGGTTTGCAGTGAGAGAGGTGGTATGTAAGCCGGAGAGCATAAAGTATTGACCATGAATAAAACTGAACCCAAAAACGAAGAGGCAACCAGTACAATGTTCTCAAGACAATATACTCAAGGTATGTCTTGTTCAAAGCTGATCTCCTGACCTGGGTGGCCCAGGCTAGACCAACCTCATCGGATCTCAGAAGCTAAGCAAGGTCAGTCCTGGTCAGTATTTGGATGGGAGACCACCAGGGAAGCCCAGGCTTGCTCCACAGAGGCAGGCAACAGCAAACCACCTCTGTAGGTCTCTTGCCTTGAAGACCCCATTATTGGGTAGCCATAATTCAGCTGCTACTTATGGGCAGTTTCTACCACCACCTAGAATTGCTAGATCCCTCCCGGCAAGCAAAGGGGATTTTGGGAGGAAATACCAGAAGTGAGAGGGAGGCTCAGGCCAAAGCGCTGGCAAAGTGTTGGCGACATCACTTCTGACATGTACAGGAAGTTACCTCATCATATTATTTATTTATTTGCAGGCTGCAACTCCTGGCCAGTTGGCTCACGGCAGCGTACAGCATAAAACAATAATATGGCAGTACAAATACATAAAACCCCCAACCTGCCTCCCCATGCCAGTCTTTCCCATGCCCACCAGCAAGGCAATGCTCTGGTATTTGGGCAAAACCTCTATGGTACAAAATGGCTTCGATCATAGAGTTTCTGCAGTGGCACAGATGCAATGACGCCCCTGCTGGTGTTTACCGGAAGTGACATCACCACGTTGCCAGAAATGTATCCTGCTCCTTGTTTCCTCTGCCAGCCCGCTGATAAGCATCTGGAGAGGGGAGGCAGGGCCCCGCAGTGGATAATCTTGAGCCTTCACAAGGGGGTGGGGTAGTAACCTGATTGTCCCCACTTTATTTAACAGAGCCAGCATGGTGTCATGGTTAGGAGCTGCAGTTTCTTATCTGATGAGCCAGGTTTGATTCCCGGTTCCCCCACATGTAACCAGCTAGGTGACCTTGGACTCGCCACAGCACTGAGAAAGCTGTTCTGACGGAGCAGAAATATCAGGGCTCTCTCAGCCTCACCTCCCTCACAGGGAGAGGAAAGGGAAGGCGACTGTAAGTCGCTTTGAGACTACTTTGGGTAGAAAAAAGTGTCATATAAGAACCAACCCTTCTTCTTCTTCTTCAGTAATCTGAGGGCTCTCTCAGCCTCCCCTCCCTCACAGGGTGTCTGTTGTGGGGAGAGGAAAGGGAAGGCGACTGTAAGTCGCTTTGAGACTACTTTGGGTAGAAAAAAGTGTCATATAAGAACCAACCCTTCTTCTTCTTCTTCAGTAATCTGAGGGCTCTCTCAGCCTCCCCTCCCTCACAGGGTGTCTGTTGTGGGGAGAGGAAAGGGAAGGCGACTGTAAGTCGCTTTGAGACTACTTTGGGTAGAAAAATGCGGCATATAAGAACCAACCCTTCTTCTTCTTCTTCTTCTTCTTCTTCTTCTTCAGTAATATCGGGGCTCTCAGCCTCACCTCCCTTACAGGGTGTCTGTTGTGGGGAGAGGAAAGGGAAGACGACTGTAAGCCACTTTGAGACTCCTCCGGGCAGAGAAAAACGGCATATAAGAACCAACTCTCCCTCTTCTTCAGTAATCTCTGGGCTCTCTCAGCCTCACCTCCCTCACCTGGGTGACCTTGGGCTGGTCACAGTCCTGATAGCGTAGTTCTGACCGAGCAGTCCTGTCAGAAGTTCTCTCAGCCCCACCTCCCTCACAGGGTGCCTGTTGTGGGGAGAGGAAGGAAAGGTGTTTGTAAGCCGTTTTGAGACTCCTTGAGGTAGCGAAAAGTGGGGTACAAAACCCAACTCTTTGTCTTCATAACAATGTACCCAGTTCTGACTGCTTGGAGGGAAGGGGGGTGGGTTTCCCGTCAGGACAGCCAGTCGTGGTCTTGGTCGGTACCAGAGACAAGGAATTAGAGCCGTCTCAAGTGGTGCCTGGAAAGGAATTAACCGGCACTTTGTTCGTGCCCACCTTTGGAGTCTTATTCAGGCCCGTTTGAATGAACCGTCTCAGCACTTTGGGAGGCGCACGCACAAAACGCGGCTGTAACGTTATTAAATCATCTCCGCAGCCCGGCCGTCAATGTTCCCAAGGCACGGCACATTATGGCGAGTGAGTTAAAGTAGGTCAGCCCCAGACAGCGAGTTAAAGAGACTAATAATGCTTTCTGCCGGGAGACATTCGTCTACCGCAGGGCCTGCGTTCTATGCGTTGGCATCAGGCGAGATAAGAATTTTGATTTGTGGGTTTCCGAAATCGCCTTTCTGCAGGGGGTGGGGGGAGAGAAGAAAGTAAAAAGAGGAGCCGGACGCCTCTTCAGCTCCTCCACCGTTTAGCTCCGAGTTTTTTGATAAATGGACACATCCCGGCGGACTAAAATCCTGAGATTTATAGAACGATGGGATCCTTGGAGGGATGGATTTAGAGGTGAAAAGGAGAGCCATTTGTCAGGTCTGTGGCATCAGCATGGATGGACAGCGTCAGCACCGCAATTAACACTAATTATCAAAATCTAGCGCCCTCAAGGTTTGCCCATCCCCGGTGCCAGCGTGGTATAATGCTTAAGTTGGGTGGCCTCTAATCTGGAGAGCTGGGACTGATGGATTGATTCTCCACTCCTCTGTATGCAGCCAGCTGGCTGACCTTGGACTAGTCACAGTTCTCTTAGGACTGTTCTCATAGAGCAGTTCTTGTAGAGTTCTCTCAGCCCCTTCCCCACCTCACAGGGTGTCTGTGGTGGGGAGAGAAAGGGCAAAGATATTTGTAAAATGCTTTGGGGCTTCTTCAGGTAGTGAAAAGCTGGTTATACTAAAACAACAACAACAATAACAACAAAATCCAGCTTTTCTCAGGTGGTAGATGGAGATCAATTACAAAATATCTCCAGAGTACAGAGATCAGTTCTCCTGGGGAAAAAAATGGCTGCTTTGGAGGGTGGAATCCAGGACATGATGTAGTGGTTAAGAGCAGCAGCTTCTAATCTAGAGAGCCAGGTTCGATTCCCCGCTCCTCCTCCACATGCAGCCAGCTGGGGGACCTTGGGCTCGTCACAGCCCTGATAGTGTTGTTCTGGCGCCCCCTTTTCCACTCCATGTTGGCTCACTGCTAGAGTTGCCAGCTCTGAGTTTGGAAATCCTTGGTGACTTGGGATGGACTCTGAAGTGCGTGGGGTTTGTGGAGGGAGGAGCCCTCAGGGGTGGCCTGACACACGATGACACTTGACACGCACGCTTGTTCAAGGACTCCACTTTGGGATAGCAGAGGAGCTGTCCACAGGGTCACTAGAACTAGTCAACTGTGAGTGGCTGAGGCCGTCCTTCAGAGGTCTGCTCCCTCTGACACAGGTGAAGGCATGAATCTGCTTTCTACTGAATCAGACCCTTGGTCCATTAAGGTCCAGATTGTCTACTCAGGCTGGCAGCAGCTCCCTGGGTTTCAGGCAGAGGTCTTTCACATCCCCTGTTGGCTGATCCTTTTTGACTGGAGATGCCGGAGCTGGAACCTGGGACCTTCTGCATGACAAGCAGAGCCTCCACCACTGAGCTACACCCCCTTCATGGCTCTCTGGGCTCCCTGGCAGAGGTCTTTCCCACCACCTACTTCCTAGTCCTTTTTACCGGGAGATGCTGGGGTTGGAACCTGTGACCTTCTTCATGGAAGGCAGATGTTCTGCCACTGAGCCACAGCCCCTTGAAGCAGTTCCCTGGGGTCTCAGGCAGAGGTCTTTCCCAACACCTAATCTCTGATCCATAATTTCTGACTCCCCATCTTGACCTAACACCACAAAATGAGGTGCTTGGAGGAGGGCCCCAAATAGCTATTGTTTATTTTTATTTATGTATTTATTTATTTATTAGATTTTTATACCGCCCTCCCATACGGTTCAGGGCAGATCACAGAAAACATTGCAGGGGTAATACATAGAACAGTCTAAGCCTATAATGCTGTCATAATATAACATAACAACAATAATCCAACAGTGGTTCTAAATTAACAGAATTTCAATGACATTGGTTAATAATATAATAAGAACGATAGCCATCTGATGGAGAGGCTGATTCTGTGAAGGTTCATGGGGGTGGCAGGTTACAGTGGATGAGCAACAGGGTCGTGAGTGTCCTGCATAGTGCAGGGGGTTGGACTAGATGACCCAGGAGGTCCCTTCCAACTCTATGATTCTATGATTCTAAGATTCTATGATTCTATTAAGAACGACAACTTAGACAAAACTCCCAGGGAGGTTCAAGTCATGGAGGGAGTGTCTGAGGGAGGACCAGTGCATGTTGTTGGGTTGGTCAGACTCAAGCAAATGCCTGGTGGAGGAGCTCCCTTTTGCAGGCCCTGTGGAATTGTGGGAGTTCAGGCAGGGCCCTGATTTCCTAAGGGACCTCGTTCCACCAGGTGGGGTCCAGGACAGAGAAGGCTCTGGAATTTGTTGAGGACTGACACATTCTTTGGGGCGAGGGATCGCCAGCCTGTTGGCGGTGGTGGAGCGTAATGCTCTTTTGGGATCCTTCTGATCCGGAAGTGGTGATCAGCATTTCCATGGACATGCAAGAAAGGGCCACAGGAGCCAAACCCAGAAACACTCACAATATGCCTAGGTGCACACGATCAGCATTTCTGTCAGATGACTATCTAGCCTCTTCTGAAAATCTACCAAAGAAGGAGAACCCACCACCTCCCGAGGAAGCCTGTTACACTGAATCACTGCATCAGGAACTTCTTCTGGATGTTTAGCTGAAAATTCTTTGGAATTAATTTTAACCCATTGGTCCTGGTCCAACCCTTTGGGGCAACAGAAAACAACTCTGCTCCATCTTCTCTAGAACAACCCTTCAAGTATTTGAAGAACGTTATCATATCACCTCTTAGTCGTCTTCTCTCCAGGCTAAATAGACCAAGCTCCCTCAACCTTTCCTCATATGACTTGGTCTCCAAACCCACTCACCACCCTTGTAGCCCTCCTCTGGACATGCTCCAGTTTTTCTACATCCTTCTTAAATTGTGGTGCCCAAACATAGTACTCTGTGAGGTCTAACCAGACCATAGTAACCTATATATTAGTCTTATCGCAAAACAAATTGTCATCACATTTGCAAGTGGAAATCTCCAAAAACTGTGCAGGGGAATATAAGAAATGCTTTCTCAGGATGCAAGGAATACATGGAATACAGGCTTGCCTAGAATACATGGAAAGCAGTACTTCCTGCAGGGAAAGCAGAGAGAAAAAGAACTTCTGCCATCCAGTGGAACGTGGAAGTAGCAACTTCTTGCTGACATGACTGCATGGATCTTTTGTCTCTGTCCAATTCTACCCATGAGTCCTTTCCTTGTCCCTCGCGTTCTTTCCGGGTGTTGAAGGTGGACGGGCGAGAAAAACAGATTATCAGGATGAAATCCAGGAGGCCAAGCACTGGTGAGCCAAACCTTGGCTATTCTTGCACTCAAATGGCTGTCAGGAAGTTCTTCCAGATGTTTAGATGGCAAATCGAACAGATGGTCTAATGGTCGAGCTTCATATGAACATAAGAAGAGTCCTTCTGAGTCCAAACAGTAGTCCACCGAGTCCAGCATCCTAAGAAAATGAGAAGAGCCCTGCTGGGTCAGACCAGGGGTGCATCTCGTCCAGGATCCTCAGAACAGAAGAAGAGTCCTGCTGGATTGGATCAGTGGTTCATCTAGTCCAGCTTCTTGAGAACATCAGAAGAGCCCTGCTGGATCAGACCAGGGGCCCATCTAGTCCAGCATCCTGAGAACATCAGACGAGCCCTGCTAGATCAGACCAGTGGTCCACCTAGTCTAACATCCTAAGAACATCAGAAGAGCCCTGCTAGATCAGACCAGTGGTCCATCTATTCCAGCATCCCGAGAATATCAGAAGGGACCTGCTTGGTCAGACCAGTGGTCCATCTAGTCCAGAATACTAAGGATATAAGGCGAGTGTCATGAACCCCGATTCATGCCCCCTCCCTTGCTGTGTTCTTTCCAAGGCCCTTCAGGCCGCGCATCATAAAACTATAAATCCTTTCTTAGTTCCTGGCCTCCTCTGCATTCCACTGAAGTTTCCAGTGGGGTCCCATTTTCTATCTGATTCCAACAACCTTGTTGGGCTAGCAGAGAATAACAGAAATGTAACTGTTTGGATCAAAGCAGAGCCATTTGGCTCAGCTGGGAAACTTTGCACCTCTTGATATCATTTGCTCTCCCGCCTAAACTTTAGCCCCCCTCCCCTATAGGGTCACCTCTATACAGACCAGGGGTCCATCTCTTCCAGCATCCTAAGAACATGAGAAGAGCCCTGTGCTCCATCTCTACCTTGTGGCTGATGGACCTCTTCTTCTGATATTTATGCATTCCCCTCTAGAAGTTGTCTGTGCTCGTGTCTACCACCATGTCTCTGATCCGGAAGTTACAGCTGGTACAAAATGCGGCTGCCAGGGTCCTCACTAGCAAAAATGAATAAACTGGGAGGGGTAGGTTCCAGTGAAGAAACAAATATTGAATAGTACAAATGCACTGGGACACCAATATGGCAATAATAAATCTAAATAAATAATAGATCTCTCTTCAGTTTCAGTTGTTTTTTTAATTCTTACTTCATATAAGTCCCAACACGTTTCGCCTGCTGGCTTTGTCAAGGGACAAATCTTAGGAAATACAAATATGAAATTAGTAGTTGTACAACAATAATTATTAGTCAATAAATATAATACACATAGAAATGTCATGAATACATACTATTAGTGTTTCAAACAAGCTTCATATAAGTAAATACTTGTCTCTTGGACAGAGTATCTGGAACAAAAATAAGACATTTCAATTATAATAATAAGAATCTTATATATTACTAAAGTGCAGCAGCCTATATTGTTAATGTCATTTAAATTTTTTAGAAAAACAAAAACAAAACAGAGGCTTACAAGGTCATATTAACCGCAGCTACTCCTAGCTAATGGCATTCCAGACTCACTAGGACATCTTGGAGGGCCCATCTGCACAGGTTACCAGTCTGTTTCCGATTCAAGCCCTTTGCTCTGTGGGTATGAATCTACTGGTTGTCCCGGGGCCACGGGATGTTCACCTGGCCTCGAACCAGGCCAGGACCTTCTCAGTCCTGGCCCCAGCCTGGTGGAATGAGCTCCTGGAAGAGCTGAGGGCCCTGCCAGAGTTCAGCTTTCCGCAGGGCCTGCAAGACGGAGCTCTTCCGCCAGGTTTTATGGTTGAGGCCAGGGCAGTTTCTTGGTGGTCCAACTGAGGATCCCCTCCAGTAGCTATTAGATCTGCTCCCACTTCTCATTAATTTTGTTGAGTGCCCACAAGCTGCGGTCCTGCAAGGAAGGGAGGACTTCTTTCTCTGTCCCAGGCATGCTTTTGTAGACCTCTGTCATGTCACCCCCTCAGTCATCACTTCTCTAAGTGAAAGAGTCCAAAGCTCTCTAGCCTCCCTTTGCAAGTTAGGTGTTCCATCTCCTCAATCCTTTCCATGAGAATTTCACGTTCTGCCTGGAGGCTGGTAGCCCCAACCTCCCATAACTTTGGGATGCTTTGGGCTGATCCTGCGTTGAGCAGGGGGTTGGACTAGATGTCCTGTGTGGCCCCTTCCAACTCTATGATTCTAGGATTCTATGATTCTATCACTACCCACCAAACCATGAGCAACACACCCCACCCGAGGAGGTGCCCTTGAGCCAGCATCCCAGCAGTTTCAAGATCAAACAATGGCGACGCCCATGGCCTTTGCCCCGAATAAAGGCAACATCCGGCCTCTATTCGGGCACAAAACTTCACAGCCCAAAGGAAACCGAAGGGAACCTGACATCTTGTTTACGAAGAGCGCCGTAGCACGCATTGTTCCCTCAAGCCAAATGCAGAGAATCCTTATCTCTTTTCATTTTTCCCGGGTGCATTTATTTATTTCAAACTGTTTCTGAGAGATAACCGATTACGGGGGGAGGGGGGGCACGGAGAAAGCCAAGCTTGCAACTATTTAAATAATGCCGTATGGAGCTTTCGCTGTTTTCATAAAGCAGGGGGTGGGCGTGGGGGGACGGGAGAAAAACCAAACAAACAATGCAATGAATACCGAGATACCAAACTCCTGCTATTGTGAGCCGGGGAGGAAGCGCAGTGCGAGGGCCAAATTAATCAGCAATACGAGGAAGCCCGCGATCTCTCTTTCGGCATCCCCGTGACAAACGAGGTGCTTTGCGTCTGATGTCAAAGGTATTAGAAAGTTTTAAAATCCGTACGCCGGTCTGTAAAACCACGTCTCCGGTCGGGATAAGCAGCGCAAACGGACTTGGCGGAACACGCAAATACGGCGGGAAACCGACGGTTTCCTAGAATGGCATGAACGACCCTTCCGTTGCGGTGCCGTTATTTGCTGCGACGCCTGTTTAATTTTGCGATAAAGACGCAGACGGAGCAATGTGAAATTCTTCCCAATGAGCGCATGCAGATAACTCACGGTGAACAGCCCTATCCCTACACCATCTCTAGGAATACATAAATTGGAGGGAAATAAAGGATCTTCAGCTCTCTTTCAGGCTCTCTTTCAGCATTGCTGGAATGCTCGGAGATAAAAGGAATGTCTTCAGTATATTACGTGCGCCTTTGTCTGTGTGTCTCTTGGGGTGGGTGGGGAGAAGTTAGGGTGTACCTAAGGGCCAAACAACACGTTATGCGTTTAGGTAAGTCTGGTTGAGTTTTTCTAGACCTGACAGACTTTTCCCAGAGTTATATGGTTGCTGTGGGGAAAGGCATTTGTAAATTCTGCAGGAGCCCGATTCTGCTCAGAATAGTGGTGATCTTGATCTCTGGAGATGATCTTAGAAGACCCTGGAAAGCTGCTACTGCTCAAAGTAGACAGGACTGTTTTGGACAGAACACTGGTCTGACTTCATAGATGGCTCCTTAAAAGAAGAAAATCATAGAATCATGGAGCTGGAAGGGACCTGTAGGGTCACCTGGGCCTAGTCTGCATGCAATAGATAATGCACTTTCAATGCACTTTAGAAGTAGATTTTCCTTTTCTGCATAGGGAAACCCAGGTTCCAAAGCACATTGAAAGTGCATTATCCTATGTGTGCAGAATGGGCCCTAGTCTAACCCTCTGCAGAATGCAGAAATTCACAACTACCTGTCCACCCACAGTGACCCCAATTTCATGCCACACCAAAGATCTCCAGAATCCAATCTGGCCTGGAGGGAATTCACCTCCCATCCCACAGTGGTGATCAGCCATTCCCTGGGTATGCAAGGAAGGGCCACAAGAGACAAACACTGGCACATCCCTTCCTGCTCAACCACTCACCATCTGCCTAAGTTCATTCTAAGGAATTTATTTTGTGATGTCCTGTTTCACAGGGGTTTTACTGGGCTTTTATCAAGGACCATTGTAACTCGTGATGAGCCAGCTTTGGGAGTGGTGGACAATAAATCTGATGATAATGATGATGATGATAAGTAGTAGTAGTAGTAGTAGTAGTAGTAGTAGTAGTAGTAGTAGTAGTAGTAGTAGTAGTAGTAGTAGTAATAGAAGAAGAAGAAGAAGAAGAAGAAGAAGAAGAAGAAGAAGAGAGAATGTAGCTCCACTATGGTTCAACATCTGCTTTGCAAGCAGAAGGTCTCAGATTCAGTCTCTCACCCCCCTCCCTCTCCATCTGCTTTTGGTGCTAAAGGATTTTTCCACAGAGGTTTGCAGTGTGACCAGGGAAGGGCAGGCGGGAAAGAAAGTCCCTCTCTGGGCACACGTGTCCTTACGAACACCAAGAGCAACGCCCCTGCTCCCAGACACTGGGTTGTGTAATCAAACCAGCAGCCCTCCTTCCCTAGCCTTCAGGGGAGGGCGAGATACAAGGGATGATAAGGCAGTGAAATGCGTGTCAAAGGATGCTTCTCAGCACCTGGTTGGCTGGCGAGGAGCCCAGCGGCCCAGAGAGGAGCGGAGATGCCACGACGCTCTCCCAACATGGCCGACACTATCGGGAAAGGTGGCAGCCACTGCCGAAAAGTGCTGGGAGGTGGATCCCGGCAGATGGTGAGAAACGATTTCGGAGTCCAACTTCATTGCTCTTTCTTGATGGATTTATGGCAACCCCCAGCTCTCCCCCAAAGCCCGGTTGCCAAGTGCTTTCCCTCCCATGATGACATCAATGTTGGAAAACGTCCATAAATCAAGAAATCAAACCAGCGAGCAAAAACAAAAAGCAAGAGCGAGGGAGAGAGACTCGCAACCCCGCCCCTTGGCAGATCCAAATCAAAACAGAAAGATAATCGTGGAAATTAGAAATCCATTACCTATTTCAAAGCACTGCAAATTAGTCTCCGAACGGGGATGCGTTTAGGGTAACGGGTACGGATCGGCTTCTAGATCTAACAGCTGGTGATGGAGAAAAATTGTCGTGGCGGATATTTGATTGGCCAAGGGGTGTCCTGCGATTTGGGATCTGCCTGTGTTCTGGGGAACGTGCGAGAAAAAGAGAGAGCTGTGACACAATAGTAAAGAATGCTTCCAAAAGTGCCAAATAGTCATTTATAAAGTATCATCAGGACAATCACAATAACCGAACAATACTGCCAATTTGTGTATGATAATGCAACAATTCAGCAAGGGAGATAAAAAAAAAATAATTCAGGCCATAGTTCAACAGGTTAATTCCAATTGAAGTCCAAAAGAGGATCCGGTAGTCCCCCAAGGTGGCTTCTGCAGTCGACCTAACAGAAGTAATAATATCAAATTCCTCAAGGGAATAAAAAATGAACTAACTTCTCACATCGATGAAGCTTTTTAAAGCTAGACATAGCCTGCTCTATGATCCGGGGAAGGATCCTTTGAGACTCTCGGCCTTGGAACTAACCTGTTGAACTGTTGCCTAAATTATATTTTTTATCACACTTTATACATTGTTGCATTACACACACATCTGCAATATTGTTTGGTTATTATGATTGTCTTGATGGCACCTTAATAAGATTGTTTTGCACTTTTGGAACCATCCTTTACTGTAGTTTCACAGTCACAATTACACAGCTCCCTTTTCCCCATTTACTGAGTACCCTGGTTTTTTATTTATTCAGTTCTGGGGATCTGCAGGTGTCCTGTGCTGTTCGAAGCCATGCTGTCTCCTGCAGCTGAGCTGGCATTACTTGCTCCATGCCCAGAAAGTCCAGGTCTTTCTTCAGGGTTCTAAGCACTGCTCCGAGGGCTCCAGGGACAGCTAGCACGGTGCCAATGGTTTTCTCCCAGAGGCCTTCTGAATCTATTATAATCCCATTAGAACAGATCAAATGTCTTTTGAGTAGAGCCGTGAAGCAAGGAGGGCCATGTCGAAGGTAGCTGCTCCTGCATGCTGAAGGTCCTGTCCTGGGATGCCGCAAATTATTAATTTATTAAACAAACAACAAATCTTCCTCCAAACAGTTCAATATGGTCTAGGAGGCCCCCTCACTGGTGGCCTTTAAGCAGCAGCTGGACAGATACTTCTCCTGGATGAAGTCCTGGTGGGACTAGATGGGCTCCTCCTTCCACTTCCCTCCGAGGCTCCGAGGCTGCAGATCCCTGCCGCGTGAGAGATGCCCCCTGCCGGTGAGTTCCCTAAGAGCTGCCTGCAGCTTTTCCAGGTCCTGGAGGGAGGGTGAGGGCATCTATAGAGTTCTTCCACACACCTCCCCCACAATTTAGCACCCATTTTATTCCTGAATGCAACGGGCTAGGCCCCTAGTGATTCTATGATTCTAGATTGTTAAAGAACACTGTGTCTTTTTGTCTCCAACTTGGTGCAATCAGGTGAGAGCTGGGCCCTGACGGAACAGCTCAAGTTCCGCAGGGCCTGGAAAATGGCCCACTCTTCCTCCAGACTTATGGCTGAGGCCAGAACAAGTAAATGCAATCCCAGGAGCCTCCCTCCTTCCCGCTCTGGAACAAGCTGGGAAGTGGAACGTTCCGGCGTATTTACTGTTTTGATTGTATTTTAAATGGAATTTTAACCTTTTAAGCCACTCTGAGCCTGTATGCAGATTGGCGGTCTATCGGTTAAATAAACAAGCAAAATACGTTTCAATAAACTTAATAATAATAAATAATAATAAACCTTATCCTTCCCCTCCCCCCCACCCTTCCCACAAGACTCAGGATGGGAAGCAGCAGTCAAAAAGCATTAACATTTAAAAACTATCATTTCCAAAACAACAGTTCCAGCTAGCCCTCCCACTGCTCATTAATAGAAGTATTACCCACTGAATAGTAACATTAGTGCGCCTATGATTATTGGAGGGTATCCTTACTTGGGAGATACCTCTTCCCCTGGTGCTCCATTGGGTTATAATGCTTTTAAGTTCTTCTAGGGTTCTTCTGGGGTGGTCAGCCAATAGAAATTTAAAAAAAATTTCTACCCTGACCTTCCCTGGTTAGCACGGGGTAACATTCAAACCTTTCTGGGCCTGGTAAAAACATGGAGGGGCCTTATATTGGTGGGTGAACAGGAAGATCTTGGTCTGAAGAAGATGGCCCAATGAATCATGGAATCAGAAAAAATAGAGTTGGAAGGGACCTCCAGGGTCATCTAGTCCAACCCCCTGCACAACGCAGGGCATTCACAACTACCTGCCCACCCACAATTCCATGCTCAGATGATGTCACTCTCTTTGATGGTCTGACTCAGCATAAGGCAGCTTCGTGTCCAGGTGCATTCAGTAGGTCCCACATTCAATCCCCATCATCTCTGGTCAAAAGAACCAGGCAATGAGGAAACCTTTTGCCTGAGACCCTGGAGAGCTGCTCAGAGTAGACAATACTGACTTTGACAGACGGACGGGCTGATTGAGCATAAGTTAGCTTCATGGGTTCATGTGCCTTTAAGGGATTCATGGGAGGGAGCACGTGGCTCAGAATGGCTTCTGCTGCAGCTGTGTGGTAGACCTGTCAATCCTAAGGAGGTGAACATGATTAGGTGGTGGGGGTGAATTCTGCATATCAATTGGCATTTGGCAGCCAATGGCTTTCAGTTTTATGCCATCCTGCCTGGGGAATCATCTATGAACTCTCTCTCTCTCTCTCTCTCTCTCTCTGTTCATGTTGTGGCATATATCACATCAATAATCTCCAGGCTGGGTTTCAGTACACATGCTCTGCCCGATGTACCAGAGTCCGCATGAAAGCCATCACACAGCATGCGGACCCCCAAAGGCGCATACTGTGCATATTCCTTCCCATTGGATCCCAGATACAAAATTTACTGCCTTCCTTCGGGTCACACCCAAGTCTCATGAATCCTGGGCCCCCGATTGTGGAGCAATGTTCTCCACGCATGGCTCGGGGCTTCGCCCTCTTTCTTGGCTCATGCAATTTTGACTCGACACCATCACAGTGGCGGTGAGAACGTTGCCTCGGCTTCTTGTTTTCTTTCCTTGTTTTCCCCCTCCCTTCCTCTTCCCAACTTCTCAAGCGAGTGCCCACACCCAACGACGGATGACTAAGGTTTGGAAATACCAGAAGGCATCTGCTCTGGGTTCCGCAGAGTGTGTAGCAACACTAGAAACTCAAGGAGATGCCTGGAGAAATTGGGTGAGACGGTTCTTCATCATCATTACCCAAGTTGGGCTTTTAATAACTTTTGAAATGCTTGCGAGAGGGAGCCAAGCGGCGGATCGTGGCATGCTGAAACGTGACCAGACCCCTGTTCTTAAAAGTCTTCGTTTGGCAAGAGTAGAGGCAAAGCTTTCCTTTCAGGTTGCGGAAAATAAAATATAACCGGAGAAAGTGACTGAGGCCTGGACCACATGAACGCACGAAAGGTGTTCTGTAATTCAGTCAAAGCCTGATCCAACATGGCTTCGCTTAGGTTCTTACAAGCCATGTTGGATCAGGCCAATGGTGCATCCAGTCCAATGCTATGTCACACAGTGGGCAAAACCCAGGTGCCCTCAGGAGGTCCATCACTGGTGCCATAAGAACAGAAAAGAAGCCGTGTTGGATCAGGCCAAGGGCCCATCCAGTCCAGCACTATGTGACACAGTGATTAAAAACTAGATACCATCAGGAGGTCCGTCAATGGTGCCATAAGAACTGATCCTGCATTGAACAGGAGGTGAGACTAGATGGCTCCTTCCCACTCTAGGATTCTAGGAGTCTAGTTCAGAAGTGGAATGGGCTGCCTGAGGAGGTGGGGAGCTCCCCCTCGCTGGTGGTCTTCAAGCAATGGCTGGACGGATCCTTATCTTGGCTGCTTTAGGCTGATCCTGTGTGGCCCTTTCCCATTCTGTGAGTCTAGTTCAGCAGTGGGATGGGCTGCCTGAGAAGGTGGGGAGCTCCCCCTTACTGGCAGTCTTCAAACAGCAGCTGGACAGATCCTTATCCTGGATGCTTTGAGCTGATCCTGTCTTGGGCAGGGGATGGGACTAAATGGCCTGCATGGCCCCTTCCCACTCTAGGATTCTATGAGTCTAGTGCAGCCATGGAATGGGCTGTCCAAGGAGGTGGGGAGCTCCCCCAAGCAGTGGCTGGACAGACCCTTATCCTGGATGCTTTGAGCTGATCCTGTCTTGGGCAGGGGATGGGACTAAATGGCCTGCATGGCCCCTTCCCACTCTAGGATTCTATGAGTCTAGTGCAGCCATGGAATGGGCTGTCCAAGGAGGTGGGGAGCTCCCCCAAGCAGTGGCTGGACAGACCCTTATCCTGGATGCTTTGGGCTGATCCTGCACTGGGCAGGATCCTGCACTGGGCCTGCATGGCCCCTTCCCACTCCAGGATTCTATGAGTCTAGTGCAGCCATGGAATGGGCTGTTCAAGGAGGTGGGGAGCTCCCCCAAGCAGTGGCTGGACAGACCCTTATCCTGGATGCTTTAGGCTAATCCTGCATGGAGCAGGGGGTGAGTTTAGATGGTCTGTCTGGCTCTTTCAAACTCTGTGGTTCTATAAATAAAAATATCAATTGCACCTTGAGTAGATAGACAACTGCTACATTATTCTGTGTGTGTCTGTGTAGTAAACTGGTCATCCATTGTATGCCCCAGCATTGTGACTTTCATAGAGAACATGTGGTACAACTCCTAGAGAGCCAGCGTTGCCCAGCTCCAGATTGGGAAATACCTGGATATTTTGGAGGGGGAGCCTGAGGAGGACGGGGTGTGGAACGGGAGGGACGTCAGCACAGTATAATACCATAGAGTTAACATACTAAGTGGCCATTTTCTCCAGATGAACTGGATTCTGTTGCCTGGGGATCAGTTGTAATAACAGGAGATATCCCACCACTGCCTAGTGGTTGGCAGAAGATGCATAAGACAACCCCAGGCTCTGCCAAAGGAGGCTCAGGGCTTTGGGCTATTGGAGAGCTGCATACCCTCATTGGAAGGTTGTGCACTTGAAGGAATGTGAGATGTTCGAAGATGCTCCATTCGTGATATTGCTCCGGTGAGAACTCTTTACACACACCCAACACGTGGTGTCTGTCCCTTGAGGCTGTGATGTTTCGTTGTGGGTTTTCCAGGCTATGTGGCCCTGGGCAGAGTCTGCACTTACTTTGTTTATTTCATTCTGTTGAATTCAGATGGATTTGAACTCAGGTCTTCTCCCCCCCACCCCATTGAAACAGAAAAGTGTTCTGCATGTGGTTAGGGTAGTTCAGAAGGGGGGGGGAGCCATGCACAGCCTCTTTCTTTCTCTTCTTGAAGGGGGGGGGGGAGAAAGGACCGAAGAAGGAAGAGAAGGGGGAAAATATCCAAGACTGACAGAAGTTGAAAGAAATTAGGCGCTTCTCCTTTAAGGCAAGCTTGTCACATGATCAGCTTTGGCCAATCAGGGGTTCTCTACCATGGAGCAGAGCCCAGATTCAAAACAGCCTGCTTTCTCAATTTGAATCTTAAAATATTGGGGTTTAAAAGCACTCTAAGATAAAGCACAATAAAGGTAGGATGACTCTGGATCAATCCTTCTTGTTGCAGAAGGAAAATTTAAATCGCCCAAAATCGAAATGGAAATCTCATTCTGTGTAGACGGCAGGGACTTGGGATTGGAATAAAAGCTCTGTGCAGTTTACACCCTGGTCTGTTAGCTTTAGTGTCCGACGTTTCCCCAATAACTATGGCTAACATCTTCAGAGGTAGGACATGGCAAGATGGGAATCTCTCCATGTCACAGTGAAATTCCCATCTTGCCGTGTCCAACCTCTGAAGATGAGAGCCATAGTTACTGGGGAAACGGGCTCTAAAACTACCACATCATGGCCACAGAGCCTGCAAAGGCCACATCATCCCATTGAGTCCAACCATGGAAGCCTTTGGCAATCTGCTGGGAATTTTTCAAGCCATTATGTACCCCAGTATGTCCCAATACAAACGTTCATTTAAGCTTCAAATCCCTCGCACCAGTCCCTCGGAGCCAGTGCGAGCTTCTGGACAGCCTCCGTTGCCCAATTAAACATCTGTTCCCCCTACGCCGTTCAGCCACAAATTGAGCCACCCAAACGGGGAGGCGGCGGCTGAAGCGTTGCCCCTAGCTTCCTCTTTTATCTCATTTTTTCCATCTCTAATACTTAATTGTCTGTCTCAAATGGCTATTGTGAGGATTAATTAGATCATGGTCCGTTTTGCACACACATCTTGCTGCAGATTTTCAGAGCGGTAAGCCTTTAATCTTGACTTCTGTGCCCGCTTTGCGCGCTCTCCTTTTTCCTCTGGTGTATTTATTCTGCAGCTACAAGTTTCCGAAAATACATTTTTCTGAATGAGGGTTGGCACATCACCCGTGATGTGTGGGGGGCGGCATCCAAAAGTTTTTTAAAAACTTTATGCTGTTGTGTTATCGCAGCTGTGCAGTAGCCTCCAGCAATTGTCTCCCCTTTATATCCTTGGAGTTCAGATTTTGCGCAAGTATTTTAGCGGTCATTCATTTATTTATTCAATTTATAGTCCTGCCTTCCTCCTTGGACTCAAGGCGAATTGCATAGTCTTCAAGCAGCAGCTGGACAGATCCTTCTCATGGATGCCTTAAGCCCGGGGTAGTCAACCTGTGGTCCTCCAGATATTCATGGACTACAATTCACATGAGCCCCTTCCAGCGTTTGCCACAGGTTGACTAGCCCTGCCTTAGGCTGATCCTGCATTGACTAGGGGGTTGGACTAGCTGGCCCGCATGGCTTCTTCCAACTCTATGGTTCTACAAATAAACAAATCAATTGCACCTTGAGCAATTGGTATCCTCGTTTCATGCAAAGATGGGTATGAATAAAGGACCAAAATGGTAGGGACCTAAAAGAAGAAGAAGAGATTTTTAAAAGGTGGCAAAATCATACAGAAGAACTATACAAGAGCGAGCTTAACATCCCTGATAACCACGATGGGGTAGTCACTGACCTGGAGCCAGACATCCTGGATTGTGAAGTCAAATGGGCCTTAGGAGCAACAATAAAGCTAGTGGAGGTGACAGCATTCCAACTGAACTATTCAAAATCTTTAAAGACGATGCAGTAAAAGTGCTAGACTCAATATGCCAGCAAATTTGGAAAACTCAACAGTGGCCACAGGATTGGAAAAGGTCAGTTTACATTCCAATCCCAAAGAAGGGCAATGCAAAGAATGTTCAAACTACCGCACCATTGCACTCATTTCTCATGCTAGCAAAGTTGTGCTCAAAATCCCAAAAGGACCCCTCCTCCCAAGGGGTCAGAGCAGTTCACAACAATAATAAACCTGTGTGATAGGCTTTAGACTTCAGAGAAATCTCAGGCAGAATAAACGAGGAAGTTTTGTTTAGAGACAATGTTGCTGCATTGGTTAAGAGTGACTCTTTTAAAATTTAACCATGAAATCTTTTTCCCCCCACCAAGAACACTACAATGTGCCTCTTCACCAAATCCTTCCTGTTGTTTTGATTTAAAAAAAAATCAGATCCAAGACTAGTGATAGTCTCATATCGTTAGATTCAAGCCGCTTATATATAAAAAATTAAAATGTGTCGAAAATGAAACTTGTATACCGATGAAGAAGGGAAGATGCTGGAAGATGCAGAACGGGTAGAGTAACTTCAATGTGAGCGGGGAGTGACTTTCAAGGGACGGGAAAAGGTCAGAGGAGAAGACTCTGAGGGAATCTGTAGGCTTTTGAATGACCTTCAGCTTGGAAGCAAAACAAGGGGAAATTAGCACAACAGTCTCAGAAAACACGAGGAAACATTGATCAGAATGGGAATTGAGTGCTGAAGGGAAGAAAATCAATGCAGAACGACAAAGAAAACCTGACGGACATTCACGGTGAAAGTGAGGGGAAACACCCATGCATAATAGGCCAGGATTCCAAACCTGCTTTGGAGATGGCAAATGCTACTGTACATTAAAAGCATTATTAAATGCCTCAGGGTCTCACAGAACAAGGGAGGGGCTCTTCCCAGCTGGGGTGAGGTAACTTCAAATCATTCTTAATTTTCGTTTCTTAAAAATAATGCCTTCTCTATTATAGGCAACACCTTCCATGGGAGAGAATTTATTCACCTTATATTCTTGTTACATTATTTTGAGGGTCTTTTTTTTTTTTTTTTACATTTATGCATATTTTGACAAGAAATTGAGGGGGGGGGAGAAATCAATGGCATTTGAAATTGGAAATGCAAGTGGATAATAAGCCTATATTTACCCAACTAAGAGCCTCTTGTGGCGCAGAGTGGTAAGTGGCAGAAATGCTGTCTGCCCATGAGGTTGGGAGTTCAATCCCAGCAGCCGGCTCAAGGTTGACTCAGCCTTCCATCCTTCCGAGATCGGTAAAATGAGTACCCAGCTTGCTGGGGGGTAAAACGGTAATGACTGGAGAAGGCACTGGCAAACCACCCCGTATTGAGTCTGCCATGAAAACGCTGGAGGGTGTCACCCCAAGGGTCAGACATGACCTGGTGCTTGCACAGGTCCTTTACCTTACCCAACTAATGCAGGCAATGGGTATAAAGGGAGTTGGGAATTTCTCAGACCCAGTAGCCAAGGTAGAATGAAAGCAAGGAAAATCAGCTTGGAGTATGACCCACCTCCATGCATACATAGCTCCCTGGTTGTTACGACCCACAATAGTGGAGCTACCTGTCATGGGAATCCACAGGTTTTGGGCTTTCTCAAGCTGATTTCTGCATGGGCGGAAAAGGCCAGGAGGAAGCTCATATGGATGCGGGACTAATCCATGTGTTCAAATGATGTCGTCACCAGCCTGGCGCTCTCCCGGGCCTGGTACGGATTGGGCCCTCAGCAGCCCCACACTAAGAGAATGTGAATTATTCTGTGTTCCCTTTTTGCACTGTGGGGACCAATGGGGCTTGTCCTGCAGCAGGAGGGGGCAAAAAAAGGCCGCAGTTAGCTTCGTGGTGCTTCATGGTGCCCCAGGGTGGACTGGGGTTTTGAAATATTTTTGTAGGAAGGTGGGGTCAAGTTCTCATGCAATCCCAACTTCCTGCAAAATAACAAACTCCCGCAGTCCCCCCCTGTATGGCAGAACCTGTCTGCTGCAGCTGTGTCCCCCAAGGGGGACACATATCAGCGGTAGACTGGGTGCTCTGCTCAATGTTCACCTGTGGGGACACAAAAAGCTGCAGAGCATGCAGCTGCTCAGCACTGCACCGGCAGCCTCCCCAGAGTAGCACCGCCGGTGCGGAATCGGCCTCAGTCACCTTCCCTAATCCGCAGAATGTTTCCCAGAATTACAAGCAATCTCCAACTTTAATCTGGGGGACCAGGCTTGATTCCCCGCTCCTCCACATGCAGCCGGCTGGGTGACCTGGGCCCAGTTCCAGTTCTGTTCTAATGGAGCTGTTCTAATGGAACAGTCCTCTCAGAGCTCTCTCAGCCTCACCTACCTGACAGAGTGTCTGTGATGGGGAGAGGTAGGGAAAGATGTTTGTAAGCTGCTTTGGGAAGGAATTCCCCCAAAACACAAAAAAACTCCCCTCATCTTAAAGTGTCAGATTACCGATTTTCTTGGAGAAAAGTTTTGTTAGATTTTTCTTTGCATCCTTGTTTATAGGCACTCTCCATATTGGAGGGAGGAGTGGTGAATGCTGGAAGAATTCTAGCTGTGATGTTTTGTCAGTTAATGTCAGTTGACAGAATCTCTCTCAGTCAGTCAGTCAGTCAGTCAGTCAGTCAGTCAGTCAGTCAGTCGGTTGGTTGGTCGGTCAGTCAGTTCCTCTGCTTCTATGTACGTGTGTGTTTGAGGCAGTGTGCACATAAGTTCCCGCAACAAGGGAAGGGTGTTATGAGCAAAGTTTACCTCCGTCAGAACATAGGAGACTGAATCTATGTTTGCTATTACGATTGTACCAATCGAGAAGAGAAAAGCCTGTCCGCTGTGCAAGAAATTTCCTTTGTGTTTGTTAACTTTGGACATAAGTCAGAAAATGTGTTTAACAGCTACTTCAGACCAAGGAAATTCTACTTAAGGCAGAGAGCTTTTAAAATGTGGAATTCACTGCCAGAGGACATAGTGATGGTTAGAGGAATAAACAATTTCCAAAGGGATTAGATTCATAGAGAAGTCAAGGAAAGGAAGACTGTCAATGACTGCTGGTCATGGTGGCTGAGGGAAACGACACATTCAGAAGCATTGAACCGCTGAATCACAGAGCCAGGAGGCAAACTCAGGGGAAGTCCTCAGCCTTCATACCTCATTGTTGGTCATTCAGAAGATTGGCCACTGTGTGAGATATGATGGTAGACTAGATGGACCCCTGGTCTGATCCAGCACGGCTCTTCTGATGTTCTCAGGATGCTGGACTAGATGGACCCCTGGTCTGATCCAGCAGGGCTCTTCTGATGTTCTCAGGATGCTGGCCTAGATGGACCCCTGGTCTGATCCAGCAGGGCTCTTCGGATGTTCTTAGGATGCTGGACTAGATGGACCACTGGTCTGACCCAGCAGGGCTCTTCTTATGTTCTTAGGATGCTGGACTAGATGGACCACTGGTCTGATGCAGCAGGGCTCTTCTGATGTTTTTAGGATGCTGGATTAGATGGATCCTTGCCACAGGTTATACTCCACGAGTTCCCATCCTACATTTCCAGCATCATGTGCTGAAAGCTGCAAACTACGAATACCTTTCAGGTCAAACAGGGAAAAGTTCTGTATTGAAGTCTACAAAATCTTTTAGTGCACACAGAATCTTCAAGGCTCCAATTGTGTCCATTTTGCCAAGTACATTGGAATATGCAAGATCTGTAGTGTGCATGATAGATCAGAATGTGAAGAACGTCCTGCAGGGGGCATCAGAGGGGATATGCGTTTAGCATAGTTAGACTAAAAACTTCCTCATAACTTTCAAATAATCTTCTCCAGTGTTCTCATTAGTTCAATAAGAGGCTTTTTGCTCCTTTGAGTACACTTCCTCCCTGCTAGTCTCCGGAAAAAGACAAAATGAATGCAGAACAACCAAACAGTCAGTTACGTTAGGTCTTTCTCCTCTCTTTCTCGGCAAAGTTGTTCCTCTTCTTACTAAAGCCATTTTAGTCTTTTAAGCAGCCTGATGCTTCACACCTCTTTGTGTATTTAAACTCTGCCAACAAAGTATTTGGTGAGCAAGGCCCTATGTACCCCTTGATCCTCCTCGACTTAAGCCAGACTCTCCCCAACCTTAACAGCTTTGGGCTTCAAAAGGAGGCCTCGGTTTCATTTCTTTGTCAAACATCAGCAGAATGAACCAAGAAGCCCTCCTGATCTCTCGTGGATTCCCACTCCCTTTTCACACACACCATCTAATAGCTTCCCTTTAGCCTCTTAACTCCCTTCTGATCAGCTCTCGTAGATCGGGAGCGGCGATGAGACTTCAAAGCTGTTTAGGGATCTTTAATTAATCCTCGCAACATCCCTGTGCAGTGGGCGTCGCTCTTCCCCGCCCTCCGGGTTTTTCTTTGCAGAGGTAGGAACCAATGCCGGGGAAAAAAAAAAAGTGTCTTGCGTTATCTCGGCTCGTCCATCTCAGTAGTTTCAAAGCTGGCAATTAACTGGGATCGTTAGCGTTTTAACACTCGATTGTGCTCCGTGTCAAGATTAGGGATGGGATTAGCGAAGAGAGTGCTGTACGAAGAGGTGGGGATTGAGAGGGGGCCCTCGTGGAATCAGTCCAAACCTCCTCCTAGCTCATGTCCTACTACCGCTAGTGGTCATGGAATCATAGAATCATAGAGTTGGAAGGGGCCATACAGGCCATCTAGTCCAACCCCCTGGTCAATGCAGGATCAGCCCTAAGCGGGTCATCAGGGTCCTTCTCGGAGGAAAGTAACCGTGTCCTCCAGAATATGATCTTCAGAGCTTTGATGCCTCTGGACTTGGAGGTTCACTGAAGCATTCTTGGCTCATGAACACACCATCCTGCCAAGAGTTTGTTTAATCCTTTTGTTTAAAGCTATCAATATCTGTGGTCTTCCTTGCTACATCTTGTGCCAGGGAATTCCACCTGAAGAAAGTATTGTATGTTGTGTAAAATTGTGCGTTCATTGGTCTGGGCTGTAGGCCTCCTAGTAGAGGGTGAATGGTAGAACATCTGCTGGGAACATGTAGAAGGTCTAGGGCAGGGGTGGCCAAACTGTGGCTCTCCAGATGTCCATGGGCTACAGTTCCCATGAGCCCATGCCAGTATGTCAACCATGGACATCTCGACATTTGGAGGGCCATAGTTTGGCCATCTCCTAGTCTAGGGTTTTTACTGCTCTTTCCACCCTGAGGCTAAAATCCCAGATGGCTCTTAGGCCCTTTGAACATGAGAGGCAACAGATAGGAATCAGATATTAATACTACCTTTCCACTTGAAAAGGAATAAGTTCAACTTCATTGCAATTAAGTAAGTTTGATGAGCTTCAGGAAAGACAACCTAGATGATAATTGCCTAATGAAGGCCACAAGAACGAGGAAGAAACTGCATCACCAAAGAGTGCCAAATGGTGGCAAATGAGACTCAGCCCTTTTTTCAGAACAACTTTCTCCCTTGTTCGTTTTGCTCCTGACTCGGGGTTGGCAAATTCCTGAAGATTCAGTGCGGTGGAACTTGGAGAGGGAAGGGAGTTCAGTGTAAGGCATGGTTACCAGGACCCATTCCGCACACATAGGATAATGCACTTTCAACGTGCTTTTGCAGCTGGATTTTCCTGTGCAGAACAGGAAAATCTATTTCGAAAGTGCATTGAAAGTGCATTAACCATTGTGTGCAGAATGAACCCTGGCCTACAGGTCCTTTCTGGATGTTCCTCGCTCCCTAAACTCCTCCTTGAACTCCCTCCAACCTGGAAGAACATCACTTTTTAACACAGCATGCTGATGTCACCCAGAAGTGATGTCGATGTCGGGGTCATCGGGAGGGAATGCTCTGGTTTTGGAGCAGAACTCTATGATTTGAAGGAAATTCTACCATAGAGATTTGCCCAAATGCCAGAGTGTCAAACCCCGCTCCCCTGGATGTTTCTGACATGCTGAATCACTTCCGAGTGAGGTTGGCATGTTGGAAAGGACTCGGAAGTGCCCACATCCCCCACTGGCATCGTAGATGGACCATGGCAACCCTAATATGGTGTAATGCCCGCCTACGAATGAAGGCGCTTTCTCTAGGGAAACTGGTCTGAACTGTCTGGCGATCAGTCATAATTCCAGATCTCCCAGTTGCACCTGGAAGCTGGCAAAACTTGTTTCCATATATCATACATCCACCTAAATAAATCATGTGCCTTCCCAGGAGTGGTCTACTTTTCTGGCCTAATGCAGAAATCCCCAACTGCGTGCCAGTGCGGAATGTCCGGAATCAGAAGTGTCCCTCACCACAAAATGGCTGCCCACAAGAGCAAACACAAAATGGCTGCCATGGGGTGAGGAAACCACCCTCAAATGTTTGGGAGTTTGTAAACCGAGCATCTCCTTATGACGTAGGCGGCTGTTTCTGTGTGCTGAGGAGAGTTAGGAAGCAGTGCTTCAAGGAATAGGCTCTAAGAAACCCATCAGGGGGAAATCTGTTGGGGAACTCTGTCACAATACTTTACGTGTGGTACTTTTTATTGCAATCTTAGGGCAAGATACTGATTTAAAGGCTAAGAACCCCCTGCTTCTGGAACGCCCTTAGCTATGAGTAGCAATTGTTGAAACTAACTTACTCTCTGTTAGGAGATTACTTCTCTATACCGAAGTTGTTTTTTTCAAAACATGAAAATTGAAATCCCTTGATAAAGCCAAAGAGCAAAAGGCATTGGGATTTAGATAAATGAATAAAGAAGAATGAAAGTTTGAAGACACTATAAAAGTCATGTTTGTACATTTGTCTTTGCCATACTGGTATCCCAGTGCCCTTAAATGAGCAGCCAGCAGATTGAGAAAAATCTTCCCAAACTGTCCTTCATGTCCTTCCAAACCTGTCATAGACTTTACCTCAGTGTTTACAGAGCTTCACCTGAATTACCACAAAGTTTGGGTCCAGCTTTCATGTACATGTATGCATGTATGTGAAAGGTTATACACAGAATTAAACCAGGATGGTCTTCAAGGTGCCCCTGGCTTCAGACTGCGTTCTATTCAGACCAAGATGGCTACCCACCTGAGCACGTTACCTCAGCAATCCTGATTGTTACTATAGTATTAATATGGTCATTTATTATCGTTATCCTCATATTACACATGGGATGCTGAAGTCAATAAGGATTTCCTTGAGGCAATGTTTGATTTAAGAGATAAAATCTGTTAGAAGATTAGAATAAGTTTGCTGCCTGTTCTAGTATATTGAAGAAGAAGAAGAAGAGTTGGTTTTTACACTGATAAAGCTCATACACTCATAAAAGACCCTCTTGCATTAACGGATGACTTTTTGCACTGTAGGAAATCACCCTTACTAAGGGAGCAAATCTACAGGATCCAATCCCCTGATTAACACGAGCAGACAAAAGGTCACAAAGCAAGCATAAAAACTAAAGGTACAAAGTAAGGACTCAATGTAAACAGCGACAGACTTGCCCCCATCCCCTGAATTTCTGAATTTAGCTTATTTTGACATAGAATGTTGAACGGTTTCCTTTTTTTTTTTTTTTTGTCCCGACACTCCAAAAAAATACTACAGGCGGCTTGACATTGCAAATCTCTTTCCACTCGGCTTACAAGAGATGGGGCAATAACTTTCCTTTTCCAAGCAAACACGTTCTACCTCTTTCAAAGCCTCTGGTGAAATTTTTATCTAAGTCATCAGATTTAGCAATTTGTAGCTGATCTAATCTCCCGGCAGAATCCTCATTCTCCGAAACTGTATCCACCAGATTGGCTGCTGTAAAGCTTGGTGTTCCTATCACAGCAGAAATTATGCTGGTGTCATTTCTGTCTTTCTTTTTTAAACAAAATTCCTCAACACACACCCCCCCCCCTTCAAACCCAGCATCACCCCCGTCTGTACCACCTTGTAATTTCTCATTTCACCTAAATCAAACAGATTTGCAGATTTGCTTAACAATAGGAATGTATGAATCATATCACCAAACGCCAGCTAATGATGAGTAATTAACATTATAGGTAACTAATGAGACACATCAGCACCATTAACTTTCTAGTGCATTATTAAAAGGAGGATGTAGGTAATTCAGAAGGAACTTTTAATTAGGTTCCCTCCCCCCCATCCCACCCCCCCATCTCCAACCAGTCTGGAGCACCCAAAGAAGAAAGGCATTCCTGTCGAGTGTAGCAAATCTGTCTCCCATCAAGATAACTTACAAGGGTGATCCCATTCAAATAATATCTGCCTTCCACACAAGGTCCTTGGGGCAGGAAGTTGTCGTTCAGGCTTACGATGCACTGTAAAGTGACACATTCGCCAAGGGCGCGATAAGAATTAAGGTCCTTTGTGGGTAAGCTATGGCCATTAAAGTGGTTTTAGTTTTGGCCAGGGCTGAATATGGGAAGGGCTGTAGCTCAAGGGAACAGCTTTTGCTTTGCATATAGAACGTCCTAGGTTCTTCCATCCACACGCCGGACCTCAACAAGGGCCAAAGCCTTATTGGTCCTGCCCCTCACCTGGTGGAATGAGGTCCCTGAGGAGATCAGAGCCCTGCTTGAACTCCCACAATTCTGCAGGGCCTGCAAAAGGGAGATCCTCCACCAGGCATTTGCTCCCCCTCAGACTCCCCTTCCAGGACTGAACAATTTGACCTCTGTGTTGTTCTGTTGAAATACTGTTTGGGTTGACATGCTATGTTATGTTATGAATTCTTATCTGACGGATGGTTATAGTGTTCTATGTAACTATTTTTACAACGTTCTATGTAAACCACCCAGAGCCGTAGGGAAGGGCGGTATTAAAATCCAAATTAAAAAAATAATGAATGAATGAATTAATATGATTAGAAGCCACCTGGTATCCAGGAGCTTCAGAAACGGACTGCTTTCCATTTAGTGCTGCTGGTGGGGAATGGGGGTGCTTTTGGGGAGCTTTCCGACATACTGACAGCATCCGGAAGTGATGTTGGCATTGGAGGGGGAAGCGACACTCTGGCATTTGGGCAAAACTCTATGGTAGAATTTGCTTCGAATCGTAGAGTTTTGCCCAGGTACCCAAACACACACCCTGATGACCTCAGCATGCTGAGGTCACTTCTGAGTGAGGTCTGCATGCTGCCTTAAAAAGCAACTTTCTTCTGGGTTGGGGTGATTTTGGGGAGGAGTTCGGGGAGAAGAGGTGGGTCCCGAAAGTGCGGGACCCCTGGCCAGAGCTGTAGAGTTGGCAAGCCCATTTACATTTCAAGATACAGAGCTTAAATTGTACGAGCCGAACCTTATGAGATACCGGGGATCCTATGATTCTTCCAGCATTTGCTTTAATTTGATTATCAGTCATGTGGGAGTTTGATTCAGAGATCTTACTATAGTAAGGAGGGAGTTTTTCTTCCATGCCGTTTTCTGGACCTGATACTATTTCTGGGAACTGCTGGATGCCCCTCAGGGCAAATGTGAATGTGTGTACCTTCCATCAGGAGTCCATGTCACCTGACAGGCCAATGATATTTACCTCACCAGAGGCTTAAGTGAATGAGAGCTCATCTCCTCAGCTTTATCTGATGAAGTCAGTTCTGACTCACTGATGGAATATATCTTGTTCGTGTTTGAAGTGCCGCTCCTACAGCCAAGTACGGTTTACTCATTAACTTCCCAAGTGGGACAAGTCCTGGATTTCCATTTTAGGTCCGGAAAGCAACCCAGGGGAAGCTGAGCTCCTTCTTTTGCAGAAGGTTGGGGGGGCCACACCGAAGAAGGCCCTGTCCTAGCTACTATGTGCCTTGTGTCTAAAACAGAAGGAAGATGGAGCCCTCAAATCCTGAATCTCTGTACTATCTGTCTCTCCAAGGCTGACATGGTGGATATAGGCCAGGGGTGGCCAAACCATGGCTTTTCCAGATGTTTATGGACTACTGTAATTGTATCAGGTCATCCCTTATCTACTTGGGTAGGGTTGCCAGTTCTCCTGTTTCCATGGGGAATCTTCCCCTACTTTCCCCATTGTAGCTGCTGGGCCCTCAGGAGTAAAACGGGGAATAGCAGCCATTGGTATTGCCCTGATGCCCTGTTATTATTTCTGGTGTGACTCATAAGCGGCATCATCATGTCAGGGCAATGCTCAAAAGAGCAGGGGTGGCCAAACTTAGGCTCTCTGGATGTCCATTGACTATAGTTCCCATGGGACTTGTAGTCCATGGACATCTAGAGAGCCTCAGTTTGACCACAAAACAGTGACTCTCTAGATGTCCATTGACAACAGTTCCCAAACTGTGGCTCTCTAGATGTCCATGTCCCATGAGAATTGTAGTCCATGGACATCTAGAGAGCTACATTCTGGACCCAGAGTTTAAAGAAAATGCTAGAGTGTCACCTCCAAGTAATAATGTTGTTTCCAAGTTGATCCAGAATTGATTCCGTGGTGTTGGTAAGCTGCTGGAAAAAGTCTTTGCTCCCATCATCCCCTACCTTTGTGTGTGTGTGTGTGTGTTTTTTTTTTGGATGGATTGATTTTGTCCACCAATTCAAGGGGTAGGTGGCAAAGTAGACCTATCAGGGTCAATGCCTCCAATTCGGTAGTTGACACATGAATATGCTGCCTGATTTCTATCCTGGCGTATGGCCTCAGTTGATTGTTGGCTCATGGTTGAATGGGCTCCAGGCACTGCATTCGAGGTGACACGAGGTGATATCAATGTTCTATCAGCAACAATCCACGCATGTACGCACTTTACTCCTGGCAGCATTCCAGAATGTTCTGGGGCTTGGGTTTGTTGCACCACCTGAGAAAGACTCTTGTGAAACAGAGAAAGTGTTTCACATGGGGCCCCTAAATGGATCATGGAGGTCTAATTTTCAAAGACGACCAAAAACTCATTAACTCCCTGAATTGGGCTTTTTTTTTGGTTGATGTTTCAGAGGGAGCAAAGAGACCCATTTGAGTAGGAAGCATCCATCAGATAAAAGTTAATCCCCAGGTTTGCAAAAGACACAAGCAGATAGTTAATTTTAAATATGTGAGTAATTACCCTGACACCAGGGGATTTAAATGCTTAAAGATTCACTTTAACAGAACGATTTGATAGGAAGAAAACAGTTAAGTAAATGGTGGGTTAGTGTTCTTACCTCTGATTCTTTGCATATACCCTCTAGTCAGGATGAATCTACAGAATCATTTATTTTAGCTGAGGAGTCTAAGTATGAATGAACTCTACAGCTCCTCTAGGTTTCCATGTTCTTAAAAATGCAACCCATAATGTAAATCTTGAGCTACAACTACAGTTTAAGAACAGAAGAAGAGCCCTGCTGAATCAGACCAGTGGTCCATCTAGTCCAGCATCCTAAGAACATCAGAAGAGCCCTGCTGGATCAGACCAGGGGTACATCTAGTCCAGCATCCTAAGAACATCAGAAGAGCCCTGCTGGATCAGACCAGTGGTCCATCTAGTCCAGCATCCTAAGAACATCAGAAGAGCCCTGCTGGATCAGACCAGTGGTCCTCCTAGTCCAGCATCCTGAGAACATAAAAAGAACCCTGCTGGATCAGACCACTGGTCCATCTAATCCAGCATCTTCTCTCACACATTGGCCAATCAGTTCCTCTGGAGGGCCAGAACAGGACATAGTGGATGAGGCTTCCTCTTAATGTTGTCTCCTAGTACTGGGATTCAGAAGTTGACTGCCATTGCATGTGGAGGTTCATTTTAGTCACCATGTGGAGGTTCACTTTAGTCACTAGTAGTTACACATCCTTCATTAAGCTATTTCAGTTCCTTTTAAAGCTATTCCTGTGGCCATCACTATATCCTCTGGCATCAAATTCCACATTTTAATCTCTCTCTTTGTGAAGTAGTATTTCTTTTTTTCCCTCTTCTGAACCTACTGCCCCTCACCTTCATTGGCTGCTGTTGAGCTCAACTCTTTTGGGAGGACATATTCTCTTTATCAGCTCTCCCCATCCCAGGAATAATTTTATAAACCTCTTAGTCACATCTTTTCAAAACACTTTAACCTTTCGGGACGCTATTCCAACCCCCTAATAATTTTGGTTGCCCTTTTCTGTTTTGTCCTAAAGCAAAATTAATCGTCCGTTTTCATGGCCGTTCTACCAAAGGATTTCAAGGAATCTACTCGCCCTGTGTATTTCTTTGTGAAGACATAATGTCAACTTACTTTAGTGAATCAATTCAATTGAGGATTAAGGGTGAAGACAGATGTAATTTTCTGAAGGCGAAGACAGATGGTGCTTTGTTATGCAGCAGGGTGGTCAAAATGTGGTTTTCCAGATGTCCATGAACTACAATTACCATAAGCCCCTCCCAGCACCATGCTGATGGCTCATGGTAATTGTAATTCATGGACATCTGGAGAACCACAGTTTGGCCATCGTTGCTGTATACAGTTTATTGTGCCACTAGGCAACATCAGGGGAAAGTCTTCGCCTCTATGCCATGTTGTCAGCCCTCCAGAAGAATTGGTTGGCCACTGAGCGAGACAGGATGCTAGACTTGATGGACCATGGGTCTGATCCAACAGGGATATTATTACAATTTTATAAATTTTGGCCTCTATGCTTTGACCTGTATTCACCTTCCAGAGGATCTGCTGGCTACTGAGTGAGGCAGGATGCTGGTACTAGATGGACCACTGGTCTGATCCAGCAGGGCTCTTCTGGTATCCAGGAATTTTCCCCTTTTGGCTTTTCTATAGAATTCTTGAACAGAACCACTGAAAGTCTAGAGACAAAATATAGTGGATTTGGGAGTTTTCAAAGAAATTAAGGTACTGACAAGAATTTCAGCCTTTGGTCCCCATAATAAGAGTATAAGAGAAGCCATGTTTGCTCAGGTTCCATGGCCCATACAGTCCAACACTGTGTCATACAGTGTCCCAAACCCAGTGACCAACATGTGGTCCACCAGCAGGGCTATAAGAAATAAGAGAAGCCATGTTGGACGAGGCTCATGGCTCATCCAATGTGTCTGTGTCACACAGTGGCCAAAACCCAGATGCCATTAGGAGGCCTACCAGTGAGGCCATGAGAACCTAAGAGAAGCCATGTTGGATTGTCAATGGCCCATACAGTCCAACACTCTGTGTCACACAGTGGCCAAAACACAAATGCTATCCCAGAACGAGTGGTCCATCTAAACCTTGTGGTTAATAGTCCCTGATAATAATTTGCTCCAGATGTTTATCCAATCCCATCTTGAAGCTACCTGTGCTTGTAGCTGTCACCACTTCCTGTGGCAGTGAATACCACATGTTCAAGGGTTCTGGGGTGAAGAAAGACTTCCCTTGATCTGTTCTAAGCCTACTATTCATGAAGTTCATCGATGCCCAGGAGTTCTCGTTTTGTGAGGAAGGGGAAAAAGTACTTCTTATCTACCTTCTCATGGCCAATCATTGTTTCCATCTCAAAGCCGAGGGTTATTGAATTCATCATCGCCTTGACAGCTCAAACACTTTCCTCAAAAGTCAATGCATTAGCTTTGTTATTTTCGGACTCTTTATCTGCTTCATCACTTGGATTTTCATCTCATTTCAGAGCACACTTCCTCCTCGTTCATTCCTGTCGATCGTCATCCGACGTACCCATTTGAAAGTTCTCAAATAGCGACAATCCAACGACCCCTCGCACACCAAACACACTCATATCTCGCGATGGAATATGTGTCGTCTTGGGAGCAATAATTATAGTTATATACAGCAAAGTGTTTATTAAATTATCAAATTAATACACCTCTTGGCATGTCGGGGTTTGTGAGTAATTATAGTTTCGAGTTGTGGTAATAATTTGGAAGATTTATGTAACCCATGAAGCAGCACCGGGAGCCAAAAAGCTGTCGGGTTAATTACAGCGAAGAAGGATGATCAACAGGTACTGCCTGCCAAGAGAACACAGCCCAGAGGGCAAAAGACACAGGGGAGGGAGGGACAGGAGGGACGGACAACCCAGGATAAACTTGAAGTATTCTCTTCACAGCAGGGCATCTTGCTCACCCGATTCCCAGAAGTCCACCCAGGTTAGGTTGCAAGTTCTCCAGAACCTCAGACATGGAGAGTCAGAGTGGAGCTTGGGAGATCAGTGGAAGTGTGTCTCAGAGGAGGAGGACCCTGGTGGCAGTGAGGTAGAAGAAGGAAAGTTTATTATTTATTTATTTAATTAATTTATATACCACCCTCCCTAGTGGCTCAAGACAGTGAGCAACAGTTGTTTTTTTTATATCCTGCTTTCCACAGCACCCACATGGACATGGGAGTGGATAGGAACATCAAATAGAAAACATCTAATCCCCCAGCTTGTGGCTTCCATACTTCCAAATATTGATGGCCTGGAGAAGGGGATAAAGAATCTGGAATTCCCCTGGAATTATAGCACACCTGAAGACTAAAGAGATTGGTTCCCCAAGGGAAAGTGGCTCCTTTGGAGTGTGGACTCCATTGCTTTGTACGTGGGTGACTTCCCTCCCTTCCCAAGCCCCACCTTCCTCAGTCTCCACCCCTAGGCATTTCCCAATCCATTGTCTCCCCAGCCCAAAGTTGACATTTCAAGGGCCCTTTGTGAGTTATCCTTTCTTTATACTAAACATTTTTATGCTGCCTTTCCATCTGATCAAGTTCTCCTAGTGAGCCCGCTTGCTGGGAGTGGCGGTATATAAATGTAATAAATTAATTAATTAATAATAGGAGGTGGACATGAAAACATCAGAACAATTCACAACAACTTTTAAAATGATAAAATAATGCAATTTGAAGTAGTAGTAGTAGTAGTAGTAGTGTAGTAGTAGTAACAAAAATAACTTTATTTTTATAGCCCACACATATCAGCAGATTCAGAACAATTCACAACAACTTTTAAAATGACAAAATAATGCAATTTGAAGTAGTAGTAGTAGTAGTAGTAGTAGTAGTAGTAGTAGTAGTAGTAGTAGTAGTAGTAGTAGTAGGCCCCTTCCAACTCTATGATCCTTAGGCAGTCATTTTTACTCTTGGGACACTATGTTCTATCCTCAAAAACATAAGACTTCAATACCTTGCAAAGTCTTTAAAAAGTCAAATCACAAAAAAAGATGGGAAAAAAAGTGTTATCCTAAAAGGTATAAAGTTAGTTGAGGTAATGCCCAGAACTGTCAGCACAAACCACCAAGGCAAAAAGGCAAATGCCTTCAT
This sequence comes from Paroedura picta, assembly GCF_049243985.1. Lineage (NCBI taxonomy): Eukaryota > Metazoa > Chordata > Lepidosauria > Squamata > Gekkonidae > Paroedura > Paroedura picta. The sequence goes on along the minus strand of NC_135373.1, from coordinate 122,405,660 downwards.
TGATTCATCCCAGATAGTAGAGAAAGATAAAATTACACTATATAAACCTACTCATACATATAGATTTGCCTGACACCATGAGGAATTGTCATGTTTCTTTTCTTCTGTTCTATGGAGTGGGGAATGCTCCCTTTAAAAATAATCTGTAGAGATTATCTCTGTGTAGATTAAAAGGCCTTAGCTTCTTCTTAAGCTTAGTCATGAAATGTTACATCAGACAACTACCATTACAGTTTCTAGAATATGCTCCACAAATCTGGTGAAAGGAAGCTTCAGAAAAAAAGTTGGGAAGAAATAATCTCTCAAGAGACTTTGCAGCCCTCAGATCCTGACTTTTGGGATAAGGAAGTCTAATTTCAACAAAGAGACTTTATGGTCTCAGAGCCAGGTTTTCAGGGTTTGTAGGCTAAGTTATTGCAAATTCCAGGAGGAACTCATACATAAGGCTTGAGATTCCTAAAATTAAAAATAGGCCAAAGCTTGGGTGATAAACGCCGTCTGCACTACGACTTTGTTAACCAAAATATTATAACTTTGTGAGTCCCACAAATGATGTATGTCATACTAGTATATTGTTCCAAGAATCTTTCTTGAAGAACTTTATTCCATCCAGAAGTTAATAAAAGTTATTAAGTTTCCTTCCCCTGTTTCTTACCTGTTTACCTTAAGCCTCATTGGGAATTCCCATTCTCCAAGATTTATTTGTCAGATATAGGATGGGGTTCAGGATACCAGCCTCCAAGTGGGACCTGGGGATCCTCAGGAATTTTATCATCTCCATACTATAGAGCAGGGGTAGTCAACCTGTGGTCCTCCAGATGTTCATGGACTACAATTCCCATGAGCCCCTGCGAGCAATTCATGGGAATTGTAGTCCATGGACATCTGGAGGACCACAAGTTGACTATGCCTGCTATAGAGACAATTCCTCTGGAGACAATGGATACTTTGGAGAACATTCAAGAGCCCTGCAGGATTAGACCAGTGGTCCATGTAGTCCAGACAATCCTCAGATCTCCACACTGTATGACAAATGAATAAATCTCAAGTGTCTGAGACAGAAGTCTTTTAGATCAACTACTACCTGATCCCTTTAACTGAGGAACCTGGGAACGTTCAGCCTGGAGAACAGGAGGCTTAGAGGGGACATGTTTGCTCTTTTTAAGTATTTGAAAGGTCACTTGGAGGAGGACAGGGAGAAGTTCCTGTTGTCAGCCGAGGACAGGACTTGCAGTAATAGGTTTAAACTACATGTAGAATAGTACTGGCTAGATATTGGGAGGTGGGATTTCACAGTCAGAGTAGTTCAGCAGAGAAATCAGTTGCCTAAGGAGGTGGGGAGCTCCCCCACCCTTGCGGTATTCAAGCAGCGACTGGACAGATCCTTCTCCTGGATGCTTGAGGCTGATCCTGCATTGAGCAGGGGGTGGGACTGGATGGCCTGCATGGCCCCTTCCCACTCTAGGATTCTAAGAGTCTAGTTCAGCAGTGGAATGGGCTGCCTGAGGAGGTGGGGAGCTTCCGCTCACTGGCAATCTTCAGGCCGCTGCTGGACAAATCCTTCTCATGGATGCTTTCCTGCATAGAGCAGGGGGTTGGACTAGATGGCTTGTAGGCCCCTTTCCAACTCTAGGATCCTCTGATTCCAAAAGTACTTTAGCTAAGAGCAGGTTTGGTATACACTGCCAGGTGCTCTGTCTGAGTCCAACACCTTGCACTAGGCAGCCTGTGCGCAGGTGCGGCATTCGTCCTGACATTTGTGCCATGGGCGATAGGACTTGGATCCTGTGTGAGCACGCAGGGGCCATTTTGTGGCATTTCTTCATTGGGACTTGAGCAAGATGGCTGCCAGGGTAAACAGCAAGCAAAGAAGTTGGCTCCGGATGGTTGTTTATTGTCAAACAAACCCGGTTGCTGAGTTGCGACTGGGTTGCTACACGATTTGTTGACATCCCGACGCAGCTCTGCCAACCCAGCCCCCTTCCCATCTCCATAAGGCTGGAGCCAATATGCAGATTTATGCCAAAAAACTGGCACACAATAGTGAGATTGACTGAGAGGGGTCCCATGTATTTTTCAAGCTTGGCAAATCACCAGGGATTCTTTTTCTTTGCCTGTTGTTTGTTGCCACATCACACTTGGGAATGACAAACCGTCGACTGGACTCAAACGTACTTCCCTCATCTCTTTGGTAATCTTTTTTTTTAATTTGTATGCTAATTTTTGGCTATCCCCAACTGCTTGAATCCAATCTTAACTATGAGTCTCCCAGTTACTGATTTATCGTGACTCTAACTAGCCCTTCCTGGCAATTAACCCCCCACAACAACCCCTCCCTCCCTCCCTCCCTCCCTCCCTCCCTCCCTCCCTCCCTCCCTCCCTCCCTCCCTCCATCCATCCATCCATCCATCCATCCATCCATCCATCCATCCATCCATCCATCCATCCATCCATCCATCCATCCATCTATCTATCTATCTATCTATCTATCTATCTATCTATCTATCTATCTATCTATCTATCTATCTATCTATCTATCTATATGTACAGCTTAAGAGTATCTGTTTCAATATATCTGAGGAAGTGTGCACACACACGAAGGCTTACAGCCAGGTCCATTCCGCATGACTTCAATGTTGCAAAAGGCTTGCAAATTGTAAACGCTACTAATTTGCAGTTCCGCAAGACGTCGCACACAATCTGCCACACTCCTGAAACAGTCCCGCAAAAAGCGATTCGTTGTAGCGCTTAAAGGGAAATCGGGAAAAGTGGATTCACCCTCCGAAAAATGCTACACTCTTGCAAACAATCTGCAACACTAGCAAAAAAGACCTGTGTGTTCACATTGTTGCAGTTCCGGCAAAGTCCCTCCCCCTGGCTCTCTCCTCTGAACTTCCGGCGAAGCGATCACCATTTATTTTTCTTGGAGCGAGCAGAAAGCAACGAACCGGTGAGCCTTCATTCACCCAGCGCATATTTAGCCGCATATTCGTTGCAACATTTTTTTTTTACTTTTCTTAAAAGGAAAGGGGCTTTCCCGGAGCATAACAACCGCCCATTGGCTGTTCGTTTGACTGACGGCCAGGGGCGGACAAAGCACAAGAAAAATTGCTTCCTGTCTAGCGATTTTTGCAAGACCGGAAACCTGTGGGAAATGAATGAAACGCTACTGGATTCCACTAAAAAAGCAAGTATACGTAACGCCGAGATAGCACTTTTAAAAATAGCGTTTCCGCTTTGTGGGACCAATTGGCAACATTGGTCCTTGTGCGGAAACACCCCCAGAATTAAGCTTTGTTGTGATTAAAGTTGCCACCAAACACACATAGATCTATGGCAGGGGTGGCAAAATCATGGCTCTCCAGATGTCCATGGAGTACAATTCCCATGAGCCCCAGCGAGCTGGCAGGGGCTCATGGGAATTGTACTCCATGGACAACTGGAGAGCTATGGGTTGGCCACCCATGGACGATGGCATCATGTCTTTTCTCAAGGACAGGGATGGAGATCCGTGTCTCCTTCTCTCATTTTGCTAGAACTTGGTGGCCTTCAAGGAAGTTCTTGGGAAATAGGGTTAGGAAGGACAGAGGAAAGAAGACCTTGACTCAATCGGCTGTTGTTGTTATCATTTTATTTCATTTGATAGGCCAACCCTCCCTGCGAGCAACACGGGGCAGCTTACAGTAAATTTATTAGTCATATTAGTTGGGCTACCCTTGAAAGGGATTGCACTGATGCAATGAGGTGGCTTAAAGATGTTAAGATTCTGTACCGAGAGGAGTTTGAAAAGATTAGAGCATTTTATTTTTTTGTTACTAATGTTTAACAAATCAATATGGTTCCTGGATTGTTGTATACTGTCCTGAGCCACTAGGCTGGGCAGCCTATGAAATCAAATAAATAAACCAACAAACAAACAAACACACACACAAACAAACAAACAAATAAATAAAATCCATTCAACCTTTTAAAAACATCACCGATTACCTAGTTCGGGCCCAGTGTATCTGAGGAACCAGCTGTCTGAATATTTCGCCCAGAGGGTGCTATGTTCAGCAGCTCCAGATTGCCTAGTAGTTCTCACCCCTAGAATCATAGAATCATCGAATTGGAATGGACCTCCTGGGTCATCTAGTCCAACCCCCTGCACCATGCAGGACACTCACAACCCTGTTGTTGACAGTGTAACCTGCCACCCCCTTGAGCCTTCACAGAATCAGCCTCTCCATCAGATGGCTATCCAGCTTCTGGTTAAAAATCTCCAAAGGTGGAGAACCCACCACCTCCCGAAGAAGCCTGTTCCACTGAGAAACCGCTCTGTCAGGAACTTCTTCCGGATGTTGAGACGGAATTTCTTTTGAATTAATTTCATCGCATTCGTTCTGGTCTGTCCCTCTGGGGCAAGAGAGAACATCTCTGCTCCATCCTCTATATGGCCGTCTTTTAAATACTTGAAGATGGCTATCAGATCCCCTCTCAGTTCACCGAACCTTTCCTCATAAGTCTTGGTCTCTAAACCCCTCACCATCTTTGTTGCCCTTCTCTGAACATGCTCCAGTTTGTCTACATCCCTCTTCAACTGGGGTGCCCAAAACTGAAGAAGTCTGACTGGTCTCAACCAGGGCCAGGGCTTTTTCAGCCCTGGCGCCTGCCAGGTGGCATGAGCTCCTCAAGAACATCAGGCCCCTGATAGAACTAGAACGGTTCCGTAGGACCTGCAAGACAGAGCACTTCCACCAGGCCTATGATGGAGGCCAGTTCGGACAGAAGTGTATATTAAAAACAAGAGCCTTTCTAGCTCCAATCCAGATGGCTTTTCCCATCTGCTTCTTAATGAGAAGAACTATATAGAGAAGGCAACAGTGGTCGGTTGGTTTTTAATTGTTTTTACAATTTTAATCTCAATGCATTTCTTAAATGCTTTAAACCCTGATAGGGTCAGTCTGTAAATTTCATAATAATCCAGCCAGCCAACCAACCTGTCTGTCTGTCTGTCTTACATCGCAGACTAGAGAGAATACATTGACTGCCTGTTTAAGAGAAGAGCCAGCATGGAATAATGGTTAAGAGCAGTGGCTGCTAATCTGGCAAGCCCAGTTTTTTCCCCTACTCCACCTGCAGCCAGCTGGGTGACCTTGCGCTAGTCACAATCCTGATAGTGCCATTCTCTCAGAACTCTCTCAATCCCACCTGCCTCACAGGGTGTCTGTTGTGGGGAGAGAAAGGGAAGGTGATTGTTAGCTGTTTGAGACTCCTTCAGGTGATGAAAAGTGAGAGTTAAAAACCATCTCTTCTTGCAAACCTCTTACTGGATTCTTGCAGGAAAGGACCAAGAAAAGACCGGATGTCGAATTAATTTTCATTCCAGTTGGAAGAAATCAGTTAGGTATAAATGGATGAAGCTGAGGTACAGATTATAGTTTCGGATCTGGTTAGCTGGAGACTCAAAAATTATTGGATTGAAATGGAGATGATTTTTCTTTTTCTTTGCTTTTTTTGTATTCTTTTTCGTGTACCTTTGCCCCTCTTTTTTAATATATAAAAATCTCTAATAAAAATTCTTTGGAAAAAAAATCCATAATCTGCTTTCAAGTTTTTTTTTCTGCCTCTCCTTGATGTGCAGTTTTGTCCTGACGTGTCTCCTTGGTGTCAGAACAGCTGCAGAAATACGAAGAGGTTATTGGCAAATACCTGCCCACTGCATTCCCAGCATACATGAAGATCTGAAGGGCAAGGCTAGGCTCCCCATGGAGGTGATGTCAGGATCTGAGTAGGCTGTTGGAGCTCAGCTGGCTCTCCTTCACTCCAGGCCATGGTGGCTCTCCTTATCTCAGCCAGCTTGGTGTAGCGGTTAGGAGTGTGGACTCCTAATCTGGTGAGCCACATTTGATTCCGCGCTCTCCCACATGCAGCCAGCTGGGTGACCTTGGGCTAGTCACAGCACTGATGAAGCTGTTCTGACCGAGTAGTAATCTCAGGGCTCTCTCAGCCTCACCTCCCTCACAGGGTGTCTGTTGTGCGGAGAGGAAAGGGAAGGCGACTGTAAGCCCCTTTGAGACTCCTTCGGGTAGAGAAAAGCTGCATCTAAGAACCAACTCTTCTTCTTCAGTAATATCAGGGCTCTCTCAGACTCACCTCCCTCACCGGGTGTCTGTTGTGGGGAGAGGAAAGGGAAGGTGATTGGAAGCCAATTTGAGCCTCCTTTGGGTAGAGAAAAGCGACATATAAGAACCAACTCTTCTTTTTCTCTGTTTGCCAGATTCCTAAAGTAGGTCTCCCCACAATGAAATCTCATTGGATCTCAGAAGATAAGCAGGGGTGGCACTTAGAAGGGAGACCACCAAGGAAGTTTCTGCAGAAGACAGCAATGGCCAACCACCTCTGCTTCTCACTTGCCTTGAAAGCCCCTTGATGAGGTCACCATAAGGCTTGGATGAGAGGCCTCCAAGGAAGGCTCTGCAGAAGAAGGCAATGGCCAACCACCTTTACTTCTCATTTGCCTTGTTCATCATGGCATATGGATAAACAGTACTCATTGCTTGCCTAAATAATGTATGCACTACAGAAAGTGTGTGTGTGTGTTAAGTTGCTTCCCTCTAGACCGATGACCTCCAAAACATGAGATTGCTAAGAATCTTGCTCGGGTCTTACAAACTGAGGCCCTTGGCTTCCTAGACAGAGTCAATCCATCTCTGGGTGGGTGTTAAGTAACTAAACCAGTTGAAGAGGGATGTAGACAAACCAGAGCGTGTCCAGAGGAGGGCAACAAAGATGGTGAGGGCTTTGGAGACCAAGACGTAGGAGGAAAGGTTGGGGGAGCTTGGTCTGTTTCACCTGGAGAGGAGACGACTGAGAGGGAATCTGATAACCATCTTCAAGTATTTAAAAGGCTGCCATGGACAGAGGACAGAGCAGAGTTGTTCTCTCTTGCCCCGGAGGGATGGACCAGGACCAACAGGATGAAATCAATTCAAAAGAAATTCTGTCTAAACCTCCAGAAGAAGTTCCTGACAGTTAGAGTGGTTTCTCAGTGCAACAGGCTTCCTCGGGAGGTGGTGGGTTCTCCATCTTTGGGAATTTTTAAACAGAGGCTGGATAGCCATCTGACAGACTGGCTGATTCTGTGAAGGCTCAAGCGGGTGGCAGGTGAAAGTGGATGAGCGTAAGGGTTGTGGGTGTCCTGCATAGTACAGGGGGTTGGACTAGATGACCCAGAAGGACCCTTCCAGCTCTATGATTCTGTGAAATGGTGGTCATTGGAGGAGGGCAGGGAGTGGTCCCTATTAGCAGCAGAGGAGAGGACACACAATAATTGGTGGATACAAATATCAGCTAGATATCAGAGGGGGAAATTTACAGTCAGAGCAGTTCAGCAGTGGAATGGGCTGCCTAAGGAGGTGATGAGCTCCCTCTCACTGGGACGCTTCAAAACAGCAGCTGGATGGATACTTCTCATGGATGCTTTAGGCTGATCCTTCATTGAGCAGGTGGTTCGACTAGATTGGCTATATGGCCCCTTCCAACTCTATGATTCCTCTTTCCTTGCAGTCTTCCACTTTCCCTATTATGAATGTTTGTTCTTCCCAGCGATGCCTTCACTTTTCTTCTGGAGACCCTGACTCTTCACCTTCCTTTTGCTTCATCCCCCTGCCTTTACTACTGCTATGTGACTTGGCCTCATAGAATCATAGAGTTGGAAGGGACCTCATGGGTCATCTAGTCCAACCCCCTGCACTATGCAGGACACTCACAACCCTTTCGCTCATGTAAGCCAGAAAGAAGGGCCAAGGCTGAGAAGACTGTCCAGATCTCCCATGCCACAACCAAGCTCCCATCCCTCTCACTTTTACACTCACAGCCAACCATGATTCCCTCCAGATGGAGGTGACCAGTTCCCTAGCTTGTGGTCAAGCCATTAAGGCAGGAGCAGGAAGGCCACGGACCCCCCCATCCGGGGGTCCATGGACCTCTGGTTGGGAGCCTCTGGAATGTACATACACTTTCCACACACCTAAATGATATATTCTGAAGCCATCTATAGAAGGACTGGTTTGACAGCTCCAGGTTGGGAAATACCTAGAGATTTTGAAGGTGGAGCCTTAGGCTAGCGAAGTCAGGGAGGAACTTCAATGTGGTATAGTCCAGACTAGAGTCTGTCTTCCAAAGTGGCCATTTTTTCCCCAGACTAACCAATCACGGTCATCTGGAGATGACTTGTAATTGTGGGAGATCTCCAGGCACATGGAGGCTGACAACCGTAGCGGGGAAAGGGAAGCATATATGCACCTTCTCCCTCTCCATTTCCGCATGCATGTTGCCATGTGCAGACGGCTGGAGTGTGTCGCTTGCATTTGACAGCTACTGTCAACACCTCTGAAGATGAGGCTTGGGTTTGGTCTTGCTGCTCGTTTGGAATTAAACTGAAATGTGTGACATTCATCCCCACCCATCCTAGCAGCCATCTAGCACCTAAGAAGATTGCACCATTCATTCACAGTGCCTTCCTTGGCCCCTAGCACCAAGCTCTCCAAAGAATGTTTGGGAAGTACCTTCACTTAGAGCTTGCACAATTTATGACCCAACAAACTGAACACAACCCTCCAGCCACTGTATGGTAGCCTGCAAGGTGCTTGTGTGGTGGCTAGCAGGATCCCTCCTTCCTGGACCCTGTAGTCTCAAGGCGGGCTCTAAAATTAGGGCTAGTGAACTCCTGTTTGGCCACTGGACATTTTTCACAGATGGTATCCAGTTTGGTACTATGACCTGGGCTGAATCTGAATGGAGCTTTTATTCCAATCCCAGGTCGATTCAGTCCCGGCCATCTATACTGAATGCAATTTCCATTTTTATTTTGGGCGATTTAAATTTTTCATCTGCAACAAGCATGATTGATCCTGAGTGATCCTACCTTTCCCCCGCAATATCCTGGAGTGGGTATAAAAATCAACACGAGTAAAGGTGCAGCTGTCCGCTTTTCCCAAAGTAACTTGCTGCCGAGCCTCCAATGCTGTAGAAAAGCCCTGATTGGCCAGGGCGTCAGTTCCTGGTTCTCAGGTTGCAAGGCTTCCCTTAAAGGGGAAGCCCTAACTTCTCTCTGCAGAGATTTTCCTCTTGGATTTATTTCCCCTCCTCTGCTGTCTCCATTCCTCTCTCCCCTGCCCCCGTTCAGGAAAAGAAAGGAAGAGGCTCCTGCTGTGCTTCCCCCCCCCCCCCCAATTCTGAGCTTCTCTAATCACATGCAGAACACTTTTCTGTTTCAATGGGGAACGGGGGGAATAGAGGAAGACCCGAGTTAAAATTGATCTGAATTCAGCAGGATCCACAAGGGAATAATCAAAGTGCAGAATCAGCCCTAGATAGCCTAGGTTGACCCGATCTTGCCAGATCTTGAAAGCTAAGTAGGGTAAGTCCAGTTTAGTGCTTGGATGGGACACTATCCAAGAGGTCAAGGGTCGCTACGCAGAGTCAGGCATGGACAAATGACCTCTGTTAGTCCCTTGCCTTGAAACTTCTTCAGGGTCACCATAAGGCAGTAGCAGCTTAAGGACACATTCCTCCTATGCCCTGACATGGATGACCCAGGCTGGCTCAATCTCATCCATTCTCAGAAGTTAAGAAGGGTGGACACTGACTGGTATTTGAAAGGAAGGCCACCAGTGAAGTCTGGGATTGCTATGTAGGGTTAGGCAGTGGGAAACCACATCTGTTGGTCTCTTGGATGTGGTGGGGGCATCTTCTACGATCATCATCCAGCTGGGCGAGTCACAGATGAGTAGACTTTCCTCTTTCTCTTCTGCTGCAACAGCACTTACACCTTCATTTCATTTTGGCTCCCCTTTAGGGATGAGCATGGACCAACATTTGGGCTAGTTCTTGCTTCCCACTTCTGGTGGCCCTCTAAACTGATGACCTCCAAAACATGAGATTGTGAAGAGTCTTGCTCGGGTCTTACAAACTTGGCTTCCTAGACAGAGTCAATCCATCTCTTGGTGGGTGTTAAGTAACTAAATGGTGGTCACTTGGAGGAGGGCAGGGAGTGGTTCCTATTGGCAGCAGAGGAGAGGACACACAGGAATGGGTGGAGGCCAGTATCAGATAGACATCAGAGGAGGAAAGTCACAGTCAGAGCAGTTCATCAGTGGAATGGGCTGCCTAAGAAGGTGATGAGCTCCCTCTCACTGGCCGTCTTCAAGCAGCAGCTGGATGGATACTTCTCATGGATGCTTTAGGCTAATTCTTCATTGAGCAGGGGGTGGGACTAGATGGCCTATATGGACCCTTCCAATTTTCTGTTTCCTCTTTTCTTGCAGTCTTCCACTCTCCTCTCCTCTCCTCTCCTCCCGAGCATAGTACACTAGCTTCCATTGAGTCATTTTCATGTCTATGGACAGTTCAGGAGAATTTTATCTCAACACACGCACTCAGGACAAATGAACAGTTCCTTTCTCCGACGATGTTGAAACATTCAGGGCTTATGATTCACGCACCCAAAGTACCAATCACCTAAAGGCAGCCAAGCCAATTAAGTCATTGCACAAGCTTGGTGACTCACCACAAACCAGCTGTCCCAATAGGCTCGAGGTAGGCCAGCTTGCCTCTCCGCTTTCCTTTCTGCCTTGTTTTCAATTACCAACCCACAGATAAAGAGCCATTTCTTGTTTTGCTCCGTTTGTGATTCACAAATCATGATGCAATCGTGCAACGTGCCACTCAGTGAACAGTGAATGCATTCCCTAGTACATTCTTTCTCCAAGAAGTCTACTGAGAGAAGTCTACTGCTGCCAAATTTTAATTATAAATTATATTCTACACATAAATGCATTAAGCTTCCTCCTGATTCAGTGGTTCTCAACCTTGGGGTCGGGACTCCATTTGGGGTCGCTTGGACCCTTCCCCGGGGTCGGCAAGTTGCCTGTTGCCATGGCGGTGGCAGCGTGTGGAGACGTGTGGTGGTGCCAAGCCTGGCCTGGAGCGGGACAGCGGGCAATGTGGATGTGGCTGCAGTGGTGGCAGCCCCCTCCTCTGGGCAGGGCCCTCACCCCCCTGCAGTCACCTCCTGCGGGGGGTCGCCCAGGGCTACATCGGGGGGGGGGGTTTGGAGGAAGCGCCTCTGCAGTGCTAAACTGGCAGCTCCTACAGCTGGGTCCCCACTGGGCTTCGGCATCGAATTTGGGGTTACGGCAAATAAAAGGTTGAGAACCACTGTCCTAATTGGTCAGATCATTGGTCTATCAAGTCCAGTACTGTCTGTTGGTGGTGGTGGGTCTCCAGGGTGTTAAGCTGAGATCTTTTGCATGAATGCTTCCTGGTCCTTTCTTCTGGAGATGTTGAAGATTGAACCTCTGAGTTTTCACATGCAAAGGAGATTCTTTACCACTGAACTAGAGCAGGTCTCCTCGTTTCCACTTAGACAGGTGACCACAAAAGAAATCCAGAGTAGCTGCATTGATACCCTCATCTGGATGACCCAGAGTAACCCAACCTTATTTGGTCTCAGAGGCCCAGAAGCAAAGCAGAGTTGACCCTGGTTAGTACTTGATAGGAGACCACCAAGGAAGAGCATGGTTGCTTTGCAAAAGCAGGCCAAAGCAAACCATCTCAGCTCATCTCTTGCCTTATAAGTCCTGGAGATGTTGCCACAAGCCAGCTGCAACCTGATGCCTCTTCCCATCACCACCAGCCCATGATAACTGTACCTTCCATAGGTGCAGATCATTTACGGCCCACTCCAACCGGGATGGTCCAGGCTAGCCCGATCTCATTGAAAGCTAAGCGGGGCTAGTCCTGGTTAGTCCTTGGGTGGAAGACCACAAAAGAAGACAAAGGGTTGGAAAACCACCTCTGAACAACCTTTGCCTTGAAGCCCCCCCATGAAGGATCACTCTAAGTCAGGTGCAACTGGACTTTCCACCACAACTATGGCTGTATCTGGGGGAGAGATTCTGTTGATGCAAGGGAGATCCACAGTGTGGTTCAATGATTCTATGATTCCAAGAACCCTTCGCAGATATATCAACAACCGGGATGATTTGCTTCTTGCAAAGGAGGCACTGAGAAATGGACCATGCCATGTCAATAATGATTTTTTCATGAGTCGAGCAACTGTTACGATAACAGCGATGGCAGCTGTGGGCAGTTCCTCGTCCTTGGCTGGCTGGCTTGGATTGGGTGGGTTGTGGGATCACCTTGGACAGGTCACGGGCCATGCAGAGCCCCAGGGTTGTGACGTGAAGGCAGTCAATGGCAAACCAGGTTTGGACACCTCAAACTTTCAAACCCCTAAGGGGTCAGCATAAGTCAGCTGTGACTTGACCACTGCAGGTCTAAGGGTATGGTGGAATGGCATCACCACTGCAGTTTTGTTGACTCCAATAGGCAGGAATCTTCTGTGCCTGGGAAATGTTCTAGGAACCTTCTGTAACTTGCCCGCAGCTCTGCAAAGGCAGCAAAGGGGAGATAAGTGCAAAATAATTATATCCTTTGATCATTGTGTGTGGCCTTTTGAAGAGCAATTTAAGCCCTAAATAAAAAAAAATAGGGCTTTGTCCAGAGGAGCATGTGATGTAAATGACAAAAGAGAAAAGGTAAGAGAGGCCAAGGGTGATAATTGTAGAGGAAAGAACAATTAAACTAGTCTTGTTTCACTTGGAGATCAGGCTGCTAACCTCTTGGTGGAGCCTGGAGATTCCTGGGGATTTTCCCCCCGTGCTTTTTTCCCCAGGTTTCTTCTCTCCTCTCTCCTGATAAGATCCCTCCCATCTCCTGCTGGCTGGTCGGACGGACCCGACAAATCTAAATCTGGATTTGCTGTCAAGCCAAGCAGCATCTCTTGAAAGCCCCCCCCCCCAACCCTCCCCCTGGGTTCCTTTGGATACTAATCGGATACCCGTTTTGGGGCCTTTAGCTCTTTTCCAGTTTTACCCAGGGAAAAACTGCTTGGTCAGCTGTAGTGAAACAAAGAGAGAGCAAAGCTAACTTTTTTTTTTGATGATGGTCCCTCCGATGTCCTCAATTAGAAACGGGATGCACCACGCAAGGGGAAGGGGGTGGGGGAGAATTTCCTTATGTCCTCCATAATTAAAGCTATTAACAAAGCCGTTTTGAAGAGGATTTTATCGGGCGTATCATGGAAGAAAGATCTAGATATGCATAGCAATTAAAGATCAACTTTGATTCCGATAATCCTTTTTAATTGCTTTTTAAAATTGTGCTGCTTCCTTCCCCCCCTCCCCCAACGTTTCTGTGAAGTGCTTGATGGAAGAACTTAATTTTTTTTTTAAAGGATACCTAAAATGCTGATGTAGGGAGATTAACTAATCAAGATTGCTCTATTTTGTCAGAATAACTAGAACGGAAGCGGCTACCAGGCACAGTGTAATTATTCTGGCTCTCAGTAATCTCATCTCTCCTTCGGGAAACAATGTCGAACCCATTAATGGTTGGATCATGAAATGTCATACAAATCTGGCAGCAAGATTCCTTTGGGTTGAGAAAAATAGCTGCCCATAACTACAGTATTAGCAATATTTCGAAGAAGTCTGCAGGAAATGCCACCAAGTTAACGGTACCACAGTGTGAATTAATGCACAGCTTGGTGTGGTGGTTAGGAGTGCGGATTTCTAATCTGGCAAGCCGGGTTCGATTCTGCACTGCCCCACATGCAGCCAGCTGGGTGACCTTGGGCTAGTCACAGCACTGATAAAACTGTTCTGACCGAGCAGTGATATCAGGGCTCTCTCAGCCTCATCTCCCTCACAGAGTGTCTGTTGTGAGGAGAGGAAATGGAAGGCGATTGTAAGCCGCTTTGAGCCTCCTTCGGATAGAGAAAAGCGGCATATAAGAACCAACTCTTCTTCTTCTTCTTCTTCTTCTTCTTCTTCTTCTTCTTCTTCTTCTTCTTCTTCTTCTTCTTCTTCTTCAGAGTTGGATTCCTCCCCCACCCCAAAAAAAAGGTCTCTGAAGGTAAAGGTGCGATACTCAGGGTGTTCAACCTCCAGCTAATGTCACCCAGAAGTGATGCCTGCACATTGTAGACATCAGCAATCGGATGCTCTGGCTTTGGGGCAAAACTCTATGGTAGAATTTGCTTCAACGCAGCCAAAAGAAGAAGAGACACAAAAATATTGAAAAATACAAACTAAAGAGTGAGCAACCAATCGATGTATATAGACGTGTAATTCAACTAAAGCTTTTTATGGAAGCTCAGAGGCTAAAACAGGTTCAGTTCTCAGTCCTTTATTTCCAGTTCTCCAAATTCTGATATATTCTGTGGATTGTAGTCCTTGTTTTGAATTAGAACATTCTTCAGATTTCAATAATTATATCCTATTCCTAAAAGATTTATAACTGTCGACTAACAGAGCCTCAACTATTTTCTTAATGGCTTTCCCAAGCCATTCACCGGCCTGATCCAATAAGGCTTCACTGATGTTCTTATAGTCCTGCTGGTGGACCTCCTGATGACACCTGGGCTTTGGCCACTGTGTGACGCAGTGTTAACCTGGATGGTTTGAATATAAGAACATAAGAAGAGCTGTGCTGGATCAAAGCAGTGGCCAATCTAGGAAAAATTCTAAGAACACCAGTGGTCCATCTAGGCATGCTTCTGAAGAACCTAAGGAGAGATGGACTAGATCACATTAATAGTCCTTCTAGTCCAACATCCAAAGAATATAAGAAGAGTTCTGCTGGATCATACCAGTGGTGCATCTAGCCCAGCTTCCTATATAAGGAGACTCGTTCTGAATCAGACTAGGGGGGCATGTAGTCTAGCATCCTAAGAACATCAGAAGTGCCCTGCTGGATGAGACCAGGGGTCCATCTAGTCCAGCATCCCAAGAACATCAGAAGAGCCCTGCTGGGTCAGACCAGGGGTCCATCTAGTCCAGCGTCCCAAAAACATAAGGAGAGCCCTGCTGGATCAGACCAGGGGTCCATCTAGTCCAGCATCCCAAGAACATAAGGAGAGCCCTGCTGGATCAGACCAGTGGTCCATCTAGTCCAGCATCCCAAGAACATAAGGAGAGCCCTGCTGGATCAGACCAGTGGTCCATCTAGCCCAGCATCCTAAGAACATCAGAAGAGCCCAGCTGGATGAGACCAGGGGTCCATCTAGTCCAGCATCCCAAGAACATAAGGAGAGCCCTGCTGGATCAGACCAGGGGTCCATCTAGTCCAGCATCCTAAGAACATCAGAAGAGCCCAGCTGCATGAGACCAGTGGCCCATCTAGTCCAGCATCCCAAGAACATAAGGAGAGCCCTGCTGGATCAGACCAGGGGTCCATCTAGTCCAGCATCCTAAGAACATCAGAAGAGCCCAGCTGCATGAGACCAGTGGCCCATCTAGTCCAGCATCCCAAGAACATAAGGAGAGCCCTGCTGGATGAGACCAGGGGTCCATCTAGTCCAGCATCCCAAGAACATCAGAAGATCCTAGCTGGATGAGACCAGGGGTCCATCTAGTCCAGCATCCTGAGAACATCAGAAGAGCCCTGCTGGATCAGACCAGGGGTCCATCTAGTCCAGCATCCTAAGAACATCAGAAGAGCCCAGCTGGATGAGACCAGTGGCCCATCTAGTCCAGCATCCTGAGAACATCAGAAGAGCCCAGTGGGATAAGTCCAGGGTTCCTTCTAGTCCCAAATCCTGTCTTACACAATGACCAATCAATTATTCCTGGTGGTCCAACAACAGGGCCCAGAGGCCAAGGTTTTCCTCTGATATTGCCTCCTGGCTCTGGGATTCAGAGTCTTAATGAATCTGAATGTGGAGGTTTCCTCAGCCACCATGGCTAGCAGCCATAGATAGAGCTCCTCCATGAATCTTTCCAAACCCATTTTAAAGCCTCCCATGCCCATGGCCATTCCTACATCTTCTGGCAGCAAATTCTATATTTTAATCGCTCACTGAGATGAGAGTCCGCTCTCTCCATAACTGCTCTCTGTATAAAGGAGCAGGATGTCCCATGAAGAAGAGAAGAGTTGGTTCTTATATGCCGCTTTTCCCTACCCGAAGGAGGCTCAAAGCGGCTTACAGTCACCTTCCCATTCCTCTCCCCACAACAGACACCCTGTGAGGTGGGTGAGGCTGGGAGAGCCCTGATATCACTGCCTGGTCAGAACAGTTTTATCAGTGCTGTGTTGAGCCCAAGGTCACCCAGATGGTTGCATGTGGGGGAGTGCAGAATCGAACCTGGCATGCCAGATTAGAAGTCCGCACTCCTAACCACTACACCAAACTGAGTTCAGAACATGTGCGAAGAGATGAAGAGTTGGTTCTTATATGCCGCTTTTCTCTACCCGAAAGAGGCTCAAAGCAGCTTACAGTCACCTTCCCTTTCCTCTCCCCACCTTGTGAGGTGGGTGAGGCTGAGAGAGCCCAGATATTACTGAAGAAGAAGAAGAGTTGGTTCTTATATGCTGCTTTTCTCTACCCGAAGGAGTCTCAAAATGGCTTACAGTCGCCTTCCCTTTCCTCTCCCCACAACAGACACCCTGTGAGGGAGGTGAGGCTGAGAGAGCCCTGAGAATCCTGCTTGGTCAGAACAGTTTTATCAGTGCTGTGGCGAGCCCAATGTCACCCAGCTGGGGGACTGCAGGGGGACTGCAGAATCGAACCCGACATGCCAGATTAGAAATCCGCACTCCTAACCACTACACCAAACTGGCTCAGATTGACTGATTGGCAAGCCATTAGCCAGTGATCACAGGGGTGAGGCTGCCCAACAGCAATTACACAGTCAATTTGCAAGCATGCAAGTTATTGTCTCTTACATCGTGATGTTGCTGCCGTAAAGGCTTAAATATTTCCTCCGCAATCATGCTTCAATCTACCTTTCAAAGTGTCGTCAACCTCTAGGTGGTACCTGCAGTGTCCCATTATTACAACTGATCTCTTCATAGGAATGCCAGTCCCCAGGTAGGATCTGGAGTTGTCCTAGAATGACAAGTCATCCCTTGATTACAGAGATCAGTCCCCCTGGTTGCTTTGGTGGAATCTATGGCATTATGCCCTAGCTAGGTTCATCCACAAACCCTGCCATCAGCCCCCAAATCTGGGGCTTCTGGGGGGCGGGGCGGGCGTGGAAGCATTTCCCAAATGGGTGGGAATGAATGCATTTTTTAATATATATATTTTTTAAATTTGCTAAACATTTATTTGGTGGTATGAACATAAATGGTCATGTTGACTTGCCCTGTTTCCCAAAATGCCCAGTGATGAGCCTGGAAGGGGTGGGAAGGGGAGGGGCCCTAGTTGGGCATGCACACAGCTACGCTATTGCACCATTTTTGGAGTTTTTCAAAGCCTGAGGAATGTTTCAAGGGTTTCTCAATAATATGAATGCTGGGGAAGGCTTCTCTAGAGAGATGGTATCACAGAATCTTAGAATCATAGAGTTGGAAGGGACCTCCTGGGTCATCTAATTCAACCTCCTGCACTATGCAGGACACTCCCAACCCTATCGCTCCTCCACTGTAACCTGTAACTGGCCACCCCCCTGAGCCTTCACAGAATCAGCCTCTCCATCAGATGGCTCTCCAGATTCCAAATATGGAGAACCCACCACCTCCCAAGGAAGCCTGTTTCACTGAGGAACCACTCTAACTGTCAGGAACTTCTTCCGGATGTTTAGATGGAATTTCTTTTGAATTAAGTTCAGCCCATTGGTTCTGGTCCATCCCTCCGGGGCTAGAGAGAACAACTCTTTTCTATTCTTTACGTGGCAGTCTGTACTTGAAGATGATTATCAGTTCCCCTGTCAGTCATCTCCTCTCCAGGGTAAGCTCCCCCAACCTTTCTTCTTGGTCTTGGTCTCCAAACCCCTCACCATCTTTGTTGCCCTCTTCTGGACATGCTCCAGTTTGTCTACATCCCTCTTCAACTGTGGTGCCCAAAGCTGAACACAGGACTCCAGGTGAGGTTAAACCAAACCAGAGTAAATCATTACCTCCCGTGATCTGGACACGCTACGCCCCAAATCCCATTTGCCTTTTTAGTCACCGAGTCACACTGCTGACTCATGTTCAATATATGGTCTACTGAGACTTTTAGATCCTTTTCACACATGCTACTGCCAAGACAAGTCTCCCCCATCCTAAATTGGCGTATACGGTTTTTCCTACCTAAATGCCCTAAATAAATGTTATTTTATAAATCCCCAAAATAAACATTTCAGCATGTAATTGGCCCGAGGTCATCCAAGCAGGGCTCATGGCAGTGTTGGGATCTGAAACGAGAACCTCATCTGGGGGTCTTCAATGTGATGAATGTGGGCACTGTACTGAGCCCACCAACACTTTCCTAGGTGTTTTTAAAAGTGGGTGGGGTAGGTATTCTGATAGGCTGCTGGGAATTTGATAGCTTGTGCAGGTTTTCAAAACATCATTTCGACAGCAGCTGCCCCCGACAAAGATCTCCAGTCCACCGTATGACCGAAGGACAGCCACAGCGCTGGTTATGTGGCCAGCTCTGCCTCCTGCAACAGCTGTCATTTAGTCAGAATTCCAGAGGCACCCACAGGCTCAAAAGGTTTGGGGACCCCCAACCTAGCCCAGTGATTCTACGGCTTGGCTTCTGTTTTAGCCTGCCTTTGGCGCCTCTCCTAAACACACACCCCAAGTACACACCCGCATGCCAAAAGAGAATGTGCGGAAAGCAGCTAGAGACCTTCCGTTGTCGTACAAAAATTTGGCGCACCACAGCGTGCCCCATGCGCATGCCTTCAGAAAGTCTTGCAACGTAAACACCAGTCTCTAAGCAAACAGAGCCGGCAACATTATAGTCCCGCCATTCAAGCATGCTGAAAATGTTGTGAATGGACAGCAGACGGCATCTGTAGTTGTTGTAGCCTGTTGGGGGCGGACGTAATGGGAAAACCTGTAGAAACACAGCCTGGATAGACATCTGTGCAGGCCTAGGGATGCCAGGTTCCCCTTACCCTGGCCAATGGCAGAGGATTAGGGTTGCCAGGTTTAGGCTGGGAAATCCCTGGAAATTTGGAGATGGAGCCTGGGGTGGACGGGGACCTCATTGGGTTCCAATGCCACATCTAAGAGGCAGCTTGGTGTAGTGGCTAGGAGCACTGACTTCTAATTTGGTGAGCCAAGTTTGATTCCCCGCTCTTCCACATGCAGCCAGCCGGGTGACCTTGGGCTCGCCACAGCTCTAATAAACCTGTTCTGATCGAGCAGGAATATCAGGGATCTCTCAGCCTCACCTCCCTCACAGGGTGTCTGTTGTGGGGAGATGAAAGGGAAGGCGACTGTAAGCCACTTTGAGACTCCTTCAAGTAGAGAAAAGTGGCATAAAAGAATCTTCTTCTTCTTCTTCTTCTTCTTCTTCTTCTTCTTCTTCTTCTTCTTCTTCTTCTTCTTCTTCTTCTTCTTCTTCTTCTTCTTCTTCTTCTTCTTCTAATGGTCCCCCATGTTTTCAAAATTCCTGCCATGATAACACCTTAATCTGGAAACAGATCTATTGAAAAGGACGGTGCTAGAAATAATAGCTAAAATCAATATCACTGTTAGGTTTTGAGGTGATTTGAAAGGGTTTCATTATGTTATTTTTTAAACTTATTCCAGGCTTGGTGAGTGGGAGTTAATTCATTTTGTATATAGCTTTAAAATTTGTTAAACGTGTAATGGGGGAATAGGACCATGTATGGTGACTTTGACCTCCCCCCCTTCCCAAAATGGCCAATGGTGGGCCTGAAAGGGGGGGAGGGGAGGGGCCCTGGGTGGGCGTGTCCACAGCTCTGCTTCCCAACCATATTCTGCATGGTCATGCCACTTTGGGTGTTTCTCAAAAGAGTCGGGAAAGCTGACAGACTATCGTTTTATTGTTATGCTGTACACTGTCCTTAGCCGGCTCTCTAGGAGGGTGGAATCTACGGCACCATAACCCCCATTGAAGTCCTCTGCCCACCTGGGCTTCTCAAGTTTCACCTCCAAAATCCCCAGGTATTCTCCAGTTAGTTAGCTTGTTTTATTACGGTCATAGACCAGCACAAGATGATGCAAAACATCCGTTAAAACCAGGAATGAAAACATCTTAAAACATAGTAATACAAAATAGAATACATAATAAGAAGGTACATAAACTCAGCTGACCAGTTCACTTGAAACAGACCATTCTATTACGAATTTTCATTGCAGCTGCACATAAGTTGGCAACTCTATAAGTTGTGACATTATCTATATCTGTAAGCAGCGGAGAAATGTAAAATTCTCCTGAACACCCCAGTGGAAGAATCAGAGAGCCAGTTTGGTGTAGTGGTTAGGAGTGCGGACTTATAATCTGGCATGCCGGGTTCGATTCTGCACTCCCCCACATGCAGCCAGCTGGGTGACCTTGGGCTAGTCACAGCACTGATAAAACTGTTCTGACCGAGCAGTGATATCAGGGCTCTCTCAGCCTCACCCACCTCACAGGGTGTCTGTTGTGGGGAGAGGAAAGGGAAGGCGACTGTAAGCCGCTTTGAGCCTCCTTCGGGTAGGGAAAAGCGGCATATAAGAACCAACTCTTCTTCTTCTAATTCGAATGTCATTATAATATCGACATTGAAGGAGAACATGTTCCATGGTTTCTACATGTCCAGAGCCAGAGGTACATTTCCTTTCGATATAGGGTATTTTTAAATATCTTCCTTCTAGTACAGGTATTCCCCAATTCCATAACAGCGGGTCCTCCTCTGGATCGAGAACTTCTGCACCTCATCGAAAACTTTTCCTTGCTTTGGGAGTGAGAAACACGGGTCATTCGGATCCAGAACGGTCCTCCCCCCCCCCCAACCCAACACACTTCTCTTTGGCAGCCCTACCCTAGGCTTACTTGAGTGTAATATTTGCAGCCTTGCCAAAAGAACTACTGTGCTGCCACGGGCTGTTCTTTAAAAAATATTTTTTTCCCTCTCCTTTCTTCTAAGCAAATCCCCGGAACCAATGGAGTTATACTTGAAGACTGGATTACATAGGCCGTTGAATCTGCCTGCCAATGTTTACCTTCAGCAAAGAAAAAGAGAGAGAGAGAGACTTCTGAGCATTCAGAGAATGCGTCTCAAGTATTTCCAGGTTATTCCTTTGCTCGCTTTTGTCTTGGCGTTCTTTCTCGGAGCCGCCTCGCCACTTTTCGTAGCTGTCGCTTTTTTGGAAGGTGAGACCAACGGCGTTGAGTTAAGAAGGCGGCTTATTGATCGCGCCGGGAGCACCTGTTGACATACGGCTCGCGGACTGAATCAGCGCCCGTGTGTGTTTTATCCAGGCTTTCTTTTTTCTTTTTAAAGAGAAGTTCTTTGCTGACAGGGAATTGTCAACGGATCGGGAATTGCTAACAGGCCGCCCCAAACTCTGGGGAAGGAGGGGAAGAAGTGGCACTGCCAAGGTGTGAAAAACAGAAGAGGTGGTGTTTAAGGGGGGAAAAATGGCTTTTGGGTATCCGCTTTCAAGGATTCTAACCCCCGCCCCTCCGAAAACTAAAATTTTGTTTCATTGTCGGGTTTTAAGGCGCTGAATCCGAGGGAAAAGGCCATCGAGGGTATTGAAACTCATTTGGCTTCCTTCCAAGATTCCTGGTATTTTGTCTCTTGCCTGAAGAGAAACGTCCAAATTGCTTTTGAATCTGACTCTGAGCAAAATTCATTGACACTCCTCTACAGAGAACCTTGCTGAATCACGTCAATTATTTTAACAAGTCTCCCTCCTCTCTCCTGTGTCTTTCCAAATGCCATCAGATATTTCATCGCATGAGGAATTCCCCGGTTTGATTTGAATGCGGTAGCGGTTCTAGGTTGCCAACTTGTCATCTTCCATCTTGTTACACCTCCAAAGCTTTCACAGACAACAAACTTTGTGTGTGTTTGTGTGGGAAGGCGGTGGAGTGGGGAAATTCAGAACTGAAAGAGTCTGAATTCGCTATGGGCAAGCCAATTCAAGGGAGAAGCCCCCTTCCTTTCAAAAATTTCCCTCAAATTGACACAATAATAACATCGGCCTAAAGTGTAACTTGATCAATGGAATATGTCTTGACAAGACCTTAGTTCTTCTATGCAGCTTTTCTCTACCCGAAGGAGTCTCAAAGGGGCTTACATTCTTCCCTTTCCTCTCCCCACAACAGACACCCTGTGAGGGAGATAAGGCTGAGAGAGCCTTCATATGACTGATGAAGAAGAAGAGTTGGTTCTTCTATGCAGCTTTTCTCTACCCGAAGGAGTCTTAAAGGGGCTTACATTCACCTTCCCATTCCTCTCCCCACAACAGGGGTGGGTGAGGCTGAGAGAGCCCTGATATTCCTGATTGATCAGGACAGCTTTATCAGTGCCCAAGGTCACCCAGCTGGCTGCATGTGGGGGAGTGGGGAACGAAACCCGGCTTGCCATGTTAGAGGTCTGCACTCCTAACCACTACACCAAGCTGGTACTATTGGACTTGACTCAAGCTTATTTACTTATTTCTATATCTATTTATCACATATCTATGCCAACCATCACAAAAGGCCCAGGGTGATCCACGAATGTTTTAATGCATTGTTAAAACATATGACATTATTATATTTCGTTATTAAACTCGATATTACAACCCCAGGAACAGCCATTCTACAATCATAAGACCATAACGTTGGAATTGGCCATGGAGGCCATCTAGTCCCACCGCCTGCTCAATGCAGGATCAGCCTCAAACATCCAGGAGAAGGATCTGTCCAGTCGCTGCTTGAAGACTGCCAGTGAGGGGGAGCTCCCCACCTCCTTAGGCAGCCATCTTAGAGTCACAGAGTTGGAAGGGGCCATACAGGCCATCTAGTCCAACCTTCTGCTCAGTGCAGGATCAGTCTAAAACATTGATAAGTCAACCGTTGCTAGAAGACTGCCAGTGAGGGAGAGCTCTCCACCTCCTTAGGTAGTCAATTCCACAGCTGAACTACTCTGACTGTGAAATCCCCCCCCCGATATCTAGCCAATATTGTTCTAAAAGGTAAAGGTAAAGGTATCCCCTGTAAAAGCACCGAGTCATGTCTGACCCTTGGGGTGATGCCCTCCAGCGTTTTCATGGCAGACTCAATACGGGGTGGTTTGCCAGTGCCTTCCCCAGTCATTACCGTTTACCTCCCCCAGCAAGCTGGGTACTCATTTTACCGACCTCGAAAGGATGGAAGGCTGAGTCAACCTTGAGCCGGCTGCTGGGATTGAACTCCCAACCTCATGGGCAGAGCTTTCAGACAACATTTCTGCTGCCTTACCACTCTGCGCCACAAGAGTCCCATAATATTGTTCTACATAACATTTAAACCCATTACTAGGGGGTCCTCTTTTCTGCTGACAACAGGAACTGCTCCCTGTCATCCTCTAAATGCCAACCTTTCATACTTAAAGAGAGAAATCATGTCCCCTCTCAACCTCTTCTTCTTGGGGGGCGGGAGGGAGAAGTGCTGTGCTAATATAAATATCTGGCATGTAGGTGTTATTTCCTATATGGTTTCTGTGTAGGGAGGCTACACACTTTTACTGTTGATCTATAGTTACAGCCTTCCATCCTTCCGAGGTCGGTAAAATGAGTACCCAGCTTGCTGGGGGGTAAACGGTAATGACTGGGGAAGGCACTGGCAAACCACCCTGTATTGAGTCTGCCATGAAAACGCTAGAGGGCGTCACCCCAAGGGTCAGACATGACTCGGTGCTTGCACAGGGGATACCTTTACCTTTACCTTTATAGTTACAGCCATAGAACTGGCAGGACAGCTTTGTCTTACAGGCCCTGCAGAACTGTTTTAGGTCCGTAGCTCTGACAAATGGACCTTTGACTCTAGAAAGCTTCGACCAGGGGTGGCCAAACTGTGTCTCTCCAGGTTTCCATGGACTGCAATTCCCATGAGCCCTGCCGGGCAGGTGCTCATGGGAATTGCAGTTCATGGACATCTGGGGGGCCAATTTGGCCACCCCTGGCTTAGATTCTGAAAAGTTTGTTGTTCCCTAAGAAGTTACTGGAGTCAAATCCAGCTCTTCTATTATGGACCAACCCAGCTACCCTTTAGGAATTAAAGTATTCACAATGAAACGGGGGGGGGGGATAGTTGGCCAAGTTAATTAACGTTTAGTCAAGGGAAAGCAGCGGAGAGAAAAGACGTAAGGGTAGTTTAAGGAAGGACTTGACTGTGAGATAAAGAAAGAAGTCATTAATTGGTTCTCTTGTTAGGCAAGCAGAAAGAGGGTCTCTCCTCCATCTCCCCCCTTCCCAAGGTCGACATGACTTTGATAGTGACCACAGCTATATCCCTATCTGGAATGGGAAGTGCAAAAGACCCAAAAGAAAATTACAAAGGGAAGAAAAGAGAGATAAGGAAATTGGATAGGCAATTATGCAAAGGTCTCAAAGGAGGGTCAGATGATTGCGAGGCAGGTCAGAGGTCAGAAGGCGTAATCGCGGGGGCTGCCATGACATTAATCAGTGAGCCCATTGTTCATCTCCCATTGGTCCCAAAGACGGTGGGAAGCGCTGACAGGAGTCCAAAGAAGCCCTTGAATGACTAATGCAGTTGTTGAAGACAGGCCTATATAAAGAAGCCAATAAACAAGAGACCAAAGCCAGAAATATTGGGCCGGGAGGGCAAGCTACCATGAAAACACATGTGCATGATTGTTATGCCTTGTCTTGTCTTTAGAAGACCTGGCACCCAAGGATAGTCATAATACCCACGCTGGTCATATCATTGCTGACAAGCCTCACGTTCGACATAGCAGGGCATTATGCGTTTTTGTGTGTGTGATCAGAATCCACACCCCTTCTCTCCTTAGAGCTGAACGGAATGGTGACAGTGCTCAGTTTTTCAGCTTGGTCTTCACAATTTTGCCCCGGTATAACTGGCTCCCTCACAATGACTGGGATTGTGTCTAGTCACAGTTTTAATGCTATGGGTGTAGCTCGGTATAGTGGTTCAGAGTGGTGAGTTCTGTTCTGGTGTGCCGGGTTTGATTCCCCACTCCTCCACATGCCAAGGGTGACCTTGGGATCGTCACAATCGTGTAAGGCAGGGGTAGTCAACCCGTGATCCTCCAGATGGCCATGGACTACAATTCCCATGGGAATTGTAGTCCATGAACATCTGGAGGACCACAGGTTGACTACCCCTGGTGTTAGGGGCTGTTCTTCCAGAGCAGTCCTGTCAGGGCTCTCTCATCCTCACCTACCTCACAGGGCGTCTGTTGTGGGGAGAGGAAGGGAAGGTGTGAGCAGTTCTGAGACTCCTTCTGGTAGAGAAAAGCAGGGTATAAAAACTCTGCTTCTGCTTCTATTTATGCATTTGTTTCCCCTGGCTGCTATGTGTTGGGAGGAATATTGAGTGGGGTACCTTTTATATTTGGCTGATTATTGTGCTTCTGCCATTTGAAGAAGTAACCAAGTGAAGAAGAAGAAGAGTTGGTTCTTATATGCCACTTTCCTCTACCCGAAGGAGTCTGCACTCCTAACCCCTAAACCAAGCTGATGCAGTCATGCAGAATACGGCTGGGAAGCATAGAATCATAGAGATGGAAGGGACCTGTTTTGGACTGCTGATTTTACCTACAATTCTCAAGCCCACTTCCTCTTCATTAAGGACCCAGCCTTGTTTACTCTTCCGCTTGCTGGGGCAATGAACCTGAGACTTCACTCCTTCCAACCAACGCACCTTGTGACCAACATCTCTTGCTGCTTGGAAGTCTACAAAATGTCCCCCTTCCTACTGAAAATATTGTTGTTGTTGTTGTTAGGTGCGAAGTCATGTCTGACCCATCGCGACCCCATGGACAATGATCCTCCAGGCCTTCCTGTCCTCTACCATTCCCCGGAGTCCATTTAAGTTTGCACCAACTGCTTCAGGGACTCCATCCAGCCACCTCGTTCTCTGTCATCCCCTTCTTCTTTTGCCCTCGATCGCTCCCAGCATTAGGGAGCGAAAATGTACTGAAAATGTACAAACATTAAAAAAAAAAACGTATAAAGAAAACTGGGGGTTCAACACTCTTCAGTCTGTCATTTTTTAAAAAAATCAAGCTTTAAATGTCCCCCAAAGGAGCACCTTTCCCAGTCATCGGAGCCATATTTTACGGACATGTTGACTTATCCGTCTCCCAAAGCACTGCCGATCAGATTTCATTTCATTTTTATGGAGTTAGAGACGTTAACATCGCCCCCTTTTGAAGGGTTCTCCGTTCTGTTCCGCCTCGGATAAGACACCTTTCCTCTTGTGTTAGCCTAACTTCCCCCCCTCCCCCTCCAGGATGAATGTCTTTTGATAAGGCGAGATGGTTAACCTGCAACAAATTGCAAAGGGGAAATGAATGCAGTTGTCAAATCAACTTGGAAATGCAGACGGTGCGCGAGAGGGAATCAAACCAACCCATGGCACAGATTAAAATACTGTTTATTACCCTCTTCCCGTTACAGGGACGTTTATCTTTCCTGGCGTTCTGGTATGATTGAAGAGGAAGAAAGTCACCTGGAGTTGTCCCAGGTGACAAAATATAATATATGTGCTGCATCTCGGGGAGAGCAGAAGCTGTAATGAAATGAAGAGAACATCTCCATGGGGCGGGTGGATTCCAAAAAGGATCACCATCTATTTCCAGAACTGGCTTCTCCTAAAGGAGCCTACTGGTACACTTTAGTCACGGGCCCTGCCTTGGTGGTCTCCATCTTCTAAGGCAAGGGTGGCCAAATTGTAGCTCTCCAAACGTCCATGGACTACAATTCCCATGAGCCCCTGCCAGCACTGTGGTAAGCCAAGAAAGGGCTTTCTCATGTATGGCACCCAAACTCAGGAATTCCCTTCCCAGGAATAAATATCAAGATGAGTCACTTTTAGGGATGCCAGTCTCCAGGTGGGACCTGGAGATTCTGTGGAATTACAGTTCCCCTCCAGACTGAAGAGATCAGTGCCTCTGGAGAAAATGGCTGCTTTTAAAAATATATACATTTTGCTTATTTCTATGATTAGAGGTCAGAAGAAAGAAAAAGAGAAAAGAAAGAAAAAAAGGGAGGAAAGACATTAAAATATTAATGTCTAATACGTTAACTATCCAATGGTTGCTCAGTTCAGCATTCAGTTCATGAGGAGGGGTTTTGGGGGCTCATTAGCTGCGGTTGTTGATGCTGACCTCAACCCAACACCTGGCAGAAGAGCTCCATTTTGGATATGCTGGCAGGGGCTCATGGGACTTGTAGTCCATGGACACCTGGAGAGCCACCATTTAGCAACCCCTAATTCATGGTGTCAGGAGATCAGTTGTAATTCCAGTTCTCCAGGCCCGGCCTGGAAGTTAGCAAACCTGTGTTGTTGTTTTTTTGTGATTTGGGGTACAAAATCCAATAATAATCACTGAGAATGAATTGGGGGCAGAAAGAGTTCAGGGTGCTCCTTTTGGGCTTTCTCCCATGTATGGAGCTTTCTTCGGGGTTCCAGACAGATGCCAACGAAAGGGAAGGGAATTTGGTAGCTTGGAAAAGCACTGGAGGTTTTCTTAAGGCTTTGGTACTCCGTTAAGAAAATATGTTTCTTATTTTAACCTTCGGAGTGCCCCAGGCATCACAAGGCTATTTTGCTTTCTTGCCTACATGCCAGGGACCGCGGGTCACGCTCTCCTCCTGAGTCGGATGGGCCGGTCTCGCCAGAGATGTATGTGGGTGGGAAGCCCTCCAGAGGTCTAAGGGGATTAGCCAATGGGTCAGAATCAAAGCACCCAGACTTGCCGACCTAGAAATTTGATCCTTAGGTCCTGCTCCTCAAATCAGGTCAACAGCAAAGTTTGGGATTCACACGCCTACCAACTGGAGACACCAGCCTGACGGATTGAAACCAGAGCTGATTTTTTGGGGAGTGGGACAGTGGGAACGTGATGGGCCTGCACCCCTTGGAAATATCATTCTAGTTATTTGAATAGCCTTCCAGAATTCCATAAATGTTTGGGCATGGGGTGATTTTTTTTGTGGGCGGGGATTGGGAGTGTCACTGCCTAAAGACTCATTATGTAAACCTTGGTGGGGTGGGGGTGATGGAAGGTGCTGTCAAGTCACCAATGACGTATAGTGACCCCGTAGGGCTGGGGTGGCCAAACTGTGGCTCTCCGGGAATCAGTGGACTACAATTCCCATGAACCCCTACTATGGACACCTGGAGAGCCACTGATTGGCCACCCCTGCCATAGGGGGCATTCATGGCCAGAGACGTTCAGTGTTGGTTTGCCAATGTCTGCCCCCAGGACTGGCCGTTGGTGTTTCCCCCAAGAAAAACGATAATTGGGCAAGTGTCACAATTGGGCATTGTGTATTTGTGTTTAGTGCTGTCAAGAGGATTTGGACTTATGGCAACCCTATGAAGGAAGGACCTCCAAATGATCCTCTCTCTCTTGGGTCTCACAAACAGAGGTCCGTGGCTTCCTCCATGTAGTCAATCCATCTCTTCTCCATTTCCTTCTGCTTTCAATGTTTCCTAGCATGATTGCTGTTTCCAGTGTGTGTCATTTTCTCACAAGGTGATTAAAGTACAATAGCCTCAGTGTAGGGTTGACAGACACCCCCCCCACACAGATCCTGCTCCCCAGCTACCAGTCAGCTAGCCAGTGTGGAGGGGGGTTGTCTAAAGAAAGAGCAAAATTCTGAGTTTGAAGCTGGCATGACCTCCTGGACGTTGCTGGCGTGATGACATCACTTCCTGTGTGACGCTGGCAATGAGTCCTGAGCCTTTCTCTTTCTCAGGATATTTCCCACCTGTCCCCCCATGGTTTCCAGGAGGAAACCGACAACCCTTCCTCAGTTTTGCATTAGCATCTAGGGAAGGCTTTCTCAACCAGGGTTTTGTGAAACCCTGAGGGTTCTTAACAGCCCTAGAAGTGTTAATGTTTTATACATTTTTTAAAAAATGTTAAATATTTATTGGGTGATGTGACCATATAGGGTCATGTCAACCCATCCACCTCATCCCAAAATGGCCAATGATGAGCCTGGAGGGGGTGGGAAGGGCAGGGCCCCCAGGTGGGTTGATACCCAGCTATGCTTCCCAACCAAATTTTGCACTATTGCACCGCTTCTGAGGTTTCTCGAAGCCTGAAGAATGTTTCAGTGATTTCTTGACAGTGAAAAATTCAAGAAAGGCAGATCTAGGGAGTATTGAGGCTTCATTTGATCTAGAACCCCCTGATTTCTCTTTCTAGCATTCCATGGTTTCTGTAAAACTCTCCTCTTAAGCCACCTTCCATCAGAATCTTCATTCTTCCTGTCCACTTTCTGCATTGCCCAGTTTTCACACGCGTACATAGCAATGGAGAATACTTTGGTGTGATTGATCTTGATCCTGGCCACCGGCTACCGAACACCAATATTATCATCTTAAAACAAACCATCCCAACATCTCGTTCCCCAACTATTTCGATTCTCCGAACTTTACTTATGAATGACAATCTATGACCACAGATATGTCACCTTTAAGGCCATACGCAGTCTGGGCCCAGTGTACCTGTGAGACCATCTCCCTGCCTATACCCCCCAAAGAGTGCTACACTCCGCCACCTCCAACTGCCTGCGGATCCCTGGCCCTGAAGAAGCACACTGGACCACAACAAGGGCCAGGGCCTTTTCAGTCCTGGCCCCCACCCGGTGGAACAAGCTCCTGGAAGAGAGACCACCTCCCTGGCTGAACTTCCACAATTCCACAGGGCCTGCAAAAGGGAGCCCCTCCACCAGGCATTTGCTCGAGGCCGAACGACCCAAATTATCTATAGGTCTCCCCCCCACACACACACTGAGAGGTCGAACCTACCTAGAGATTGTCAGTGTTATTGTTCTGTTGACATGCTGTTCTAGTTGGCATGATTGTTATCCGTTATACTGTTATATGTTCCATGTAAATGTTCTACAGTGGTTTAGGCAAACCGCCCAGAGCCGTAGGGAAGGGCAGTATAAAAAAATCTAAACAAAATAAATACATTTTCAAGCTACGTCAGGGTGAGAAATAATTTCAATGCTTTTCGCTAAAAGCGTTTCCTTTTTGGCGAACGCCGCACCGGTATAAACTTTCTGCCGTCTATAAATAAGTTGACTTTAGTCTAAATATAACCAGCGCATTCCTTAGATCTAAAAATACTGTTCTTTCCAGGTTAGCAGTGAAAGGCTTCTTGTTTCTTAGAACGTACTTTTCCTGTCGCTGTCCTACCGCAAAAGCACTTTTCTGCAGAACTAAACGACTCAAATCTACCAACAGTGAACAATTTCCCCTTCTACACCCACGGCATAACCCATTCCCTCCTACAAGGTGGTTATTCTTGCTTATCTGAGTAAGTATTTACATGGTAAAACATGCACGGATTCTGATTTCTGATTCCCCGGTTTCGAATGCACTTCACTGGTTTCAAGTTCATTTCTGAGCGTAACTCAAAGTACATTGGAGATCCCACAGGAAAGAAAAACTTAAAGGGATCATTTAACCCTCCAATAAACTAAATATCATCCTGTTTGATGAAAAAGTCCCGGCACTTATTAAATTCTTCTGGTGGTCTTTTGCTCATCTGGTTGGTGAGTTTCACCATTATGACCTATTCTCTTCATTTCTAGAACCACAAATACAGATCTGGAACTTCTTATTGTTTCTGCCTTGAAGCCACAAAGAACCTAGCTGCGGTTGTCATAGAGGAGAACAAAATCCCTGGCGAATTCTCAGGAAGTATACCTAATTACACACATTTCAGATCTAATGGAAATTGAATTTTAAGTATCCTTTGCCATTTCTCATGAGCTTCCCCACAGGACCACCTATGGGGAAAGGAGCCTGTAGGATCATAACATCTCTAACAGCTACTGTCAAATTGGCTAGACAAATGCCACCTCTAGACCATCTTATTCCAGTTTTCTCAACAGTTGGCACTTGGTTAGTTTTATATTCTTAGACTAGACCAGAGCTGTTCCCAAACAGCAAAAGTTATCTCTTCTAACAAAGTTTACATCCACTTCAACATGAAAGTTTTAATCTGTTCAGATTCATTGTCCAATTTCAGCAGAGACGTATAGATTCTTCTTAGAAAGTTCCTGCCCAGCAAAGTAACTAGTAATTTGAATTTTGTCAAGTCTCTGAGATTTCTTTCACAAAGGCTGCCGTTCTTAAGCAGTACACCCAGCTAGCTCTATAACAAACAGCTCTAAAACTCACAAAATCAACCATTAAAACAATTACAATTCTACTAATCACTTTCAACATTTTCAAATAATAAATATGCTATTAAATGATTATATTTGTAGGTATTTGATATATTTTTATTTTGCGCATTTTAATCCCATGTTCCTAGCGGGATATTCGGTTAATATAGCCAGATTCTGCCCAGACATAGAAGCGTGATAAATAATACTCCCTAAGTATACTACCTAAGAAGTATATTGCAATATGTACAGATTTCGGGAGGGGGGGACGTAGTGAAAGGGAGCAGAAAACTAGAGCACCAAGGATTCAGTCTGCATAAGAAAGAAGCAATATTGAGGGAGAAACAAGAAATGAAGTCTTGGGTGAAAAAGGCCAACGTTTTCATAGAATCATAGAGTTGGAGGGGACCCCCTGGGTCATCTAGTCTAACCCCCTGCACCATGTAGGACACTCTCAATCCTCTCGCTCATCCACTGTCACCTGCCACCCCCTTGAAACTTCACAGAATCAGCATCTCCGTCTGAGGGCTCTCCAGACTCTGTTTAAAAATCTTCAAAGATGGAGAACCCACCACCTCCCGAGGAAGCCTGTTCCACTGAGAAACCGTTCTAACAGTCAGAAACTTCTTCCAGATGTTGAGACGGAATTTAGAATCACAGATTCATAGAGTTGGAAGGGACCCCTGGGTCATCTAGTCCAACCCCCTGCACTATGCAGGACACTCACAACCCTATCACTCATCCACTGTAACCACTGTGGAGTAGAATGTTATGGAGTCCACCATAGTCTGTGGAGTAGAATGCTATGGAGTCCACCATAGAATGCTATGGAGTCCACCAAATGGCAAAGCAGCCATTTTCTCCAGGGGAACTAGGGTGGTGGTTGGGAAATACCTGGAGATTTTAATGGTGGAGACATGAGTGAGTGGGATCTGGAGCCGGGAGGGACATCAGTGGAGTGGAATACTATGGAGTCCATCCTCCAAAGCAGGGGTGGTCAACCTGTGGTCCTCCAGATGTTCAGGGACTACAATTCCCTTGAGCCCCTGCCAGCAAACACTGCCTCGTTTCAGCATAAGGCAACTTCTTGTGTCCATTGACAACTCAAGAGCCTTGCTGAAGTCAGCAGTCACAAGGGGCGTTATGACATTCTCCCCCCGAACCCGTAGCAAGTTCCTCCGCAAGCCAAAGCAGACCAGAGTTCAAAGAGTAAAGGAACCTTCAGTCCATCAAAGGCCTGTTGCCACTCCTTCCTTCCTGTGTTAAACACTTTGCTCAGATTCGGCGTTTCTGAACGACACCTACACCTTCCCTCGTTCCGGTGAGAAAGCAACCGGTTGAATATGGAGCTGCCGTATCGCTGCAGTAATTTTTGTGTTATTGGGCTGTAGGTTGTTGGGCTTTTTTTATTTTGGGGAGAGGGTAAACGGGAGCGGGGAGGTCACAACATTATCACAGGAATATAGATTTAAGACAAGGTTATTTACATTTGAAAAAAAAATTAGATTCCTTGTCTAACAGCAAAACATTGGTGTATGTCATTAAATGATAAGGAGAGAATTCTCCGCCGCCGTATCGGCTCGCTTCATAACTCCAAACACATTTTTTATCCCTCTGACATTACCATAATTTAAACTCAGCAAAGTTCCATTCGGATCGGGTGACTTTTAAATGTCGCCGTTCGCTGGTGTATCCTTTCCCGGAAGCCGGGCGAAGACACCCTAGCTTGTCTTTCGAGCCGTAAGAACCTTTGCGCTTTTGGGAACAAAAGGAAATGGAGATGGGCAAGCTGTTGAAACGCCTGATGCCAAAGCCTGTTGGGAATGGAGTAATCAGGACCACCTTCCCCCGCTATTCTGCGTTTTTGGTGTTGTTAGGTGCGAAGTCGTGTCCGACCCATCGCGACCCCGTGGACAATGATCCTCCAGGCCTTCCTGTCCTCTATCATTCCCCGGAGTCCATTTAAGTTTGCACCGACTGCTTCAGTGACTCCATCCAGCCACCTCATTCTCTGTCATTCCCTTCTTCTTTTGCCCTTGATCGCTCCCAGCATTAAGCTCTTCTCCAGGGACTCCGTCCTCCTCACGAGGTGGCCAAAGTATTTGAGTTTCATCTTCAGGATCTGGCCTTCTAAGGAGCAGTTCGGGCTGATCTCCTCTAGGACTGACCGGTTTGTTCGCCTTGCAGTCCAAGGGACTCACAAGAGTCTTCTCCAGCACCAGAGTTCAAAAGCCTCAATTCTTTGACGCTCGGCCTTCCTTATGGTCCAACTTTCACAGCCATACATTGCAACTGGTATGACCATAGACACACTTTAGTTGGCAGGGCGATGTCTCTGCTTTTTAGGATGCTGTCTAGATTCGCCATAGCTTTTCTCCCGAGGAGCAAGCGTCTTTTAATTTCTTTGCTGCAGTCCCCATCTGCAGTGATCCTGGAGCCCAGGAAAATAAAGTCTGTCACTACCTCCATTTCTTCCCCATCTATTTGTCAGGAATTGAGAGGGCTGGATGCCATGATCTTCATTTTCTTATAGAATAATAGAATCATACAATAATAGAGTTGGAAGGGACCTCATGGGTCATCTAGTCCAACTGCCTGCACTATGCAGGACAGTCAGATCCCTATCACTCATCTACTGGTTAGTTTATATTCGATGTTGAGTTTTTAGCCAACTTTTGCACTTTCCTCCTTCACCCACATCAACAGGCTCTTTAGTTCCTCTTCACTTTCTGCCATTAGAGTGGTATCATCTGCATATCTGAGGTTGTTGATATTTCTCCCTGCAATCTTGATCCCATTTTGTGACTCCTCTAACCCTGCCTTTTTTATGATGTGCTCCGCATACAAGTTAAATAGGCAAGGCGACAATATACAGCCTTGCCAAACTCCTTTCTCAATTTTGAACCAATCAGTGATTCCATGCCCGGTTCTCACTGTGGCTTCTTGACCTGCATATAGGTTTCTCAAGAGATAGATAAGATGCTCTGGTATTCCCATCTCTTTAAGAACTTGCCACAATTTGTTGTGCTCCACACAATCAAAGGCTTTAGCATAGTCAATGAAGCAGAAGTAGATGTTTTTGTGGAACTCCCTAGCTTTCTGCATGATTCAGCGTATGTTGGCAATTTGATCTCTAGTTCCTCTGCCCCTTCGAAATCCTGCCTGTACTTCTGGAAGTTCTTGGTCTACGTATTGCTAGAGCCTAGCTTGTAGGATTTTGAATATAACTTTGCTAGCATGAGAAATGAGTGCAATGGTGCGGTAGTTTGAACATTCTTTGGCATTGCCCTTCTTTGGGATTGGAATGTAAACTGACCTTTTCGAATCCTGTGGTCACTTCTGAGTTGTCCAAATTTGCTGGCATATTGAGTGTAGCACTTTTACTGCATCGTCTTTAAAGATTTTGAATACTTCAATGGGAATGTGGTCACCTCCACTAGCTTTTTTGTTGCTCAGACTTCCTAAGGCCCATTTGACTCCACATTCCAGGATGTCTGGCTCCAGGTCAGTGTCTACCCCATCGTGGTTATCTGGGATGTTAAGCTCGCTCTTGTATAGTTCTTCTGTATAATTTTGCCACCTTTTTAAAATCCCTTCTGCTTTTGTTAGATCGCTAACATTTTGGTCCTTTATCATGCCCATCTTTGCATGAATCTATAATTCTAAATTCCGCCTAAACATCCAGAAGTTCCTGACAGAATGGTTTCTCAGTGGAACAGGCTTCCTCGGGAGGTGGTGGGTTCTCATAGAATCATAGAGTTGGAAGGGGCCATACAGGCCATCTAATCCAACCCCCTGCTCAACGCAGGATCAGGTCAAAGCATCCTAAAGCATTCTCCATTTTTGAAGATTTTTAAACAGAGGCTGGAGAGCCATCTGACAGAGAGGCTGATTCTGTGAAGGCTCAAGGGGGTGGCAGGTTACAGTGGGTGAGCGATAGGGTTGTGAGTGTCCTGCATAGTGAAGGGGGATGGACTAGATGACCCAGGAGGTTCTTTCCAACTCTATGATTCTGTTATTCTATGATTCTCCCCTTAACAGGCACCTTGTGAGGTTGGTGGGGCTGAGAGAGCTCTGAGAGATTTTAAATATGACAGAACCCTTGCCTCACAGAAGGGCACATTGTCTTCTACAACCAATTATACTACTCAATAGTTTAGGCTTGAGCCAAAGCCAGGGCATCGTTAAAGTCTGCCAAGCCATGCCAGACTCCGTCTTAGAGAGATTGCTCTTTGCGTTAGGTTCAGAATGACAGCCCCTGTCTGACCCAGGTGTCTCCTGGCTCAAATCTTGCTCTCCTCCTAACTCCACCCCACATTGTATTGCTGATCAAGTGGACGGGCTCCAACCTGTTTGTCCAGGGGCTCCTAGGCAAACTTCTTTGCCTTGCACATCACTCATCATTGGCCCATTCGCTAGGAGAAAATTCTTCCCCAGATATTGGCTGCTAGACATGATGGCTCCCTTTTCTTGGACCCCCTAACACCTTTGTTTAAGCCTATCAGCAGCCATCTCCGGACCTGGCAAGAGCATTGTCCAACCTCCTGACCCATGGAAAATCCCATCATGTGCTCACCTAAAACCACCTCACAGCCCCCTCCCCAAAACCCCATATAAACCATGGCTTCAAACAGCCACCCTGAATACCTTCCAACACGGGACCCATTGGAACCTCCCTTCACGCTGGCTCGTGTTGCTTTCCTCAGACTCTCCGCTCTCCAGGAACGGTAAATATACCGAACCTTCTTTTCCCCACCCTTATTTCTTCTCTATACGATTGCTTGCTAGGTGAGTTAGTTATATTTATGCTTTTATTATTTTCTTTCTAATAAAGTCTATGCTTATTATTTTACCATTTACCAACGTGCCTGCCTTGAGTTCTTAAGTGCAAAATCAATCTCATAAACACAGGCAAAATCGGTTTCTTAACAGTAAGTTACTCCACCTCTATCTGCTCAGCTGATTCCTCAAGGCTTAATGTACGTGTCACATGACACATGTAAGCGCAATTCGGCTAACAGAGGCCTAGGCCAAGGTCACTCAGTAGGTCTCATGCATCTCAAAGTGGCTTAGAATCACCTGCCCTTCCTCTCCCCACAACAGACCCCCAGTGAGGCAGGCGGTGCTGAGAGAGCTCTAGGAGAACTGTGACGAGCCCAAGGTCACCCTGCTGGCTGCATGTGGAGGAAGAGCAGGGCATCAAGCCTGGCTCTCCAGATTAGAAGCTGCCGCTCTTATCCCCGACACCAAGCTGGCTCTCTTACACCCAGAATTAAACTTTGTGCTTCTTAAAAGGTGCCACTAGCCTCAGAACTTTGTTCACACCCTCAGGTGCCCCGCCAAGTCACAGTGTTCAGAAACGAAGGGCGCAGAGATGATTTACGGAGTGACTGCAATCCTCTTTCCCTCACTCATTCCATTCGACATGGCCCCTTCCCCAACAGGCCGGCGGGCGATGCAGATTGGCAGGGCCGATGGAAACCCCCCCCCCGTCCCCCTTAGCTATGCAAAGCACAGAAGCCAATTGTTACAAACTTATTAAACCGCTGAAGCGCCTTTCCATAATTTCTCCTAATGCCAAAGCCTCTCTGGGGGCGAGAAGACAACTTACCTGCCAGCCCTGACATTTCTATAACCAAATCAATATTTCAGAAGCTCCCTGTTATTAATCTGATGGCGATTTGAATTTCAGAAAGTAACGGATGATTCAATTAGAAAAGCCAACCAACCAAGGTGGGGGGGGGGGAAGGAGGGGAGAATAATTACTTTGTTTATTCTTCTTCCCCCCCGTGATAAGGCGGGTTCTGACAAGACGGACTACGTCTCCCGGCCCCCTCTAGACCCGCCGAGAGGGGCAATTGATCTTGGGCGCTAAAGGTTTCGTTTGCATTTTTAAAGTCAGCCCGGGCGGAAACGTATAGCTTTGATGAGAGATGCAAAGGAGCATCCAGATTATAAAAAAAAAAGCGTCCGCCTTTCGTTTTATATTCTTCTGCCGCGGAATTCTCGCCGCGTCTCAAATGCATCCGGGGGGGATAGATTATCTGCATGGGAATAAGTCTCGGCAATGATGAACAGTCCCCGGACCTGTAGAAATAAATTCCGGAAAGCAGCTCTTGGGCGAGGATCACTCATGCAGAGTGGAGCACCTGCATTTTTCATCCACTTTCGTAAAGTTTTACTTTGGGTGGCAGAAAACTTGTGGGGGAGGAATCTCGCGGCTCAGCGGAGCGACGCAGGCCGCTGGGCAAAAATCAGGGATTTCGAAGGTCGGTGTGCGGTCTGGTTAGCCTTGCCGATCACCGCACGAGGTTAAGTTGCCAACTCCGGGTTGGGAAATTCCTGGAGCCTGAGAATGGCAGGATTTGGGGAGGAGAGGGACTTCAGTGGGGGCCTTATGCCCCAGGATGCACCTGGAGATCAGTGGTAATGTATGGTAATCCTAGGCAATCTTCCATTTACTGTTTGAGCCAAGGGCCCCTGGATATTATAAGTTGAGAGACAATCTGTTTGAAATGTCATGTCATAGTCCCATTGTATTCCGCACTGGACAGAACACACCTGGAGTACTGTGTGCAGTTCTGGAGGCCTCACTTCAAGAAGGACGTAGATAAAATTGAAAGGGTACAGAGGAGAGCGACGAAGATGATCTGGGACCAAGGGACAAAGCCCTATGAAGAGAGGTTGAGGGACTTGGGAATGTTCAGCCTGGAGAAAAGGAGGTTGACAGGGGACATGATAGCCCTCTTTAAGTATTTGAAAGGTTGTCACTTGGAGGAGGGCAGGATGCTCTTCCCATTGGCTGCAGAGGAGAGGACACGCAGTAATGGGTTTAAACTACAAGAAAACTGATATAGACTAGATATCAGGAAAAATATTTTCACAGTCAGAGTAGTTCAGCAGTGGAATAGGCTGCCTAAGGAGGTGGTGAGCTCCCCCTCACTGGCAGTCTTCAAGTAAAGGTTGGATACACACATTTCTTGGATGCTTTAGGATGCTTTGGGCTGATCCTGCGTTGAGCAGGGGGTTGGTCTAGATGGCCTGTGTGGCCCCTTCCAACTCTATGATTCTATGATTCTATGAAATAGTATTGGATTACGTGAGAGACAGACGTTCCAGAAGGACAAGCCATTGAGAAAATACTGTGAATTTGAAAGTAGGATATTGTAATCCGGAACCTGTTGACTTGATCTAGGAAATAAGACATTGTAAAATTGTCTTCGTTAAACATTAGTTTATTTACATACCAAATAGTCGATCATTTCTTTGTTCCTGTGGATCGACTCACGTTCGCTTTCCCACCATCTGGAGCTAGGCAAAGCTAGATGAACAACACCTACATGTATTGTCATGAATCTCTGGTGATACAAGGTGTCAAGTAAGAGCAAGAAACCTGGGCGCTACAATAGGAGAACATCTGCTTGACATGCAGAAGGTCCCAGGTTCAATCCCTGACATCTCCCGTTGAAAGGTCCAGGCAGGAGGTGATGGGAAAGACCTCCACCTGAGACCCTTCATAGCCATGGGAAGGGGCTGTGGCTTAGTGGTAGAGCTTTTGCTTGGCATGGAGAAGGTCCCACGTTCAATCCCCGGTATCTCCAGTTAAAAAGGACCAGGCAGTAGGTGAAGGGAAAGACCTTTGCCTGAGACCCTGAAGAGTCATGGGGAAGTGGCTGAGGCTCACTGGAAGAGCCTCTGCTTGGCATGCAGATGGTCCCAGGTTCAATCCCCGGCATCTCCAGTTAAAAAGGAACAGGCAGTAGGTGAAGGGAAAGACCTTTGCCTGAGACCCTGAAGAGTCATGGGGAAGTGGCTGAGGCTCACTGGAAGAGCCTCTGCTTGGCATGCAGAAGGTCCCAGGTTCAATCGCCAGCATCTCCAGTTAAAAAGGACCAGGCAGTAGGTGAAGGAAAGACCTTTGCCTGAGACCCTGAAGAGTCATGGGGAAGGGGCTGTGGCTCAGTGGAAGAGCCTCTGCTTGGCATGCAGAAGGTCCCAGGTTCAATCCCCAGCATCTCCAGTTAAAAAGGACCAGGCAGTAGGTGAAGGGAGACCCTGCAAAGCCATGGGAAGGGGCTGTGGTTCAGTCGCAGAGCACCTGCTTGGCATGCAGAAGATCCCAGGTTCAATCCCCAGCAACTCCAATTAAAAGGACCAGGCAGTAGGTGATGGGAAAGACCTCCGCCTGATACCCTGCAGATCTGCTGCCAGTCTGAGTAGATGATACTGAGGAACCCAAGGTCTGATTCAGTCATATAAGGCAGCTCATGTGTTCATTTTTACCCCAGAGGCCAAAATACCCCACAATGTTTATTTGAAAAAACGTTGGTGTGCCAGCAATCAGAAGGTGTGCAACTGGGGATGAGAGTTCTTCTTGGCCAGACACAATGGAAGCAAGCTGCGCTTTTGCGGCACTGCCAGGACCTCGGGGGCTTGGGTGGAGGACATGTGCTGGGCATGGTCCAAAACACTCTCACACGCCATTCTTCGGTACACATGCCGGAGATTGCTGGAGAGCCAGCGTGGTGTTGTGGTTAAGAGTGGCGGCTTGGAGCACCAGGTTTCTTTCCGCACTCTTCCTCCACGTGCATCCAGCTGGACTGATCTTGGGCTTGTCACAGTCCTGATAGTCCTGTTCTCACAGAGCAGACTTGTTATGGTTCTATCTGCCCCACCTACCTCACAGGGCGGCTGTTGTGGGGAGAGAAAGGGAAGGCGATTGTCAGCCGCTATGAGACTCCTTTGGGTAGAGAAAAGCGGCATATCAGAACCAACTCTTCTTCTTCTTCTTCTTCTTCTTCTTCTTCTTCTTCTTCTTCTTCTTCTTCTTCTTCTTCTTCTTCTTCTTCTTCTTCTTCTTCTTCTTCTTCTTCTACAGGATCACCATGGCTGAACTGCTCTGGGGACTGTTTATTCACTTCTCACATGTTTGCATTTGACCTGCCCCTGGGTGCCAGCTTCAGGTTGAAAAATCCCTGGAGATTTGAGGATAAAACCTGGAGGGGGGGGGGGAGAAAAAATCTGGGGAATGAAAGGTGCTCAGAGCTGACAGTGTGATGCCTAGGGTTCCCAACCTCCAGGTGGCACCTGGGGATTTCCCACTATTATAACTGACATCAAGATTAATAAAACCTATTCCCCCTGCTCAGTTGGGGGCAGAGCAGAAATACCGGGAGCTTTTCCACACATAAAATTAGAAGAAGAAGAAGAAGAAGAAGAAGAAGAAGAAGAAGAAGAAGAAGAAGAAGAGTTGGTTCTTATATGCCGCTTTTCCCTACCCGAAGGAGGCTCAGAGCGGCTTACAGTTGCCTTCCCATTCCTCTCCCCACAACAGACACCCTGTGGGGTGGGTGAGGCTGAGAGAGCACTGATATCACTGCCTGGTCAGAACAGTTTTATCAGTGCCGTGGCGAGCCCAAGGTCACCCAGCTGGTTGCATGTGGGGGAGCGCAGAATCGAACCTGGCATGCCAGATTACAAGTCTGCACTCCTAACCACTACACCAAACTGGCTCTCTTAAGCTTTAGGATGCTTAGGGCTGAACCTGCGTTGAGCAGGGGGTTGGACTAGATGGCCTGTATGGCCCCTTCCAACTCTACGATTTTATGATTCTATGATTTTAAAAGGTAAAGGTAAAGGTATCCCTTGTGCAAGCACTGTGTCATGTCTGACCCTTGGGGTGGCGCCCTCCAGCGTTTTCATGGCAGACTCAATACGGGGTGGTTTGCCAGTGCCTTCCCCAGTCATTACCGTTTACCCCCCAGCAAGCTGGGTGCTCATTTTACCGACCTCGGAAGGATGGAAGGCTGAGTCAACCTTGAGCCGGCTGCTGGGTTC
Organism: Paroedura picta; assembly: GCF_049243985.1. Lineage (NCBI taxonomy): Eukaryota > Metazoa > Chordata > Lepidosauria > Squamata > Gekkonidae > Paroedura > Paroedura picta. Next base: position 122,364,677 of record NC_135373.1, on the reverse strand, counting down.
GAACTCCCAGCCTTATGGGCAGAGCTTTCAGACTGCATGTCTGCTGCCTTAACACTCTGGCCACAAGAGGCTCTTTTTGTCTATGATTCTAAGCACTTTCAATTCACCTTTGCACTTTGCAGCTGGATTCTGCCATGTGTCTGTGCTTTCGTGTGTGAGTGGAACAGAGCGATGCCACAACACTTCTGGCTGAGTAACTGGACATGATGTCACAGTGTCTTGGGATGCTCGATGATCCCACTGGAGGTCTATGTTTTTTTAACCCTAGAGTTTTGGGGAAAGCCCTAGAGCAGGTATAGCCATCTTGTGGATCTCCTAATGTCCATTGCTTACAATTCCCATGAGCCTCTGCCAGCATGTCCAAAATGGAGCTCTTCTGCCAGGCATTGGGTTGAGGTCAACAGAACCAACCGCAGCTAATGAGCCCCCAGAACCCCTCCCCACAATCTGAATGCTGAACTGACCAACCATGGGATAGTTAACGTTCATGTTGTCCAACCCCTTGCTGAAATACTATTATCACCACTGTTTTTACTGATATTGTTTTTCAATGTTGTTACTTTTTATAAATATAAGAAGTAAATAAAAATGAATAATAATAATAATAATAATAAGAGTTGGTTCTTATATGACGCTTTTCTCTACCCGAAGGAGGCTCAAAGCGGCTTACAGTTGCCTTCCCTTTCCTCTCCCCACAACAGACACCCTGTGAGGGAGGTGAGGCTGAGAGAGCCCTGATATTACTGAAGAAGAAGAAGAGTTGGTTCTTATATGCCGCTTTTCTCTAGCCGAAGGAATCTCAAAGCAGCTTCCATTCGCCTTCCCTTTCCTCTCCCCACAACAGACACCCTGTGAGGGAGGGGAGGCTGAGAGAGTCCTGATATTCCTGCTCGGTCAGAACAGTTTTATCAGTGCTGTGCTGAGCCCAAGATCACCCAGCTGGCTGCATGTGGAGGAGTGCGGAATCAAACCCGGCTTGCCAGAAGTCCTCACTCCTAACCACTACACCAAGCTGGCTCTTGTGCATGGCCCCTTCCAACTCAAGGGTTCTACTCTAACTCACTGGAAATGTTGACTTGGTGTGCAACTGCAGTTTTTTAAAAAAAGGCAATTGCTTTGCTGGGGATTCTTAGGAAGGGAACAGAAAACGAATCAGCCAGTCTCATAATGACTCTGTCTGAATTTAATTTGGAACTTGTTGGGCTTTGTGGGCAGGCAGATGTGTGAAAGTGTCACAGCTCTGCCCTTGTGGTTTGGATGGATTCCAACAAGGGTCCCCAACCATTCTGTGAGGGAGGTGAGGCTGAGAGAGCCCTGAGATTACTGAAGAAGAAGAAGAGTTGGTTCTTATATGCCGCTTTTCTCTACCCAAAGGAGTCTCAAAGTGGCTTCCAGTTGCCTTCCCTTTCCTCTCCCCACAACAGACACCCTGTGAGGGAGGTGAGGCTGAGAGAGCCCTGATATTACTGAAGAAGAAGAAGAGTTGGTTCTTATATGCCGCTTTTCTCTACCCAAAGGAGTCTCAAAGTGGCTTCCAGTTGCCTTCCCTTTCCTCTCCCCACAACAGACACCCTGTGAGGGAGGTGAGGCTGAGAGAGCCCTGATATTACTGAAGAAGAAGAAGAGTTGGTTCTTATATGCCGCTTTTCTCTACCCAAAGGAGTCTCAAAGTGGCTTCCAGTTGCCTTCCCTTTCCTCTCCCCACAACAGACACCCTGTGAGGGAGGTGAGGCTGAGAGAGCCCTGATATTACTGAAGAAGAAGAAGAGTTGGTTCTTATATGCCGCTTTTCTCTACCCAAAGGAGTCTCAAAGTGGCTTCCAGTTGCCTTCCCTTTCCTCTCCCCACAACAGACACCCTGTGAGGTGGGTGAGGCTGAGAGAGCGCTGATATCACTGCTCAGTCAGATGAATTCCAACAAGGGTGCCCAACCATTCTGAGCCTGCGGGCACCTTTGGAATCCTGACACAGTGGTAGGCCCAAGGACAATGTGGCTGCCACAGGAGGAGGTGCCAACCACAAAATGTCAGGGAGTGACCATTTATGTAACTTGACTAGCAACATTTGCACTTAAGAGGGCGCCTTTTAATCTACAATCAGAACTCCAGTGGCCAATCAAAATCCCTGCAGGGCACAAGCCCCACTCACTTCCCCAAACACTTTTTGGGCGGCACGGAGGGTGTCAGCAGGCCTCAAGGGACTCATTTGTGCCAAGTTGCAGCTGAGTCAAACTGAGAATCAAAAATTTGGCTCTCTGATTTTGACCAGCAAACAGGATGGAACCAGAAATGTCCCAGCATCCCTAGATGTCAGGGCAGGTGAAAAAGTTCAAAACAATCATGAAACTTTGGGGGTTTGGCAGTAAAAAGGCTGAGAAGCCATCTTGGGGGGGGGGGGGTGTCTAACGATGGATGCCACCATGTCAGAACCAGAATTGTGTTTCAGAAGTCAGGGAGATATTTTTCTTTACTCTTGGGCCTGACCTGGATGGTTCAGGCTAGGATAACCTTGTCAGATCTTGGAAGATAAGCAAGGCCATCCTTGGTTCAGTTGGGGGACGACCGTGAACATCCAGGGTTGCTATGCGGATACAGGCTAGGATAAAAAACCTCTGTGTGTCTTTTGACCTAGAATAATAGAATCATAGAGTTGGAAGGGATCTCATGGGCGATCTAGTGCAACCCTCTGAACTGTGCAGGACACTCACAACTAGGGTTGTGCGATTCGGCTGGTTCGGCAGCCGTTCCCTCCGGGCGCAGCCAGCGCCGCACCGCAGGGGGGGGATGGCGGTGCCGGCAGCGGCGTGACAGCGGGCGCAACCACGCAGGCGTGCCTGTGTGGTTGCGCCCGCTGTCACGCCGCTGCCGGCACCGCCCTCCCCCCCGCGCGGAGTGGCGCTGGCTGCGCCCGGAGGGAACGGCCGCCGAACCAGCCGAATCGCACAACCCTACTCACAACCTTATACAGAATCAGCCTCTCTGTCAGATGACTACCCAGCCTCTGTTTAAACATTTCCAAAGATGGAGAACCCACCTCCTCCCGAGGAAGCCTGTTCCACTGAGAAACCACTCCAACTCACAGGAACTTCTTCCAGATGTTTAGACAGAATTTAGAACCATAGAATCATAGAGTTGGAAGGGATCTCCTTGGTCATCTAGTCCAACCCCCTGCACTACACAGGACACTCACAACCCTATCGCTTATCCCCTGTAACCTGCCACCCCCTTGAACCTACACAGAATCAGCCTCTCCGTCAGATGGCTCTCCAGCCTCTGCTTAAAAATCTCCAAAGATGGAGAACTTGACCAGACCTGGATGGCCCAGACAATCTGGATCTCATCTGATCTTGAACCAGGCCCTGGTTAACAGCTGGATAAGAGACCACCAAGGAAGTCCAGACAATTACAAGCCCCCTCTAAACATCTCTCCCTTGATCTGGAAGACCTAGGCTAGTTCAACCTCATCAGATCTTGGAAACTAAGCGGTATGGATGGGAGAACATCAAGGGAGACTTGAATCGCTCTGGAAAGACAGGTGACCTCTGAGCCTCTCTTGGACTGAAAACCCTTCAGAGTCACCAAAAGTCAACTGTAACCCAGTGGCACTTTCCATGCCTGTATTTTAGGAAAGACACGTCTTGTCGTCTCCCCCCCCCCTCCCGCTGCAACCATCTGCATAATAAAGATAGACCAAGTCGTCAGCGCTGCCTCCGCACCCTCGCGCATAAATTGATGTCAGCCTTGCCTCCATGCGGGGCAAGATAAATACAACAGACCCCATCATCATCGTCTTGATATGAGAGCCCAGAAAGGGACCAGCGCGGTAATGGATGGTCTCCAGCAGAGATCTGATACGACGGGATGGAGAGGCTTTTATAAACACCCGGGAGCACTAGTTTACACCGCAAATAAAATAAACTAGAAAGAGAGAGAGAGAGATGATAGGCGGTGATTTCCGTCGCCAATAAATATAGCCCCGTGGCGCTCCCCTTCATTTTTCTTTGGGAGGCCGTTCGGCTTCCTTATTAAAGACTGACATAAAAGCCGCGCGACGCGATAAAACTTGTGTTCTTCGCAAAAGAGAAACATGTCCTCTTTTTTTTCATCATTTGCAACCCCGCGTTGTTCTGCCATATAATGGGGAATATGATGTCTGGGTTGGTTTTTTCTTTTCCTCCCTCCCCTCCGAATATCGGAAAGCTCCGCAGGTGACATCCGTGAACGGCGCGTGCTTTGCTAGCTTCTTGCGGGATGTCACGTTTCCACCTTGGTGGAAACAGCTCGGAAGGTAAAGGGCATTCCAAAAAATCTCATGGAGGTTTCCAATCTGCAGAGCGCTTGGAGGGGGGGGGGCAGCGTGGTCAAGTTGCAGCGGATTTATGTGAACTTGCAGGGCAGAGGTCTGCAACCTGATGCTCAGGGGCCCTCTGGTGCCTGCCAGTACTTCCTCTGGGGAGTGGGTAAAGGTAAAGGTATCCCCTGTGCAAGCACCGAGTCATGTCTGACCCTTGGGGTGACGCCCTCTAGCGTTTTCATGGCAGACTCAATACGGGGTGGTTTGCCAGTGCCTTCCCCAGTCATTACCGTTTACCCCCCAGCAAGCTGGGTCCTCATTTTACCAACCTCGGAAGGATGTAAAACAGTCAACCTTGAGCCGGCTGCTGGGATCGAACTCTCAGCCTCATGGACAGAACCTCAGACTGCATGTCTGCTGCCTTACCACTCTGCGCCACAAGAGGCTCTCAGTGGGAGGAGCCAGATAGGCTTAAAAAAAGAATTTGGAAACACTATTTTAATATGATCACCCTTTAAAAAATTTTTTGAATGGATGGAAGGAGGGGGAGGAGTGGAGGGGGAAGGGGGATGGCGACAAGGAAAGGGGCATGTCCAAATGACTCAAAATAGTGGATGGGTGGGCGTGGGGGGAAATCCCAAATGCATGCATTTCTGCAGTGGGCAGCCCTGAATTAGACTCTGCCCTACTGATGAAGGGGCTGTAACTGGGAATTTACATAATGTGTGGTAAGTCAGATTCTGGTCTGCGCCTGGACAGGTGAATTTTAAGGTGGAAATGGATGGAAAAGCCAGCCCTTTAAAAATGCAAGCCCAAACGGTATTTCTAGTGTAGAAACAGAGTGTTCCATCTATAAGAACATAAGAGAAGCCATGTTGGATCAGGCCAATGGTCCATCCAGTCCAACACTCTGTGTCACAAAGTTGCCATCAGGAGGTCCACCAGCAAGGCCATGAGAACATAAGAGAATCCATGTTGGATGAGGCCAATAGCCCCTCCAGTCCACTGTGTCACACAGGAGCCAAAACCCAGGTGCCACCAGGAAGTTCACCAGCAGGACCAGAACTCCAGAAGCCCTCCTTCTATCAAATCCCCCCTCCCATTTCTAGTTCTTGGGTCCATCAAAAACAACAGAGATAGAAAAAGCAGTGTTCCAAAATGTGGTACATTCTCCACGTGACTCTCCTGAGACTCTACATACATAAACATGCATCAAGAAACTTTACTAAACTGACAACTGTAGACTCTGCATTGCAAAATCCACCCCTCCCAATAATTCCAACTACTACCCCACTCTCAGTGAGTCCAAAACTCAGGGTTCCACCAAATTTTCGGTTCCTGAGAAATTTAATGCTAATGAGGGTAATGGGGGTCTCTCTTGAGAGCCAGCGAGGTGTAATGGTTAAGCGCGGTGTAATCTGGAGAATGTGGTTTGATCCTGCACTCCTCCTCATGCAGCCAGCTGGGTGACCTTGGGCCAGTCACAGTTCTCTCAGAGCTCTCTCAGCCACACCTGCCTCCCAGGATGCCTGTTCTAGGGAGAGGAAGGATAGGCAATTGTAGGCCACTTAGGGACGCCTTTGGGTAGCAAAAAGGAGAGTACAAAGAACCAGCTCTTCTTCTTCTTGTTAAGCAACCTAAGAAGTTGATAGAATCATAGAATCATAGAACCATAGAGTTAGAAGGGGCCACACAGGCCATCTAGTCCAACCCTCTGCTCAACACAGGATCAGCCGAAAGCATCCTAAGCATCCAAGAAAAGTGTGTATCCAACCTTTGCTTGAAGACTGCCAGTGAGGGGGAGCTCACCACTTCCTTAGGCAGCCTATTCCACTGCTGAACTACTCTGACTGTGATTTTTTTTCCTGATATCTAGCCTATATCGTTGTACTTGAAGTTTAAACCCATTACTACCTGTCCTCTCCTCTGCAGCCAACAGAAACAGCATCCTGCCCTCCTCCAAGTGACAACCTTTCAAATACTTAAAGAGGGCTATCATGTCCCCTCTCAACCTCCTTTTCTCCAGGCTGAACATTCCCAAGTCTCTCAGCCTATCTTCATAGGGCTTGGTCCCTTGGCCCCAGATCATCTTCATCGCTCTCCTCTGTACCCTTTCAATTTTATCGACATCCTTCTTGAAGTGAGGCCTCCAGAACTGCACACAGTACTCCAGGTGTGGTCTGACCAGTGCCGTATACAATGGGACTATGACATCTTCTCGTTAAGCAGCCTAAGAAGTTGATAAGAGTTATTGATTAGAATTCTGCAATGGCACCAGGTTTTTTCCTCACATCTGTACAATTACTTATGTTGTTGCTCCCACAAAGTAGCACGGATCAACATCTGCTTCAACTGGATTCCTACCCGCCCCCTGCCTCACATCACCAACATGGTTTACACTGTTAACCTCAGAGCTTCCTGGTTTCTGTACCGTTGACCTCATCTTGCGGTTTTCATCTTGCTTTGCTTCAGAGCTATTAAAGGGAAGACCCTTTCTCTCAAGAGGGCTTATTAAAATGGGAAATGCATTGATGGAAACGTTTCTTTCCAAAATGCATTTTATGTATTTTTTTCTTTTTAAAAAATGGCTATTATCCTGGAATCTTTAAGAAACCGGGGCATCGGAAACAGTCTCCGAATATGACAACCATTGTCGTTCAAAGCGGCATTAACTAGATGAGTTTGTGAGAACTGTATGTGAAATTATTCTCTCTTTTTTATAGCTGGTAAACAGAATTTGGGAGTAGTATCTCTGGTTTGGCTCTCAAATATGGAATTTGAGACTTGTTCCTAAAAAGAACCCCTAAAACAGTGGTCCCCAACCTTTCTGAGGCTGGGGACCGGCAGTGCAACTGCCCCGCCCGCGCATCGCGCATCGCGCATGCATGGCCAAAATCGCGCATGCGCGGCACTGATTTCCTCTCCCCGCCCTCCCGCAGTAAGAAGCTTCCTGGGCCGCAAGCTTGCGGCCTGGGAAGTTTTTTACTGTGGGGGGGGGGAGGGGAGAGGGAGCCGTGGCCCGGCGCCATGGCCTTCACCCCGCAGGTTGGGGACCACTGCCCTAAAACACCGCACTATACAACATAATGTTTGCCTCTATGGAAAACAATAAGAAGATAATGATGAAGAAGAATTGGTTTATATACCCTGCATTTTACTACCCAAAGGAGTCTCAAAACGGCTTACCACTACATCAGGATTGTAGTCCAGTAAGAGCTTAGAGGCCAACATGAATTTCAGTGGTAATGGCTTGGGGTAGTGGTTAAGAGTGAAGGCCTCTAATTTTGAAAAGTACCCTCCTCCACCACATGCAGCCAGATGAGTGACTTTGGTCTTGTCCCAGTTCTCCCAGAGTTCACTCAGCCTCAACTAAGTCACAGGGTGTCTGTTCTGGGGAGAGAAAGGGAAAGTGATTGTAAACTGAGACTCCTTTGGGTAGTGAAAAGCAGGGTATTAAAATCATCTCTTCTTTTGAGTCAAGCCTCCCATCATCAGGCAGGAAAGAGTGACACCTACTGACAGAACACAGTAATACACACCTAAGTCAGAAGATGCAGATAACACTTTTTAAAAAAAACTTTAAGGCAAGCTCATAGCTCTGTTATAAGCAGACATGACCTGTCAGCCGAAGATGAATAAACAGAATTTTCCAAGCTGACAATGGCAAAAAGCTTTATTCAGAATGAGTTCCTAGGTATAGAAACTCGTTTTCATATTTTACTTCCTCAATAAACTTATTTCTTATAAAATAGTTTATGGACCTTTGATACTAATAGACCCAAATTATATGACTTAAAATATAAAATATAAGGTATATAAAATATAAAAATTAGGAAGTGAGTTGAAGATTTTGTTTGTTTGTATCCCTGAAGAAAAACCAATTCAGAAATAAGTTTACTGCGGAAGTAAAATACGAAAACGAGGTTTTATACCTAGGAACTCGTTCCGAATAAATCTTTTTGCCATTGCCAGCTTAGAAATTTCTTTCTGTTATACATAGTTCTGTTATAGGCAAAGCACACTAGTATTATTAGCTTACTCTTTTATGTTTTAGCCAAAGGAACAAACATATGCATACAGCAGGTAAAAATGAAAATAAACCTTATGCCATATATCTACTCTCTTCATTTTAACGATTTCTAGAACACCCTTTTAGACGTCCGGAGCAGTTTACATGGGCATTCAAAGAAACATCATCATGCAATTTCCAAGTACAAAAATATGTTACCATAATCACGATAAATGCCATGGAACTGCCAAGGGAGACCCATGATCTGCCCTGTGACAAAATTTCACCCATCTGCATTGAAATGCAAATGATTCACGACCCACATGTGACACGGAGGTGGTGAAATGGACACACCCTTGCAGTTTGGTTGTCAACATGTTTACCCAGGAGCCAGTTCCACTAAATTCAACAGGAGTGGTTTCCTCGTGAGTATTCTGAGAAATTAAACCACGTGCTGCCATCCTAAGTGTATTTACTCAAAAGTGACAGACTGGAATGAGATGCAATCCACTGTAAAAAAAAAAAAATACAGTTTTACATGTGGTTCTTCTCATCATGGGATACCGTGAATATCGGTCACTTTGAGCTGCTGAAGGAAAAGTTCATTGTTGGAAATTAGGGCCCTGCCAGTCAGCTTGGTATAGTGGTTAGGAGTGCAGACTGGGTTTGATTCCTCGCTCCCCCACATGCAGCCAACTGGGTGACCTTGGGCTCGCCAAAGCACTGATAAAGCTGTTCTGACCGAGCAGGAATCTAAGGGCTCTCTCAGCCTCACCCACCCCACAGGGTGTCTGTTGCGGGGAGAGGAAAGGGAAGGCAATTGCAAGCTGCTTTCACACTCCAAGCGGCATATAAGAACAAACTCTTCTTCTTCATGGTGTTTTGTGAAAGATGGTTTTAAAAGATATTTTAAAAGACATTCTGCAACATTCACATCATGAAGTCCTGTGCCCATAAAATGCCGTAATCATTTGAATCTGCCAAGCTGGATTATTTCTCTCTCTCTCTTGGAATTATCTTTGTCTTCCAGTGTTGGATAAATAACCAAAAAAGTGAAACAAAACCCCAACCTAACAAGACAATATAGGAACGTAAAGGTTGGACTGCAAAAACGTTTGGGTTAAAATACAAACATTTATTATTATTACGTGCATATATTAAAAGTTAAAAACATTGATACAATCTCAGTTATACATACTGTGCAATACAGCAACTACAAAATCAATGATACCAAATGGAACATAGAAAGAACAAACACCAGTCTAAGCATGTGCCAAAAAAAAAAAAAAAAAGATATTTTGTACTGTTTTGGATTCGGCTGAAATCTATTCAGCCGAATCTAAAAGGCATGAATAACCCTTCAGCTTTTCAGATTTGTTTGAATTGATTCAGCCAAATCTGTAAAGTTTTGGGGCTTTTTGTTGGCATGCTTCTGTCCCCCCCCCCTTCCCAGTTGATGACAGTTGGGGAGGGATTTAAAGGGAGTGAGTGGGGTACCTGTCATGATCACCTGTTAAGTGCACATTCCCGCCTCTTAGTTGTTGTTGTTGTTAGTTGCGAAGTTGTGTCCGACCCATCGCGACCCCATGGACAATGATCCTCCAGGCCTTCCTGTCCTCTACCATTCCCCGGAGTCCATTTAAGTTTGCACCTACTGCTTCAGTGTGTCCATCCAGCCACCTCATTCTCTGTCGTCCCCTTCTTCTTTTGCCCTCGATCGCTCCCAGCATTAGGCTCTTCTCCAGGGAGTCCTTCCTTCTCATGAGGTGGCCAAAGTATTTGAGTTTCACCTTCAGGATCTGGCCTTCTAAGGAGCAGTCAGGGCTGATCTCCTCTAGGACCCCCCCCCTTAACCACTGCCTTTAAAAAGCAGGAGGGGGGGAGTATTTAGATTGTTCTAATGCAAGGAGTGGGCAGTTTGATTTGGGAACTTTTTGGCAGAAGCAGAACTGCCCATGCCTAGACCAAATGCTTTTGCCCATTAAGTTGTCTTTCTCACTTAAATACACTTCTAAAGTATATAAAAAAAGAGATTTATGATTAATTGACACCACTAAAATATTTGAAAAGGAAACAAATTCTTTCTTTCTTTCTTTCTTTCTTTCTTTCTTTCTTTCTTTCTTTCTTTCTTTCTTTCTTTCTTTCTTTCTTTCTTTCTTTCTTTCTTTCTTTCTTTCTTTCTTTCTTTCTTTCTTTCTCAGACAACCTTTGCCCAGCGTTATAAACGCATTTGAATAGTCTCTAAATATTCTATTCAAACTGTGTTAAGCTATTGATAATAGTTCCTTTTCTTTTCTTTTATAAAATAAAAATGAGGGGGATTCAGGCAAATTCACAAATTCCACAGAACAACTTGGGTTCAGTCAGGAATGTGAACTCTGAGGCGGTTGAATAGATAATCTAGAATGATGCTGTTTGGTTATCAGCATTTAGAGAATAAATATATGTTCGCTGTGGGAATATAGGAAAATTGAAGGGAGAAGGACAATAGCAGCTTTCGGTTTAACAAAATCTCCCGGGGCGGGCGCACGAAAGAGGGTTCTCACTTTTCTTCCCCTTCTGGGCGTAAAACAATTAAAGTCTACAAAGAGAAGACTTCTGAAATCCTTAACTATTAAAAAATAGGGGAGCAGATTCCAATGCTGGCTTTATGCTTTGCCAGATTGTCAGTTTTCCGTGTCACTTTAATATTTTAGCATTAAAAATACCTGCAGTTAGTATCCATTTTTTCCTTGACTTGGACGGCCCAAGCTGACACCATTTTACCTCAGAAGATAGGTAGGCTCGGGCCAGGTCAGTTTAAGTATGGGAGACCTCCAAGGAAGGCCAGGGTCATGGCATGGAGGCAGACAACGGCAAACCTCCTCTGAACATCTTTTGCCTGGAAGATGCTACAGGGTGGCCATGAGTTTCAAATCCCTTCAAAAAAATCTCACTCAGGAAGGGGGGGAGCAATGGAAATGATCCTGAGATCGTGACTGAGTCCATTAAGGCAGGAGAGGACAGACTGTAGACCCCCTCTGGAGCTCATGTGGTCCATAGCCCCCTGGTTGGGAATTTTCAGACTAGAACCAGATTGGTGTAGTGGTCAGGAGTGTGGATTTTTAATCTGGCGAGCAGGGTTGGGTTCCTTGCTCCTCCTCCACATGCAGCCAGCTGGGTGACCTTGGGCTCGCCACAGCACTGATAAAACTGTTTTGACCAAGCAGGAATATCAGGGCTCTCTCAGCCTCACCCACCCCACAGGGTGTCTGTTCTGGGGAGAGGAAAGGGAAGGCGAATGTAAGCCTCTTTGAGACTCCCTCAGGTAGAGAAAAGTGGCTTATAAGAACCAACTCTTCTTCTTCTTCAGTAATATCAGGGCTCCCTCAGCCTCATCTACCTCACAGGGTGTCTGTTGTGGGGAGAGGAAAGGGAAGGCGACTGTAAGCTGCTTTGAGACTCCTTCGAGAAGAGAAAAGGGGCATAGAAGAACCAACTCTTCTTCTTCTTCTTCTTCTTCTTCTTCTTCTTCTTCTTCTTCTTCTTCTTCTTCTTCTTCTTCTGTCTCTTTGTTCCCTTCAGCATACGTCTTGTTACCTGAAAACAGAGATCAGTGGAATGTCAAACCAGTGGAATGTCTAAAGGTCCCTTTTTAAAAATAACATGGCATACACACTCACACAACTTTCCTGATCTGTCTTCCTGGGCCACCTTTGTGAACTGACACCCATTCCAGGCCTTGAAGGGACATCGCGGATATTGTGGGTTGACTCTCTGGTGTTTTGGCCAAACTCTATGGCTGAATTAGCTCATGCCATGGATTCCCCCCCTCCCCCGACAATCAGAGCATCACCCCTGATGTGACTATGTCAGTCATGTAGGCACATTGCTGTCCTTGAGCCCTTCTCTTTCTCACCGTTTCTCCTCTCTCTCTCTCCACTTGGCCTTCCATGGAAACACATCTCTCCAATTCTCTCCCACAGATAATGCCCTCATGCTCCCAGGCAAGCTGATCTCTTTGTCTTCACCTGGGAGCTCTTGGTGCAGAGCCAGTGTGGTCTAGTGGTTACGTGCGGCAGCCTCTAATCTGGAGAGCCAGGTTTGATCCCCCACTCTTCCACATGCATCATGCGGGGAGAGGCAGGGAAGGCAATTGTAACCCGCTTTGAGAACCATGAGGCTGCTAGGTTACCGTAGCCAAGTCCCCACTCTCTCAGAGTTCTCTCTGCCTCCTGGACCTCACAGGGTGTCTGTTGTGGGGAGAGGAAGGGGAGGCGATTTATAAGCTGCTTTGAGATTCCTTGGAGTAGTACAGCCTAGCCATAGAGGCTTGCGATATGCTGTTTTTGTAACCACTCTTTAAGCTTTTCTGCTCTGCTTCAGTAAAGGGACTGAAGCAGATGATAATGATATATATTTGCAAATAATCTTTTCCAGGAAAGTTTTCTCTCTTTTAAACCTCAAAGCGCTGTGAGTCTGGATTTGTGCCTCATCCACAAAGGTGACTAAGAACTGCATACTTTCAAAATACTCTGTTACTCTGCAGTTCTATTTTTCTGGAGGGACTCGGGACTCAGGACCAAGCCAAGTCCAAAATCCCCAACGACAGGGATAGCAGGGGCAAATGTTTATCGGTGATGCTAACCCAAAAAGAGGGACCTAAGAATCATCTGTCAGCCATGAATGGCTTCTCCAGGAAGGCTTCCGAGCAGACCTGGCCCACCCAAACCGAACCCCACACAATTCCCAGGGATTTTTAACATGAAGAGAGGCAGGCTCAACATATCGCAGAGTCAGGACTTGCAAAGCACACCAAGTTTGGGTCTTTTAAATATATATATATATTTTTAAAAATCAGATCAAATGCAGTTGCTTTTATGTAATTCAAAGGCAGAACCTAAAGTCTTTTTTTGGCTCCCTTTCTTCTCTGCCTCTTTGCTCTTCGCGTACTGATCTCTCGGCGACAAATAAAAGCTTCAAAGAACTTAAGCAAATCCTGGGCTTTTATTTTAGCATTTGGATTTTCATCGTTCCCTTTGCATCTCCAAAAGAAGTTTGCTTGACTAGGAGGCAAAAGAAGCAGCACAGACAGACACACACACAGATCCGGGAAAAAATCTGCCTCTATCATGCTTTTTCTTACAGAGGGAAACTCAGAAATGCTCAGACCAAGGTCATGACGCACCACCTAGTTGCCAGTCTCCAGATGTGGACTGGAGCTCCCCCAGGATCACAGTTGACAAGGGTTCCCTTTCCCTGAGGGTTCTGAAAGGCGGCCTCTGTAGCATTATGCCTCACTTAGGTCCCTCCGTTCCCCAAATCCTCGTCTTCTAGGCTCCACCTCCCCTCCCCAAATCACCAGGTAGAGTTGGCATCTGTAGGACAGAAGGACTTCTGAGGTCATCAAAGGAGAGTTTCTCCTTCAGGAAAGCACGGGAGCAACCAAACAGGAACAGAAAAGGAACTACTATTATCGATAGCTTAATGCTGTTTGAATAGAATATTTATAGACTATTCAAATGTGTTTAAAGATTGGCAAAGGAAGGAAGGAAGGAAGGAAGGAAGGAAGGAAGGAAGGAAGGAAGGAAGGAAGGAAGGAAGGAAGGAAGGAGTTTGATTCCCTACTTCCCCCATACAGCAGGGTGACTTTGGGCTCATCACAGCCCTGATAGTACTGTTCTCCCAGAACAGTCCTGTCAGAATTCTCTCAGCCTCACCTATCTCACAGAGTATGGGGAGACGAAAAGCTTCTTCTTTTTCTTCTTCCTCTTCCTCTTCCTCCTCCTCCTCCTTGCCAGGACTTGAGGTTCCCTTGAGCATATACCGTATTGCCATACATTTATTTATTTTATTATTTACATCCATTACTCGCTGCTATTGAGAATCGTCTTGCAGCAAAAAAAGAAAAACCTCACTTAAATGAAAAACACTAAAACCCAACCATGCTCTGGCAGCAATAATAACAATAATTTCAAAAAAGCCTCACCTCCTCCACGTTCCAAAAGCAAGTCAAGTTGTTCTTAGATGTGTGTGTGTGTGTGTGTGTGGGAGTGCCCTAAATCTTTCGCCCGCTAGTCTCAACCAAAGACCTGGCAGAAAAGCTCAGTCTTACAGACTCTGCAGAACTGTGAAAGTTCCTGCATGGCCCCCAGCTCTTCCAAGAGCTCATTCTTCCAGGTCGAGGCCAGGACCAAAAAGACCAAAAATCATTTTTATTTCTCATATTCCTATCATGATAAACTTCTATTGGGGACATCTATTCCAACCAGTAAACCATATTTGCAAAAATCCATCTCTGACTATACGACTCCTTTCTTGTGCGTCATTTGTTTTCACCGATTTCTATATACATGAATCGTTCAGTGGACCTTCTTCTAGGTGTGCTGATGGAAGTTTCACCATTCGTTGGCTTGGATTTTTGAATGTAATCCTCAATCCAGACCAAGCATGCCGTGCCACTTAATAATACACCTTTATATTTGGCACTGTTATTCCACTATTTTTCTCATCTCAAAGGCTGATTATACACGGGGCAGGGAATCCGGGGTGGTGGCAGCAGGACAGCCCCGATTGTGCACAACTCTGCCACCATCCCAGCCCTAGCCCGGCACAGCGCCCCAAAAGGCCTGTAGTAAGGGAACGTGAAATCTTCCATGTTCCCTGGGATGCTGTGGGAACCAGCAGGGGCTAGGTTGGGCTGGTGCCATGCAGGGACACTGCACGTCCATCAGCTCTGTGGAGCCGCAGAGCTGACCGGGGAGTCCTCCCACCCCCATCTTGGTGGGAGAGTGGCATGCCGCTCCCTGCCATTGTGTGGTGTGGATGCCATGCCCCCTGCTCCACCCCACTGTTGCCATGCAGTGTAACAGGCTTTTGATTTGCACACACATGTGCTATGCCAGGGCAGCCCGCATTTGCCAGGGAATTCCCTCCCCCGTGCATATATGGGAAGTGCCAGGGCATGCTACCCCGATAGCTGTTGACGCGCATAATGGGTCAACGTGTTCTAAAACTGATTCTCGTTTTCTTGTCATTCCTCAAACAATCTTGCTGGGTATCGTGAGAAACAGGATACTGGCCCCCGATTATCTTTTGGTTTGATCCTGTGGGGTTCTGCTCACATTCTTGATTACCAGATTAGCATAAAACTGTATCACTAAACAGGACAGAGAAAACCTTTCCCCCCCAAGCACGCAAACCATGCCGTGATCGGCAGACAGCTGACGCTGTCAAATGCCATCAAAAATGAAAGCGATTTCACCAGCTGTTTAAAAAATAATGTGATGGGAGGAGCACCGTGCGGAAGGTGCTACCACCCAGAAGGCCCTGGTTGTTCGTCACCATCTTCCTAACCTAGGCTGGCCAACTCAGGGGGCACCTGGAGATCTCCCATTATTACAATTGCTCTCCAGACAGCCAAGAACATTTTCCCTGGAGAAAATGGTTGCTCTGTTGGGTCATTATACCCAGGGATGGGCATGGACCGTATTAATGCTCGGTCAGAACAGTTTTATCAGTGCAGTGGTGAACTGATAAGGAGGAACGGGGAATCAAACCTGGCTCACCAGATTAGAAGTTGGCACTCCTAACCACTACTCCAAGCTGGCTCTCGAAGAGCTATTCATTTCCTTAGAGGCATCCTTAAGGCAAGACATGAATGAATGATATTCACACAGAGAGGGCCTTGCTTGGTTACCCAGCAGTTGAGCACATGATCTCGTAGAGCTAGGAAGCTCTGTAGCTCTACTAGTGTTAGAACACTGATAGCCATCAGAAGAAGAAGAGTTGGTTTTTATACCCTGCTTTTCACTACTCAAAGGAGTCTCATATCGGCTTCCCATTGCCTTCCCTTCCTCTCCCCATAACAGACAACCTGTGATGGAGGTGAGGCTGAAAGAGCCCTGATATTATTGAAGAAGAAGAAGAGTTGGTTCTTCTATGCCGCTTTTTTCTACCCGAAGGAGCCTCAAAGTGGCTTACATTTCCCTTCCCTTTCTTCTCCCCACAACAGACACCCTGTAAGGTGGGTGAGGCTGAGAGAGCCCTGATATTCCTGCTCGGTCAGAACAGCTTTATCAGTGCTGTAACTGGCCCAAGGTCACCCAGCTGGTTGCATGTGGGGGAGCGCAGAATCAAACCCAGTTCGCCAGATTAGAAGTTGGCACTCCGAACCACCACACCAAGCTGGCTCTCTAGCAATAGCAATAGCAATAAACAAAGGGTTGCAGTTGAAAGCAGGACAAATCTTGGATGGAAAGGGTCAGTCTTGACTTTCCTCGCCTCCATGAGAACTCCTCTCTGCCCTCTGTCACCCAATCTATTTTTCAAAAGCTGACGTGAAATCTCTCCCACGCACCTCCTTCAGCCCTAAGCTCACGGGGGATCGTGACAGAGCATTAGGATGTGTTACAGTCTTCTCAGAACGATTGCATCTGACCACAAGCGGCGTTTGGCATCGCAGATCTCCTGCACGCTGCCTCTGAAGCCTCTCCCCCTTCCCCATCAGCAGCACACAAACAGATGCCTTTGCAGAAACACCATGCACACCGCAGCTAGTTCAAGCAAGGTTCAAGGGCCTTGAAAGGAGGATCTTGATTTCCAGAGATCAGCGGACAGAGATCTCGTCCGAAAACTGGTTCCTGTCTCACGTTCATCGGTCGCTGCCTTGCTTTGGGCCTCCCAGAAACATAAGCACCACTCCGAAACCTGAGCATAGCAAAAGTGTCAATCTCAGCAAAGGTGCATCTTGCTGAGCATGTGTTTTTGAAAGAAAATATTATAGGCTGGATACAATAAGTACAACTTTTAAAGCTGAAAATGGCCCATTGCGCTCTATTCCCTAGAAGGGCAGGGATCGCAGGGGCCTTGGTCTATACCCCCAGGGAACTTAGGCTAGCAGAGAACATTCCCTGAGTGTTACCATTAATTTATAGAGAAGCCTTTAAGCTCTCCACAAAGTCCCTAAAGATGTTTTGATAGTTCAGGAGCCCTCTCTCCCGTCTGTCTCCCGTTTATTACTATCACCATCTTGTTGTCATTGTTACTGTTGTTACCACATCACTATAAACTGAGTTAATGGTACTGTTCCCTTTTTGTGTAAACTGCCCTGAGCCTTCGGGGACGGTGGTATATTAAATAAATAAATAAATAGATAGATAGATAGATAGATAGATAGATAGATAGATAGATAGATAGATAAATTTAAAAAAATCAGAGCAATTTTTTTTTAATTAACACTCTATGTTTTCTGCAACCTCTATTGTCTCTTTTATTTATTGGATTTATAGGCCGCCGCTCCTGGACCAGCCACACTGGCAGTCTTCAAGCCAGGGTTGGATACACACTTTTCCTGGATGCTTTAGGATGCTTTGGGCTGATCCTGCATTGAGCAGGGGGTTGTACTAGATGGCCTGTATGGCCCCTTCCAACTCTACGATTCTATGGTTCTATGATTCTATGATTCTAAATTTTAAACACAGAGATCAAAATTATAAGAATTTATCCCCATATCCCCCCCCCAATCCCTCTTGCTGCCATATTCCCAGGTAGGGTAAGATGTTAAATAGTGGATGTTGGAGGATATTGGAGGAAGGTCCCAAGAACTACCAGATCACCCCAAAAAACAGGACAACCAGTTGACCCCAACCACAAAAGTCTTTGATAATTCATTATTGGTATCACTTGAGTAACTACACATGGTGGAAGAAAATACAGTCTGCCAGAAACTAATCGTGGCAACCCCAAAGAATCCCCAGGACTCACTAGGAAGAAGAAGAAGAAGAAGAAGAAGAAGAAGAAGAAGAAGAAGAAGAAGAAGAAGAAGAAGAAGAAGAAGAAGAAGAAGAAGAAGAAGAAGAAGAAGAAGAGTTGGTTTTTATATGCTGGTTTTCTCTACCCGAAGGAGTCTCAAAGCAGCTTACAGTCCTTCCCTTTTCTCTCCCCACAACAGACACCCTGTGAGGGAGGTGAGGCTGAGAGAGCCCTGATATCCCTGCTTAGTCAGAACAGCTTTATCAGCACCATGGGGAGCCCAAGGTCACCCAGCTGGCTGCATGTGCGGGAATGCAGAATCGAACCCGACTAACAAGATTAGAAGTCCACACTCCTAACCACTACACCCAACTGGCTCTTGACTAACAAAGAACTGACTCACAGTTGGTTTTCTGCTGTCTTTTGGACCTGTCCCCAAGCCACTGGAGAACCTTCATCAGGGGAACCCAGATCTTCTCCACCAACTCCACCCTTCCCTGAACCAGGGCTGCTGATGCAACAATGGCTACATGACTTGGTTCTACAAATGCACCATTGCCAAAGGATGTCAAAATGATCACAGCAAAACTCCAGGGGAAATTTCCATCCCAGCTCGGGGACTTTCGTTGAGGTCATCGTGCAGTTTCTGAGGTCCCTCTGCAGGGAAAAAAAATGCATGCTGAATATAATTAGTACTGAACAGGGAGATTTTTATCAATTTGACAGATAACAGCCCAAATTAACTGTGCTTTCATGTACGTTAGTAAGTAGGTCAGATAAGAATATCTGTCGCAACCAACTTTTCCTTTTATAGATGTGAATGGAGATAGAGACCATGGGTAGAGTTTGACTTCTGTATGGGCAGTGAAAAGTGACGGGATTGGAGGTCAAGCATCCAGGTAACATGTTCAGGAATGAAGCTGCCTTATACTGAATCAGAACCTGGGTCCATCACAGTCAGTATTGTCAACACAGACTGGCAGCAGCTCTCCAGGGTCTCAGGTGGAGGTCTTCCTGGTCTACTGCCCGGTCCTTTTTACTGGAGATGTCAGGGATTGAACCTGGGACCTTCTGCATGCCAAGCCAAAGCTCTATCACTGAGCCTCAGCCCCTTCTCATGGCTCTGCGGGGTCTCCCTTTGCCTACTGCCTGTTCCTTTTGAACTGGAGATGCCGGGGATTGAACCTGGGACCTTCTGCATGCCAAACAGATACTTCACCACTGAGCCACAGCCCCTTCCCACAGCTCACTTTCTGCATGCCAAGCTGAAACTCTACCAAAGAGCCACAACCCCTTCCCATGGCTCTCCAAGGTCTCAGGCTGGGGTCTTTCACTTCACCTACTATCTAGTCCCTTTAACTGGAGATGCTGGGGATTGAACCTGGGACCTTCTGCATGCCAAGCAGATACTCTACCACTGAGCCACAGTGGATATGAGAATTATTCAGTGCCCAGTTGGGAACAGTCTACGCTATTGGAAGGCCAGTTCCTGATCTCGGGGACCCCCACCTTTCCTCTGGGCTCAAGGCAGCTTGTGTTCACTGCTCCAAGACTCAGGTGTGAATTGCAGCCCCAGCTGAAAAAAACTATACCAGATAGATCATGCCAACAAGCATCAGATGAGGCTCTCATTAGTGGAGTCTACACCAAAATGCCAGCCCAGGATCACCTCCTCTTCCCAGCTTGCCAGATTAGAAGTCGGCACCCCTAACCACAACACCAAGCTGGCTCGGGAGTTGAAAGCACCATCGAGCCGCATCTGCCTGATGGAGACCCTCTTGTTTTCTGTCTCCGTGCAGGAAACAATAAATAAATTCCATTGAAGCAGAGGGTTTGGGGGCGTTTTTCTTCTTCTTCTCAGGGAAACGGATATTTTTCAGGAGATGCTAAAAATACGACGCTCTCCAAATAGCCTGACCGGCCATAATTTAAGGCGCTGTAGCCATTTTAATGATCTTCTGCGGGTACTTTTGGTGTTTCCCATGAAATTGACTGCTCGAGACAGGAACATTCTCTGGGGTTGGATGACTTAAAACAAAAAAACCCAGGCCAAACCAAAATACCTTGTACCATCAACATAGGGGCAAATTCTGAGTGGGTTGACATGCTTCCTCTCCTAAATCACAACGACCCTGATAGTAAAATGTTCACTTTGGAGCAAGTTAGACAAGCAGCTGACTGATTCCCAGTGGAGCAGAGCAGGCCTCGGACAAACCATGCAGATATCCTGTTTCCATTTCTGTGTGCAAAGGGGCTTAGGACCGAAGAGGAGTAGCAAACAGCTGGACTTTTGTTTCTTTTGTACATATATGTAAATGCAAATGCAAACACAGACAACCACTCAATTATATACTGCTTGCATTTGGCATTTGCATTGGAGTCGTCAATGTATGGGTGAGTCCAGAAATCTCCTGTATTTACAAAAGATCTCTAGAGCAGCAGTAGTCAACCTGTGGTCCTCCAGATGTTCATGGACTACCATTCCCATGAGCCCCTGCCAGCGTTTGCTGGCAGGGGGCTCATGGGAATTGTAGTCCATGAACATCTGGAGGACCACAGGTTGATTACCCCTGCTCTAGACTACAGAGAAAATTGCTGCTTTCAAATTGCCGCTTTTCTCTGGCAGGGTTGGCCAAACTGTGGCTCTCCAGATGTCCATAGACTACAATTCCCATGAGCCCCTGCCAGCTGAAAAGCCACAGTTTCACCATCCCTGCTCTAGGGCATAGGATCAGGGCTGGTTTATCCATGGAGCACATGCTGCGGTCTTCATGCTTCTAGGGGCCCTGCACTGTGGATCCCCCCCCCGGAACAGGCTGTAGCATTCATCCTCCCTCCCCCCTTCCCTCGCTTTAAGAAGAAGAAGAAGAAGAAGAAGAAGAAGAAGAAGAAGAAGAAGAAGAAGAAGAAGAAGAGTTGGTTCTTATATGCTGCTTTTCCCTACCCGAGGATGCTCAAAGCGGCTTACAGTCACCTTCCCATTCTTCTCCCCACAACAGACACCCTGTGAGGGAGGTGAGGCTGAGAGAGCCCTGATATCACTGCTCGGTCAGAACAGTTTTATCAGTGCCGTGGCGAGCCCAAGGTCACCCAGCTGGCTGCATGTGGGGGAGCGCAGAATCGAACCTGGCATGCCAGATTAGAAGTCCACACTCCTAACCACTACACCAAACTGACTCTCTTAAGGACGCTTGGAGTGAGTCCCCTTTCCACTCCCAGTCTGGCAGCTTCCACTACAATTGCACTATGCTAGGGCCCCACAAATCCTTAAACTGGCTCTAGTGCTATGGGCCCCACAAATCCTTAAACCACTCCTGAATGAGATCCCCTCTGGCTCCGCCTCCAAAATCTCCAGGGATTTCACAGCTGGCAACACCAATTTATGTCCCACTTTTCTCCCCAGTTGGTCTGAATATGAGGTAGGTCAGGCCAGGATTGTCTACAAGCATAGACAGCTCCAAGTGGAGATCGGATAACCATCTGGAGCAGAGGTCCTCATTGACTGTTAGCCACAAGGTCTAGATGGAACGCTATGTCTGGGGCAGAGATGTTCTATATTCTTGGTGCTTGGGGGGTAACAATGAGAGGACGTCTGGAGTTCTGGACACTCGTGTGGATCTCCTGATGGCACCTGGGTTTTGGCCACTGTGTGACACAGAGTGTTGGGCTGGATGGGCCATTGGGCTGATCCAACATGGCTTCTCTTATGTTCTTATGGCTCTGCTGGTAGACTTCCTGATGGCACCTGGGTTTTGGCCACTGTGTGATATGGAGTGAATGGGCGATTGGGCTGATCCAGCATAGCTTTTCTTCTGTTCTTATGGCCCTGCTGGTGGACCTCATGATGACACCTGGGTTTTGGCCACTGGGGGACACCAGTGTTGGACTGGATGTGCCACTGGTCTGATCCAACATGGCCTCTCATGTTCTCTGGATGAGATTTTGTGATGGGCCAGAGGTTCTTCTGTCAGTTTCTGTGGAAGAAGAGGGGACTTGAACCCAGGACTCCCAAGATCCTACTCCACCATTCTATCCACTATGCCACACTGGCAAACAAGCTTCCATTAGTCCCTTTTCACTGTTGTTTTCTTAAGGTCCATTGGTATTTATTGTTCTCATGGTTTGGTTTATATTTGTTATTTATGATCTGTCTTTCTCACTGGAAGTTAGAGTGGCCAGTTCTGAGATGGGAAAAATCCAGAGATTTGGGAGGTAGAGCCTGTGGAAGGCAGGCAATGGGTAGGGTAGGGCAGGGGTCCTCCAGATGTCCATGGACTACAATTCCCATGAGCCCCTGCCAGCAAACCCCACCTCTGCAGGTTCCGTCCCCAAAATCTCCAAGGGTTTCTCAACCTCAAGTTGTTCACCCTTGCAAAACACGTAACCGACAACTGCCCTGTCTCCGCTGCTGTCCTTTCACCAATTCTGCCAACAGCGTTGGGCATTGCAATAGCTGGTTGTCAGCAGATTCGAATCACCTTCTGCAGCCTGTCCCTCCACGGTGCTACTCTTTATGACAGATCACAGAAACATGGGGCGCTGCCTTCTACTGGATCAGAAAATCAGTCCACCGAGGTCAGAACTGGTCAACTCAGTCTGAGTCATCAAGGGACAGGTCTTTCACGCCACCAACTACCTGGTAACTGGAGGTGCCAGGGATTGAACCTGGGGCCTTCCGCCTGCCGGGTGACTGCTCTGCGCATGAGCCACAGAGCCCGAATTGCAGGAAGAAGGAGTTAGAACCGCCATTGTGGTTCTTAAGGCAAAGATCCCAGGTCAAACTGAGGCCTGAAATCGAGAACCTGTATGTTTTCAAGAGGGAACCCACAGGTAGGTAAGATGGAGCAGCTGATGCTATTGGTGGAATTAGGGGGGTGGGTTAAAATTTGTTCCCATGTGTTCATTTAGTTCGAATTTTTGCTTCAACACATGTACACCCTGTTGTTTGAGATGTTGTTCTCCCCTCTGCCCAGCCACCCCCCCCCCCCGAGTGGGGTCACAATTCAGAGCCGTTCATTTGATCTATGCTAAGACGGATCCTTTTTTTAAGGGAATCTAAAGGCTTGATTCACTTTAATGTTGGCGATAAGCAAAGTTTACAGAGAAGCCATGTAATTGGCACCGAACATTTCCCATCCATTGAGCCCCATAATCCTGGCACGTGAGAATAATTTTGCATCTAGCCAGAGGTAAATTAGTTCTCTCTCTCTCTCTCTCTCTCTCTCTGATTTCCTTTCCAGAGTTAGTATTCTTTTCGAGATATATATATATATATAAATGTATATCAAAGTGAGCGCAATTAATTCCCCTTTGCTGATGATCTGAAAATTAAAGTGAGAAAAATAATAAATAACATATCAAAGGAGAGCTCTGAAGAGGGGGGAAAAAACCATATACCTGATAAAAGTGACCCAAGTTTCCTTAATCAAAAACAGTGACACATCATGCGCAAAAGACATACCACAGTGCCACCTAGTGTGCCAAAAAGGGGGGAAAAGAGATTGTTCTGTCAAGTCACAGTTGTCTTATGGCGACCCTGTAGGACAGGGGTAGTCAAACTGCAGCCCTCCAGATGTCCATGGACTACAATTCCCAAAAGCCCCTGCCAGCGAATGCTGGCAGGGGCTTCTGGGAATTGTAGTCCATGGACATCTGGAGGGCCGCAGTTTGACTACCCCTGCTGTAGGATTTTCAAGACAAGAGATGTGGGGGGCTGGCCAAAGTGTGGCTCTCCAGATGTCCACGGACTACAATTACCATGAGGCCCTGCCAACTTGCTGGCAGGGGCTCATGGTAATTGTAGTCTGTAGATCTCTGGAGAGCCACATTTTGACCACCCCTGTAAGAGACATCCATAGGTGGTTCGCTATTGCCAGGGTCTGTATAACGACCCTGGAATTCTCTCAACCAGGGCTAGCTATCCTTACCGTTTAAGGCAGTGGTCCTCAACCTTCCTAATGCCGCGACCCTTTAATACAGTTCCTCAAGGGACCAAGCCCTATGAAGATAGGTTGAGGGACTTGGGAATGTTCAGCCTGGAGAAAAGGAGGTTGAGAGGGGACATGAGAGCCCTCTTTAAGTATTTGAAAGGTTGTCACTTGGAGGAGGGCAGGATGCTGTTTCTGTTGGCTGCAGAGGAGGGGACACGCAGTAATGGGTTTAAACTTCAAGTACAATGATATAGGCTAGATATCAGGAAAAAGTTTTTCACAGTCAGAGTAGTTCAGCAGTGGAATAGGCTGCCTAAGGAGGTGGTGAGCTCCCCCTCACTGGCAGTCTTCAAGCAGAGGTTGGATACACACTTTTCTTGGATGCTTTAGGATGCTTAGGGCTGATCCTGCGTTGAGCAGGGGGTTGGACTAGATGGCCTGTGTGGCCCCTTCCAACCCTGTGATTCTATGATTCTATGTTGTGGTGACCCCCAACCATAAAATTATGCAAGTGTTCTTTCCCAGAAATTAAGCCCTAACTGACCAATGACGTGGCGGTCCATTGTTCAGGATTGTCTATAAACTTGGGTTTCTCAATTCAGCTCTGCCTCTTGTCTCACCATGCCGATCTCGCTCTTTTCCGCTACTCCAGACAGACAAACGCTCTATCTGGATCTACCCCGCAAGGCTGTTGTGTGGATGAAATGGGAGAGGAGCGATGCAGGCCACTTTGGGACCCCCTTGGAGAGAAGGGCGGGGTACGAACCGAGTTACGAAAACCAATGATTTGGTGGCGGGGAATGAAAACAGTGATGCCCGGCCAAGCTGCTCTCCCTGCCAGGACCCCTGTGAAAGGGTCACTTGGCCCCCAAAGGGTCCCACCCTCCAGGTTGAGAACCACTGTTCTAAAGTGTGATGAGGTTGGCCACCCAGGCCCGGAACCACAGACCCTGTGGGGAAAACTGTGGAATGGTCCTTCGGTTCATTGTCAAACATATCTGTACACCTCAACCTGGTACATAAATGTAGATATACATATTAAGAATGATTCTGAACTTCTCACTCTCTCTAAAACCTCCTGCTTTGATTTCGCTGCTTCTCCGGTGTGAATTCGTCTGCCCTCTTTTCTGCTTCCGTGTATTGAATTTCTCCTTTAAAACGAAGGCATTTCTTCCATGTTGTTTATCTGACCAGTATTGTACATTCTTTCCCCAGTTCCTCCCACCACCACCACACGTATGTTGTATGTTCTGAAGATTAAAACGACAAGCATGCGTGAGGAAAAAAAAATCAGGATCTGAGCTGACCCGGTGGGTCTTCCTCATGATTAGTCTTTTTAAACTTTCTGAAACTTAATATAAATCTACACACATCTGCACAAGGCTATGGTCTTCCCAGTTGCAATGTATGGCTGTGAATTTTGGACCATAAGGAAGGCTGAGCGTCAAAGAATTGAGGCTTTTGAACTCTGGTGCTGGAGAAGACTCTTGCGAGTCCCTTGGACTGCAAGGCGAACAAACCAGTCAGTCCTAGAGGAGATCAGCCCTGCCTGCTCCTTAGAAGGCCAGATCCTGAAGATGAAGCTCAAATCCTTTGGCCACCTCATGAGAAGGAAGGACTCCCTGGAGAAGAGCCTAATGCTGGGAGCGATCGAGGGCAAAAGAAGAAGGGGACGACAGAGAATGAGGTGGCTGGATGGAGTCACCACCACACGTATGTTGTATGTTCTGAAGATTAAAACGACAAGCATGCGTAAGGAAAAAAAATCAAACAGCAATGACGGCTGGGGGTGGGGAATTAATATAAAAGGGAACAGTGGATATTTGCTCTTTCTCTTTTGTCAGAAGTACCACGATCAGTTCGCTCAGAGAAAATGGCTGCTTTGGAGGGGGTAGTCAAATGGCATTTGGAGAAAATGACATGCACATGAAATTTGGGGCTCAGAAAGAACTGTGATTAACTCAAGGTCACCCAAGGCTGCATGTGAAGGAAAAGCAAGATACAAATACAGTTCTCCAGACCGTAGTCTGCCGCTCTTAACTACAGCCCCACACTGGCTCTCAGAGTGGACTTTGTGATTCTGGGGTCTTGTAATCGTTCACCCCTGGAACTGACCTCTCTAGACGAATCCAACCACGTGTGGATTCCCAACAAAGTCTGCTTCCATGATGCCAAGGGACCAAGCCCTATGAAGATAGGTTGAGGGACTTGGGAATGTTCAGCCTGGAGAAAAGGAGGTTGAGAGGGGACATGATAGCCCTCTTTAAGTATTTGAAAGGTTGTCACTTGGAGGAGGGCAGGATGCTGTTTCTGTTGGCTGCAGAGGAAAGGATGTGCAGTAATGGGTTTAAACTACAAGTACAATGATATAGGCTAGATATCAGGAAACAAATTTTCACAGTCAGAGTAGTTCAGCAGTGGAATAGGCTGCCTAAGGAGGTGGTGAGCTCCCCCTCACTGGCAGTCTTCAAGCAAAGGTTGGATACACACTTTTCTTGGATGCTTTAGGATGCTTAGGGCTGATCCTGCGTTGAGCAGGGGGTTGGACTAGATGGCCTCTATGGCCCCTTCCAACTCTATGATTCTATGATTCTATGCCATTGTCAGAATGTTTTTGGATATCTGTTAGAAAACTATCCCAGCCCCATGAAGGGGAAAAAGTACATGAACCAAAGAAATTCCTTCCCTCTTTTTTGCCCCACCTCTCCAGACTTCAGAGTCAAGCTCCATTTCTGTCTCATGTCAACTTTGGCGGGGGCAAGATCTAAGAGAAGGGCTTTTAATCCGACTGATTTCCGTTCCACGTAATTGCCTTAACGCTGGCACTTCATCAGAAAGACAATTCTTCCTTGCTCTCCTTGGTTCCGAACTAATCATGATTCTTGCTGGCAGAAAGGAAGGAGGGAACAAGTAAATCTCTAAGCGATGTTGCACGGAAAGATACTGCTGGAATAAGACACTTTGGAGGAAGTGGAGTTTTTATTTAAGCGATTCCCAAAGTTTCTTCCCAAATATTTTCTAATCAAGAGGACATCTCTTATCTCCGCGAAGACAAATTAACAAGTTTTACTTAAGCTAAAGGTAAAGGTATCCCCTGTGCAAGCACCGAGTCATGTCTGACCCTTGGGGTGACGCCCTCTAGCGTTTTCATGGCAGACTCAATACGGGGTGGTTTGCCAGTGCCTTCCCCAGTCATTACCGTTTTACCCCCCAGCAAGCTGGGTACTCATTTTACCGACCTCGGAAGGCTGGAAGGCTGAGTCAACCTTGAGCGGCTGCTGGGATTGAACTCCCAGCCTCATGGGCAAAGCTTTCAGACGGCTGCCTTACCACTCTGCGCCACAAGAGGCTCCTTTTACTTAAGCTACTAGAGGCCAAGCCCATTGCATTCAGGAATACACCGGGCACTAGATTAGAGGGGGGGTGTGGAAGAAATCTGTGGACGGCCTCCCCCTCCCCACAGGACTTGGAAAGGCTGCAACAAGCTGCTAGGGACTCACCGCCAGGGGCTGCAGCCTCCAAGCCTCAGAGGGAAGTGGAAGGAGGAGGGGGTGGTCAGGGGTGGGGGACGGAAGGCGATTGGCTGGCCGCTGGACAGACAGGCAAGCTGGTTGGAGGAGGCACTTAGGGGCGGGACAGCCGTCCTGAGTGGGTGTTAAGCACTGAGTGGCACTTAGGCCATGAGACATGCTCCTCCTCCAAGGCCTTACCAGAAATATAGAATCATAGAATAATAGAGTTGGAAGGGATCTCATGGGTCATCTAGTCCAACCCCCTGCACTATATATAGTGCAACAGATAAGCTTTCATATGCACACAAAACTCAGTTGATCTTAAAGGTGTCCCAGGACTCAAATGTTGTTCTACAGTTTTAGACCAGTACAGCTACCAACCTGAATCTTCTGCATATGAGCTTTCATGTGCATGCACACAGATATATCTGTACACATAAAAGCTTATACACACACACACACAACCTTTAAAATACTTTCATACTCTGGGATTCTATGATGAAGCCATGACTCTCTTATAGCCAGCTGTGGCTCAGTGGCCGAACATCTTCTTGGCATGCAGAAGGTCCCAGGTTCAATCCCCAGAATCTACATTTAAAGGAGTCAGGGTGGAAGTGATATGAATGACATCTGCTTGAGACCTTGGAGAACTGCTGCCTGTCTGAGTAGACAATACTGACTTGGATGGACTAAGGTTCTGATTCAGTAGAGGGCATCTGCATGGAGAGGGCCTTGGCTTTATGGTAGAGTATCTGCTTGGCATGCAGAAGGTCCTAGGTTCAGTCCCCGGCACCTCTAGTTAGAAAAGAATTAGGCAGCAGGTGATATAGAAGACCTCAACCTGAGATTTTGGAAAGCCATTAACAATCTGAGTAGACAATACCAACTTTGATGGGTCAAGGTTCTTTTACAGTATAAGGCAGTTTCATGTGTGTGGGTTTCCAGAGCTCCATGGACTACTATTCCCATGAGCCACTGCCAGCATGTGTGTTGTTGTTGTTGGGTGCGAAGTCGTATCCGACCCATCGCGACCCCATGGACAATAATCCTCCAGGCCTTCCTGTCCTCTACCATTCCCTGGAGTCCATTTAGGCTCAGACCGACTGCTTCAGTGACTCCATCCAGCCGCCTCATTCTCTGTCGTCCCCTTCTTCTTTTGCCCTCAATCGCTCCCAGCATTAGGCTCTTCTCCAGGGTGTCCTTCCTTCTCATGAGGTGGCCAAAGTATTTGAGTTTCATCTTCAGGATCTGGCCTTCTAAAGAGCAGTCAGGGCTGCTCTCCTCTAGGACTGACCGGTTTGTTCGCCTTGCAGTCCAAGGGACTCGCAAGAGTCTTCTCCAGCACCAGAGTTCAAAAGCCTCAATTCTTTGATGCTCGGCCTTCCTTATGGTCCAACTTTCACAGCCATACATTGCAACTGGGAAGACCATAGCCTTGTGTAGATGTGTGTAGATTTATATTAAGTTTTAGAAAGCAGGTTAAAAAGACTAATCATGCTGAAGACCCACTGGTTCAGCTCAGATCCTGATTGCCAGCTGAGAACAGGGATGGGCAATTCGGTTTGGATAAGCTGAAAAGAATTTGAATCAATGCTGATTTGGGTATTTTTTAGACCTATGAGCTGAATTGCCCATCCCCCTACTTTAAACCAGATGAATCAGCAATATCTAGATCACCATGATTTGGCCATTTTAAAGAAAGGGACAAAAGTGTGAGAGATTGCTCCTAGGAAGGCATCAGTGTGTGTGTGTGTGTGTGAGGGGGGGGGGCAGGCTGTGAAGCATTTGTCATGATCAGCGGCTTGATTTGTCATGATCAGCTGCTTGGTGCATCTTTTAAATGCCCCCCCCACAGCTTTTTCAGTCGGTGGTGGGAAGGGGAGGCCTATACCCCTCACCAAATCTGAATCTGAACCAGCGAAAAATTATTTTGATGGTTTGGATTGCACCTGAATTGATTCAGGCTGAATCCGAAAACACATTTTCCCCTGTCCACATGCCTAGTTGCAAATAGAGGCCTGATTTTTTCAGCAATGACTTTGATTTTTTCCTGGTCTGCTCAACATGTTGTTCCCACCCAGTTGGTCCAATTGAATTCTATGACCCATCATCCTTGCTGCATCAGTGGATCAGACCAGTGGTCCATCTAGTCCAGCATCCTTAAGAGCATAAGAAGAGCCCTGCTGGACCTGACAAATGGTCTATCTAGTCCAGCATCCCGAGAACAGAAGAAGCATCCTGCTGGTTAAACCGGGGGTCAATCTAGTTCACCATCTTAAGAACATAAGAAAAGCCCTGCTGGGTCAGAATAGTTGTCCATCTAGTCAGGCATCTGAAGAACACAAAAAGAACCCAGCTGGACCAGACTAGTGGTCCATCTAGTCCAACATCTTAATAATTTAAGAAGAACCCAGCTGGATCAGACCAGTGGTCCATCTAGTCCAACATCTTAATAATTTAAGAAGAACCCAGCTGGACCAGACCAGTGGTCCATCTAGTCCAACATCTTAATAATTTAAGAAGAGCCTTGCTGGATCAGACCAGTGGTCCATCTAGTCCAACATCTTAATAACATAAGAAGAGCCCTGCTGGTCCAAACAAGTGATGCATCTGTCTAGTTTCATATAGTAGCCAAGTTGTTACTATAGAGGATCAAGAAACCAAGCTTAAAGGCACAGGCTGTCTCCTAAAACTGGTATTCAGAGGTTTACCGCCCTTTAATGCAGAAGTATGTTAAGCACAGGAACAAAATCTGTTGAGAAAAACTGAGCATAGCTTTTGCAATGGGAAGCCCTACCTGACTTACTGAGGAGTTATTTAAGAATGTCAACAAGCAAATACACAATGTTGAACTAATAGACATTATGCATTTGGGTTTCCCAAAGGTTTTTGGTAAGATTCCTCCCCAGAGACTCCTGAGTAGGCTTGACTGTATGGACAGAAGACAACGGGTCCTCTTATCAAATCAAAACAGAGAGTGGGTATATACTAACATCTGTCTCAATGGGATCCTGCAACTTCCTGTATTGACGCTGGTGCTATTTAATTTGTCACAAATCACCTGGAACTGGGTGCAGCGGCCATGCTGGTGGATGATGCAAAATTATTGAAATCCAAGGGTGATTCTGAAGCCTTCCACTGAGGAGGGTGTTCTCTTTTCTTCCGATGCTCCCTCTCGACGTTCGCGCAGGAGTTCAGTCAGGGAGGCCAGCCAGTCTGATGTGACATCACTTCTGGCATGCACTGGACTAGATCACATTGCCAAGTTGGGACAATGCTCTGGTCAGTGGGCAAAAAAACTATATAGTAAATATAGTAAAAACTCTACAGTGAAAGTGGGTTCTAGCATAGAGCTTTGGCCCAAATAGCAGAGCACCGGCTGGCCAGTGCCAATGTGATGATATCCCTTCTTGCACGCCGGAAGTGACATCACCACTTAGAAGATGCCCTTTCTCCTGATCAGTGGTGGTGGTGGGGGCCCGTGGGACCTGGGAGTGGGGACCCTTGTTTCCACCAAGAGAAATGCCAACCTGAGTTGCGGACTTATTTGGAAATGTGTGACCTGCCTTGAGGATTCTCACTGTGATATCCTAACCCAAGCTTTCTCAACATGGGTTTTGTGAAACTGGGGGGGTTTCCTGAAGGCCCTGGAAGGATTTCCCAAAATAGGTGGGAATTCATTAATTTTTCATATATTTGTTTAAATGGTTAAATATTTATCGGGTGATATGACCATATGACTCCAGGAAGGCCTGGAAGATCATTGTCCATGGGGGTCGCGATGGGTCGGACACGACTTTGCACCTAACAACAACAATGACCATATATGGCCATATTGACCCACCCACCCCTTCTGAAATGGCCAATGATGGCCCTGGAGGGGGTGAGAAGGGGTGGCGTGTGGACACAGCTCTGCTTCCCAACCATATTCTGCACAAATGTGCCACTTCTGGGATTTCTCAAAGTTCGAAGGATGTTTCAGGGGAGTTCTCAATGGTAAAAAAGTCAACAAAGGTTGTCCTAACTGGAGCAATACCTCTCTAAGCCCATTGAATCCTAGACTCATAGATTTGAAAGGGACCTCCAGGTTCATTTAGTCTAACCTCCTGCAGAATTTAGGAATCTCACAACTCCCTGCCCACCCACAGTGACCTTAATTCCATGCCCAGATGATACCCCCCCCAAAATAAATAAATAAACCAGAATCGCTGGCCAACCTGACCTGGAAGACATCCACCTCCTGACTCCAAAATAGTGATTGGCATTTCCATGCTCATTGACTCCGATGCACTTAGAAACCCATTTTTTGATTGCCCCATCAGGGCCACCCAATGGCTTACCAACAGAACAAGCTGATCAGGGAGGGGCAGTTCACAAAACTAATAAATAAATAAGTCAATGTTAGCAAACAAACAGTTCATTCTCACCCCTGTCCTCCTCCTCCTCCTCCTCCTCCTCCTCTCTTTTGACACATAACTTTTTAATTTCCTTTTCTCGCCTCTTTCGAACGGCTTGGCGGGACGGCTACAACGCACACACCTTGCGTCACCAGGACTCATTTAATATCCGAGAGCCGTCGCGTGTGCGATAAGCCGAATCGGGGATGGGAGGGTGTGAATTTTGGAGGGGTTGACGAGCTGCCTTTCAGCCCGGAGAATACCGTCGGAATGGCTCGGTACAATAAGCTTGCGGTGACAACCGTGTTTGATGCCGATTTGAGCTTCAACAGTGCTTTTTGCGGCTTACATTTCACACCGGCGGTCGACTAGATTACCCATCGAGGTTGTGCTTAAGCCTCCGACAAAGATGCTGTTTTCATTCTCGCAGGCAGACTCTGTCTCGGTGTCTTTCTCCCCCACGCCCCCAGAATGCACGGCTGCCAACCTGCCATTTTATCGGACGGCCATGTTTCTTGATTGGGGAAGGGGAGGGAGGGAGGGAGGGAGGAAAAAAGACGCAGGGATAACCCTCGTTTTACATAAAACATCCCTTTGAAGTGTCAGGAAGGAAACAGAGCAGGAGATTCACCCATTGTGAGGGATGCTGAGACACCGGATTGTTCGTTCGGCGAGAGCTGGAAGCGTTCTGAATCTTCAGTCATGTGCTGATCCGACATTTCAAACTCTGAAGGACTCCCCCGCCTCGAATGAGGATGCAGTAATGATGCCAGTGTGGCCACGCGGCTGGGGGCACTTGGAGATTTCCTGCAAATACAATTCATTACCAGGCGACAGAGATCAGTTGCCTTGGAGAAAATGGCTGCTCTGGGAGGGAGGACTTTGTGGCATTTGACCCTGCTGAGGTCCCGCCCCTCCCCAGGCTCCACCCCCAAAATCTCCGAGTATTTTGCAACTCAGGACTGGCAACCCCATCTCCGAAGAGTTAACTTGGTGTAGTGGTTGGGAGTGGTGAGCCGGGATGGGCTAGAAAATGGGGATGGGGCTACTCAGTAGCTGAGTAAATGTTTTCAACATAGAATTTCCTTAGTTGAATTCCTGATGTCTCTATTATGACGGAGGGGCCATGACTCAGTGGTAGAGCATTCCCTTCACATTCATTCATTCATTCATTCATTCATTCATTCATTCATTCATTCATTCATTCATTCATTTATCTATTTATCTATTTACTTACTTACTTACTTACTTACATACTTATATACCACCCTCCCCGAAGGCCCAGGGAGGTTTACATAGAACTGAAACTATACATGGAACTATACATAGAAGGTTCCAGGCTCAGCCATCATCTGGGCATGGACCTGGGGCCACTGTGGGTGGGCAGGTAGCTGTGAATTCTCTGCATTCTGCAAGGGGTTGGACTAGATGACCCTGGATGTCCCTTCCAATTTGATGATTCTTCAGCATCTCCTGATAAAAGGACCAGCCAGTAGGTGATCCCTATGTATGTATGTATGCATGCATGCATGTATGTATGTATGTATGTTCATTTGTTCGTTCGTTCGTTCATATACCAACCTCCCCTGAGGCTTATGACAGTTTATATAAAATGCAGAAACCAGTACATGGAACTTATTTTTGCGTAATAATAATAATAATAACAATAACAATAATAACAATAACAATAACAACAACAACAACAACAACAAACTATAACAGAGGTAACACAGTATAATAATGCAAACAGGTCCAGAGCAGACCACATGGGTGGATTTTTTTAGGAGGGAGGGAGCAGGGATGTTGTTGGTCACCTGGTCTCAACCAAATGCCTGGTGGAAGAGCTCCCTTTTTCAGGCCCCGTGGAACTGTTTTAGCTCCATCAGGGCCCTGATCTCCTCCGGGAGTTCATTCCACCAGGTATGGGCCAGGACAAAGAAGGTTCTGGCCCTGGTTGAGGCCAGGAGGGCTTCTTTAGGGCCAGGGATCAGTAGCTATTTGGAGGTGCTGGTGTGCAGAGCTCTGAGGGGCATAGGCAGGGAGGTGGTCCCTCAGGTACACTGGGCCCTGACTGCGGATGGTCTTAAAGGTGATTACCAGAACCTTTAGCCTGATCTGGAATTCAACTCTGACTATGGATTGCTTCTGCCAGTCTGAGTAGACAATACTGACTTGGATGAACCAAGAGTCTGATTCAGTAGAAGCCAGCTTGGTTCAAAATCACTGGCAGTCTTCAAGCAAAGGTTGGATGAACAGTTTTCTTGGATGCTTTGGGCTGATCCTCCGTTGAGCAGGGGGATGGACTAGATGGCCTGTATGGCCCCTTCCAACTCTATGATTCTGTGATCCTATGATTCTAAAATTACAAGTGGCAAAACCCTAAAGCCCTCTGTTCCGGGGCCAAGAAGAACAATACGAGTCCACAGAAGACAGCTTTTACATGTTTCGAAAGCGCTTTGATGTTCTCTTTTCGGAGGGGAGCGAGCCAGCCGCAATATCTACAAAACGGCAACTTTACGTAACTCCGTGCGGCCTTTACGAAGCGTCGTCTTTTAGGAGGGGGAACATTCAGCCCACAAAGGTTTTTTAAAAATGTGGCAGCATGCAGTGAACGCTGCAAAACGCATTAAAGTTTCAAAGAGTCCTCGTCATCCCTCCCGCCCCCGCCCCTGCCGGTGTGTTACTTAGGTAAATATAATAAGACACTAAGTGGAAAGAAGCCAGCCCGCTCAACAAAGAGCGGTTGGCCACACTAAAGATAAAACAAACTTTCATTAAAAGAAATTAGGGGCCTAACAAAACAGGAGAACGGCTTAATGAACTACTAGTGTGGTACAAATCTCCGCAAACCGCTTGGGGGAAATAGACCATCAAGCTTTCATCTTGAATGTTCCCGGGCTCGTAAAAAAAAAAAAAAGAGTCTAGTTATCAACAAAGAACCCAGCCCAAGTTCCTTGCTATTTTATCGGTCTTTTAAAAGGAGCTTTGAATAGACTCAATTAGGAGGTAAAAAGAGAGGGAAGAACAATGAGCAAACACCAGCCACCGTTTTAACTTTCGTCAGCCTTTGGAAAGACACAAAGCGGCTCGCTGGGAGGCGGGCAGGGACGACATGAGAAAAAGTCCTTTGACAAAAGTTTGTTTGTCTTTAGGAGAAAGGGCATTGTTTCAGACTTTGCAGAGGGAACCCAAATCACAATGTTTACTGACACATGGAGTTGCCCATGCAGTCCTCAATGGAGTCAAAGGGCTTAGTAAAGTGTGACTCACTTGGATCAGACCAGGGGTCCATCTCATCCGGCTTCCTGTCTTGCGCAGTGGTGAACCAGTTCCTTTAGAGGGCCAAGAACAGGGAAGAAAGGCTGAGCCTTTCCCCTGATAAGAATGTAAGAAGAGCCCTTATGGATTAGACTAGTGATCTGTCCAATATCTTGTCTCACATAGTGGCCAACCAGTTCCTCTGGAGGACCAACAACAGGGCATAGAGGCCGAGGCCTTCATAAGAACATCAGAAGGGCCCTGCTGGGTCAGATTAATGGTTCATCTAGTTCAGCTTCCTAGTCTCACAGCATGGCCAACCAGTTCCTCAGAAGGCTAAACCACAGGGCATAGAGGCCAAGGCTTTCATAAGAACATCAGAAGGGCCCTGCTGGATCAGATCAATGGTCCATCAAGTCCATCCTCCTGTCTCACACAGTGGACAACCAGTTCCTCTGGAGGGCCAGCAACAAGGCAGTGGGGCCAAGGCCTTCCCTTGATATTGTTTCCTGCCTCTCGGATCCCCTCAGCCATGAGGGCTCGTAGCCACTGATAGAATTATCCTTCACAAATCTATCATACACTTTTAAAGCTGTCCATTCTTGTGGCCATCACTACATCCTTTGGCAGCAAATTCCACATTTTCATCAATTTCGATGTAAAGATGCATTTCCTTTTGTTCGCCCTGGACACACTGCCCATCAGTTTAATTGGATGCTGACAAGTTTTAGTATTTTGGGAAGGGAGGAAAAATCTTTTGGGCACTGCCTTAGAAGAGGAACCAAGTGTGCAAAACACACCCCTTGGGGCATCAAGTCTGTAAAATTCCAAGGCAGGAAATCTATTAAAACCCAGAAATAAAGCATGGTTTGTGTGTGTGTGTGTTTTTTTTTTTTAATAGTCCTTCTCTCTAACTTAGACTAACTTAGACTAAAGGAGGGTCCCTGATTATAGAAATGGCCGATTTTTGGTGTTCCTGTAAGAGTTTTCATGACAAGAGCCAAAAGAGATGGTTTTGCCACTGCCTGTTAGGGTTGTGCGCCGCGTCGTCCAAATTGGCCTCTCCGGGCCACCGTAACCAGCACTTCACCATGGGGGAGCCACACCCCCTCCCCCTCGCCCGTCTCTATGTAGCAGCCATAGACTACCTTATTGGTAGAAGCTCTTACAAGTTTTGTCCTTTATATTCCACGTCGGGCCAAAAACAATTCAAAAGGATCCGTTAAAAAAACAAAAACAAAAAAAAAGGAATCTTGTTTGGCTTCTAAATCCTTCCTTTCTGGTGCATTTGCATTTTAGCCATATAACCTTACCGATTTTGCTTCGTCGTGGACTATGGAATGTAAAGAAAAAGAAATAATTTGCTAACGATAATCCACACTGACGTGATGTAAATCGACAAACAAATGCCTAAAGACAATGAGCACCGACATATTGTAAAGACAAGAGCAACAATATCTAGGATTATTCCTGACTGTCCTATTATGGTTGAAATCTGTCTTACGAATCTTCGCCCGTACGTCAAGGTAGGGGGAGGGGGAGGGGGAGGCGGAAAAGAAAGGATTCAGCTCCGGGCACCAGGTTGGAGCAAGTATTGATATCCTGCAATATGCCACCCGGACCATTTGCTGCGGGATAATTGGTTCAGCAAGACTCGTCCGGCTTTGAATGTGAGCAGAGACATTCTTACGCTTCTGCAGCGAGGCGGCAACCCACAAACTGTCCTCGGGGAGAGCCACTCTGTTTTCCTGTCGCCACTTAGCAGGAGAGCCTCCCCCCAGAGGACCTGAAATGGATCCCCCACCCCAACAGATTGAACTTTTTAGCCAGGGCCGTTATCAGCTAGATCGCCATTTTTTTAGGGATTCGGTTTCAGTAAAGTAAAGAGAAGGCCAAGTTCAGAGCGGGACCCTGAAAGGGATTTGGAGGCAATAATAAAAATATCAGTTTTACCTCCTCGCCAGTGGCATTCCTCGCCACCATCGATCCAGCTGGAAAGCTACGTCTCGCTGCAGGAGAGGGAATAAAACAAAAATGGGAAATCGTATTTATTAGTTTAGGATATTGCTCGGCGGCCTCTTCAGGGCCCTGCTCATTGTGGCTTGCGATTTAAATGCAATGTTAAAAGGATACTCCATGGGAGAATCATAGAATCATAGAGTTGGAAAGGGCCATACAGGCCATCTAGTCCAACCCCCCGCTCAACGCAGGATCAGCCCATAGCATCCTAAAGAGGTTTCCAGTCCATGCCCAAAATGTGCTCTATGGTTGCTCTTCATCTTGGGAAAAAATCAGACAGTTTTCGCTCTTTTGTGAGTTTTCATTTTATGATGTTTTTCCACCCACCCATCCATCCACCCATCCACCCATCTACCCACTGCCCCTCCCTGTGAGCAGGCTTGGTGCTATTCACAACATGTGTATACACTGTTTATAAAATCACAGTTAAAACATTATTAAAACTAATCGCACTCTGTTGTTTCTACTCACTGGCTCGGCAATCCATCCCTACTCCATTTTGATTGGGTTCTGATTCAGCCAAAGGAATAAGCCAGAGATGGGTGGAGATGGATGGCCCATAGATTTTATTGGACATTTGTTTGTTTTGGCCTCACTCTTAAGCCTGGTGGGAAAGCACTGTTTTATAGGCCCTGCGAAACTTAGATAGTTTCGTCAGGGCCTGGGTCTCAACTACCTGAAGTAGTTCCAAAGCGGTTTACAAACACCTTTCCCTTCTTTTCCCAACAATAGACACCCTGTGAGGAAGGTGGACCTGAGAGAGCTCTAAGAGAACTGCTCTGTGAGAACAACTCTAAGAGAACTGTGACTATCACCCAGCTGACTGCATGTGGAAGAATGGGGAACCCAGTTCTCCTGAGAGTCCACCGCTCTTAACCACTACATCACACTGATTCTCTATGACGGTTCTGTAGAACGAGAGTTTACTGCACAGTGGCCAAGCTGGCAAGGGGCTGAAGATTTTCTGCTGATCCTGCCTTGAGCAGGGGGTGGGACTAGATGGCCTGGATGGCCCCTTCCCACTCTAGGATTCTATGCATTATGCCAAACTTCTTTGAAGCGATCTGATCAGAGACTTGCCTCATGTTGAAGTCCAACCAAAGTGAGTCAAACGAGGAAACCATGTTCATCATGAAGTTCTTAGCAAGTTTATTTAATGGTACCCATCCATTTGACCCATTTCCGAGACTTTTAGCAAGCCCTCCATTTTCTGGTAGATGACATGGAAAGTTTCAAAGTGTTGCTCTAGACCGGGAGTGGCCAAACTGCAGCTCTCCTGAGATCCATGGACCACATTTCCCATGAGACCCCGGTTCATGAGAACTGTAGTCCATGGACATTCTGAAGAACCACAGTTTGGCCATCTCTAGGTGACATCTTGATCCACCTCGAGACGCCGTCTGTCGAGAGAGGCGGGGTATAAATCCAAAAAAATAAATAAATGAATAACATTAATAAATCTTTGCTCTACACAATGAGGAAAGGGACTTTTGTTCT
Organism: Paroedura picta; assembly: GCF_049243985.1. Classification (NCBI taxonomy): domain Eukaryota; kingdom Metazoa; phylum Chordata; class Lepidosauria; order Squamata; family Gekkonidae; genus Paroedura; species Paroedura picta. The sequence goes on along the minus strand of NC_135373.1, from coordinate 122,326,030 downwards.
CCAGCTACTCTTATCTATAGGAGAAGAAAAGCCAAGGACTCGGCCCAAATTCAGCCCATGAGAGGAAAAGAAGAAAGGAGTTCTTCTCGGGGGCTATCTCTCAAATAATCAGTGTGAGGGAATTCTTAACAAACAGTCCTCATGCTCCAAAACGATATCTCTAGATTGGGAGAACAAGTTAATAAAGAAGGGAACACTATATCGATGTTTAACTTTACAATTAACCAGGGACCGATTTCCCCGCCCCACGAAACTCGATTCCTATGGTTATGAGCATAACCTCTTAGATCCTCCAGAGGGTACCCCCCCCCTTTTGATGCTTGACTTGCGATAAACGCTTCCCATCCACGGCCTCCGGTTTTCCTATTTAATAGCGGGTTGTTTAGACATGATTAAGAAAGTATTAAGGAGCGATAGGGAGAGATAAGATAGAGCCGGGCCTCATCCAGTCATCTGATCCAAAAATAATACATCGACGGGGATGGCCGTCCAAAAGCAGCCATAAAAGAATCTCTGGAGTGAGAATTTTGGAAATTCAAATGTTGGTGTTGGCTGCTGTGCTTGTCCTTGATACACGAGGTTCCCCTTACTGTAGATCTCTCATGATAGGTTTCCCACACTTTGAACACCAAAGAATCATATATTGTCGTGTCAGTGATTTCTGGAGACTGGAAAACCCATCATGGGTACAATCAAGATCCCATGGAGCTCATTTTGTTGGACGCTGAAAGAATGGTCTGAAGAGGTTCCCAAAATAATACTAAGATGCTGCCGGAGGCTCTCGATGGGATCTAGGCGGCCCCTGGAGATCTCCCGCTATCACAGTTGATCGCCAGATGGCCAAACACAGTTCCCCTGAAGAAAATGGCTGCTTCAGAAGGAGGACTCTATAGCTTTACGCTCGGGCTAAAACAAGAACCTGTGTTGGCTCTAAACATCTGCAGGAATAAAGTTCACGCAGAGAAAATGGTGTGAAATGTCTTCTTTCCTTTATTCGGATGAACCATGTGAAAACCAGAGTTTTTGGAGTGGCGATCTGTTCCGAATTCTTCTTCAGACAAGGTCTAATATTATGAGTTGTTCCACAACTCTCAGCTTCAACACCCTCACAGGGTGTCTGTTGTGGGAATAGGAAAAGGAAGGTGAATGTAAGCCACTCTGAGACTCCTTCGGGTAGAGAAAAGCGGCATCTAAGAACCAACCCTTCTTCTTCTTTAGTAGTATCAGGGCTCTCTCAGCCTCACCTCCCTCACAGAGTGGGGAGAGGAAAGGGAGGGTGACTATATGCCGCTTCGAGACTCCTTTGGGGAGAGAAAAGCGGCATATAAGAACCAACTCTTCTTCTTCTTCTTCTTCTTCTTCTTCTTCTTCTTCTTCTTCTTCTTCTTCTTCGTCTTCTTCTCCTCCTCCTCCTTCATATCAGTTCTCCAGATTACAGTCCAGTGCTCTTTAACTACTACACCTAACTGGCCTGTGCTGACGGTAGCCAAGCTTTCTGACTTCAGAATAATGAATAAAATAAACATCTATGAGCCGGCAAGGATGTGGCTTGGTAAGTGCATCGGGCCGTGCAAAGTGAGTGTCACGTCCCTTGAAAGCTATTTCAGGCATCCATTGGGGATCGCAGCCATTTCATAACCTGCACCGGCTCCCCCCTTCCATAAGTGGTTAGAGATACACATATGTTTAGTCTATTAACACAGACCCTGGGCACATTCTTGCAACACTGAGCTGCATTTGCTACGTCTCAGTTACCATCAAGTATGAGGTCGTTGTAAACCCTTCCACCAGCAGGTCACGCCTTAACCCCGCCTCCCCGTCATTTGTGTTTGTGAAACCGGGGGAAACCTTTTCATTGCTGATGCTGCAATGGAGATTTTTCAGAGCCTTTTCCTGGAGACGTCACCCCTCCCCTTGAAAGAACATGAAATCCAAGCACTCCTGTGTGTGGGAGCGAACGCTGGTCGCTTCCTTCCCCAAACTCCATTCCTGTTGGAGCTTTTGAACGAGACTCGGTCCTAGGTCTCTCTTGAAAATTAGAGCTGCAGAGTAACGGAGCATTTTGAAAACTTGCAGTTATCTGCGGGGGAGGCACCGATCCAGACTCACTGAGCTTTGAGACTGAAAAAAGAGATTAATCTTTACTGGAAAGAGAGAATAATCTTTACTGGAAAGATGATTTGCAGAAATTTCTATCGTATTCGTCTGCTTCAGTCTCCTTGCAGAGTACCAAAGGTTAAATGATAGTTACAAAGAAAGCACATTGCAAGCCCCTCTGGCTGGCTCAAGCAGACTACATGCCCACACATCAGTGGAGAGCTTTAATGGAGGGTGCTGCTTCTTCCTTTGGCAAACCATTCACACTGATCTGCTCTTCCTGAAGAAAGAGGGAGTGGGAGGGAGCCCAGGTTAAACAAAGGAATCCACAAAACACATGCTTGTTTGTTTTCTTGACCTGTGACCACTTGATGCACTAATGAGCACACAGGTATGGCTCAACTGCTTAAACAGCTTAACAACAGACCTTCACAGCTGACTTCACCAAATTAGTTGCTGATTGCCATTCCAACAATTGTCCCCAAACTCCACCCCTCCCCCCAAATCTCCAAGAATTTCCCCACCTGGATCAAGTCAGGTTTAAAGTGTTGGTACTTAGCTTTAAAGCCCTAAAGGGTTTGGGACCTTTGTACCTGCAGGGGCACCTATTTCCTGATGACAAAAAAGCCCTGGCTCTGGTCGAGACCAGTTTGACCTTTAGGGGGCCAGGGATCTTCAGCCAGTTTCACTTGCTAGATCCTAAGTTGCTTGGGGGGTCTGTGAGAGAGCCCTGATATTCCTGCTTGGTCAGAGCAGCTTTATCAGTGCTGTGGCGAGCCCAAGGTCACCCAGCTGGCTGCATGTGGGGGAGCGCAGAATTGAACCCGGCATGCCAGATTAGAAGTCCACACTCCTAACCACTACACCAAACTGGCTGCCACCTGACGTGTCTCTGAAAGGAGGGCCATGCAGAGTCAAGGTAGAAAGGCAGGTCTTAACTGTTGGGTTGGAAGATAAGGGAGAAGGTTGCTCTCAGGGTACCCTTGACCAAACCCATTTAGCACCTTACAGGTAAATTGTCATTTTCCAGGCGGGGCCTTAAGATCTCCTGCATGACGAATGATCTCCAGACGACAGAGATCAGTTCCGCCGGAGAAAATCAGGCTACCTAAGGAGCTTATGAGCTCTCCCTCACTGGCAGTCTTTAAGCAGCAGCTGGACAGATACTTATCATGGATGCTTTAGGCTGATTCTACATTGATCAGCGGGTTGGACTGGATGGCCTGTAGGAACCCCTTCCGACTTCATGATTCCATTCTATGATTCTCAATGGGCGCTTTGAAGGGTGGGCTCCATGGAATTATACCCTGCTGAGGACCCTCCGTGAGCTCCGCCCCCATATCTCCAGGAATTTCTTAGCCTAGACAAGGGAAATCTACTTAAAGCTAAGGAACAGGACTACAAAACCACGCCTGGCAACAGATGCGTAGCCAAGGGCAGATACTTCAGCACAAGGGCTATACCCAATCCCTGTAGCCAATCCTACCCCCCATTAATAGCCTGGTAGCCACATTTTGGACCCCTTAATGCCCCCTGACCATTTTCAACGACCATTTAGATGTGTATCTGCGGTAGTTCCTTGTTCGAAGGTGTCCTGCCCTAGTTAGAGAACTTCATCCTCAAATCGTTTGACCTCGTAAGGATTTAATCTCGCACATATAGCCGTGAGTGGGGGGGGGGAGAGAGAGAGTTTCTAAGAAGGTATTTCTCCCCTCCCTCCTATTTTTTTTCCTTCCTCCAGCAAATATGATCCAGGGTGTTTGAAAAATTTGAGAATTCCTACCCAGGCTAATCCTTTTAAACCTAGCTATGCTTATTAGCTTTTCTTTGAACAGATAAGGCTTAAAGAGACGTGTCGTTCGGAGAAGGGAAGTCGATTTGAAGCGCCGAGGAGTCGACAAAAACAGAAGGATGCGGAAGGTGAAATGTGGCATGTGATAAAATGGCGGCCATACATACAGACGTTCTTTTTTTTTTTTGAAAGAAAGCTAATAAAACCTCTTCTAAAACTATATTGTCGGAATGACAGGAATTATTCGCAGGCTGTTATGGTTTCAGGAGTTATAGGCCTCAGCCTATTTAGTGGCGCTAAGAAGGCGCTCGATTCCCTCCCTGTCTTTCAATGCGCTTCTGATGGTGCGGCGTGCCATAGCTTCACATCCAGCCCCTCCTTCACTATTTCCTGACAAGTGCCTTGAATGTCTCAAGCCCGTGGCTTGAAACGGAAAGACGAGAGGGGAGAATGCTCTTCCTCACCCATCGTTTTAAGGGCGGGATTCGGAAAACCGTCCTGAATTCAAACGGCCCGTTTTAATGGAGCTCTCTCCCACCCGGCATGATTCGTGCATTTCATCTGCCTCTCTAATTAGCACGGACGTGAAGGGAAGAGGCCCGGCCTCCCTTAGGTTGCTGTGGCGAGTCTCCGAATAAAATTAAAATTGAAAGGGTACAGAGGAGAGCGACGAGGATGATCTGGGGCCAAGGGACCAAGCCCTATGAAGATAGGTTGAGGGACTTGGGAATGTTCAGCCTGGAGAAAAGGAGGTTGAGAGGAGACATGATAGCCCTCTTTAAGTATTTGAAAGGTTGTCACTTGGAGGAGGGCAGGATGCTGTTTCTGCTGGCTGCAGAGGAAAGGACACGCAGTAATGGGTTTAAACTACAAGTACACCGATATAGGCTAGATATGAGGGGGGAAATTTTCATAGTCAGAGTAGTTCAGCAGTGGAATAGGCTGCCTAAGGAGGTGGTGAGCTCCCCCTCACTGGCAGTCTTCAAGCAAAGGTTGGATACACACTTTTCTTGGATGCTTTAGGGTGCTTAGGGCTGATCCTGCGTAGAGCAGGGGGTGGACTAGATGGCCTGTATGGCCCCTTCCAACTCTAGGATTCTATGATTCTATGATTCTATGATATGTCCGCCATGGCACGATGCCGGCTCACGTGGCGGCACTGCTTATAGGAACTGTCGGCCGAGTTGAAAGACAGGTTTCATTAAAATATAAGCGGCGCATTTGGACAAGAGAGCATTAGAGGGAATGTCGCCGGAGGGCCTCGGAAAAGCCGTCGTCAAGCAGAGAAGTTTCCGCTGCCCTCAAAATGCTTATCGGAAGACCGGTTGGGGGCTAATATTCCAAAAAGGGTTGTCCGCATTTCAGAGAGATTTGGCCTTTCCGAGAGGCCTTTGTGCACGCAGCACCGACTGCCTGAATAAATACAATGCCGAAATGTACTGCCAAATTCAAGTCCATGTACAAATGGAGCACACCGTGGTTTCTTCATCATGCTCATAGCTTATATGTCTAGATGTCTGGCTGCAAACCTCTTTTTCATGGGTTGAGTTTCCGCGAGGTCACGGAATGTTCACGAACATTCACGTTGCTTTGAGGTAAGCCGGAGAAGGGCTGCCAAGAGAATATTTTGGGTTCTCTGAGGCTGATTCCACATGGGGGAGGGGGGAAGGCCAGGGGGGTGTTCATATGGCAGCGGGGCTAATCCATGCTTCCGCTTGATGTCACCATCGGCCCAGCCCCCTTCCAGGCCTGGAACGCTTTACTGCTCTGTTACCCCATGTTAAGGGAATACAGATATTTTACATGTTCCCTTAGCCACCCCGGGGGCCAATGGGGCTTAGCCTAATCCTCCGCACGTACAGCATGCCAGCAGGGACAAAAAAATGCCCCAGTCAGCTCCATTGTGCTTTGTGGCACCGTGGGGCCAAAGGGGGCATTTTTTGAATTTGTAGGAAGGTGGGACTGCATTGTTACACAATCCCACCTTCTTGCAAATAACCCCCCACTGCCCCCCTGTTCAACGGAACCTTTCCACCCCAGCTGCGTCATTGGCATGCAGAAATTCAGAGCGGACTGAGTCCGCCATGGTAAAAGGTCCCCCATCAGGACACAGGAAGTAGCAGAGCAGCCAGAGGTAATGATGGCAAGCTTACCTCAGAGAACCATTCCTCCCTGCATAGTTCGCTTCCCTTAGTGGCAGACTCCAGCTGCAAGGGGCTCTGCTCTCCCATCTGGGGATGGTGCGGGTCCCCAGGGCGCCCCTGGACTCTGTCAAGCTCTGGTTTAGTCTGCTGACTCCCTCTTCCATGCTCTGCCAACCCTCCCGTGGGGAGGTAATAAAACTGTGGCCTTGTTTATACCCAACATTGGTGTGTCGTGACTTATTCCAGCACAGAATGCCCTCCTGCAAGTCAACAAGGCACATAACCCCAAAACAAAACCTATTGTGCACGGAATAACTGTGATAGTATACCTCCTTCAAACAAAAATCAGACAACCGAAAAATAAACCGGCAACAGATGAAAATCTTGTAACTGCTTTTGATATGTATTAAAAAAACTTTCCTGGGCTGAATCTGCACAGAGCTTTTATTCCAATCCCAGGTCGATTCAATCCCTCTCATCTACAATGAATGCGATTTCCACTTTGATTTGGGGCAATTTAAATTTTCCCTCTCCAACAAGCAGGATTGATCTGGTGTGACTCTACATTTCCCCCGTGATATCCTGGAGTGGAAATAACACTCGATATTTGAAAAACAGGCATGAGTAAAAGTGCAGCTCTCTGCTTGCGCCGAACTAACTTGCTGCCTCAAGCCTCCAACACTGTACAGAAGCCCTGATTGGCCAGGGCATCAGTTCATTGGCTTCCTTGTTCCCAGGTTGCAAGGCTTCCCTTAAAGGGGAAACCCTAACTTCTCTCAGCAGAGATTTTCCTCTTAGATTTATTCCCCCTCCTTTGCTGTCTCCAATCTCTCCCCCCCCCCCATTCAAGAAAAGAAAGAGGCGCTTGGCTCACCCACCCCCCCCCTTCTGAGCTTCCCTAACTACATGCAGAACACTTTTCTGTTTCAATTGTGGGGGGGGGGGGTAGAGGAAGTCCTCAGTAAAAATGGAATCTGCATTCAGCAGGATCAGAATAAATAAAGTGCAGAATCAGCCCTACATCACTACATTAGCTGTTTTATATATTTATTAGTAATAAATGCAGCTCACAGATATCAATGAAGAGTCGATTTTATACCCCATTTTTCACTATCCGAAGGAGACTTACTGACAATCACCTTCCCCCTCCTGCAAAGCAAGCATCATAATCTTCAATATCACCACAGTCTAGTTTTCCAGGTAATCGCTAGTTTCGTCGTAAAACTTCTTCAGCTTTGTAATAATTGCACACGGCCCAAACATTCAAAAAGCGCTCAACGTCTCTTGAAAACTATTCTGTTTTCAAGAGGCCTTACATTCTGTTCCAATTTTTTGGTGGCGTGCCACGTCAGTCAATTTTTGCCCCGTTCCTTCTTCCCTATGCAATATTTTGTTGCAAGAGTATGAAGTCTGAAGATATATATATATATTTTTTAAAAAGGGAATCAAAATACGACCACATCAAGCTATTGGCCCCCAACCGCCACAGCCGAGATTGTGGATTTTTAGATGCAATTACAAGGGAGAAAGAGAGAAGCCAAGCAAAACAGATGCAGCCGCTAATACTTTCTCCGCCCCGTCGCAAAGATGAGCTTCCCTTTCCTGGCTGCTACCAAATTAACACATCAGTGACTTATGCATATCTCGGGACTTTAATTCACAGCCTGACAAACCATAAACAAGGGAGCCGAACTCCATTCCTTCCCCCCCGCCTCCCTCCTCCATTTCTCTGCAAACGCTTCAAAAAAGCTATTCTGTCAAGTCTGTGAGAAGATTAAATGATGCATTCGGTGCTTCGCCATGGAGAGGACGGGCCACAGTTTGGGCAGTTCCATTGCTGTTTGAAAGAGATGCATAAGTTGCAGGAAACCAACCTGTTCATTCACTGCCGAATCTGCAGGAGATAAGAAGAGCTGTTGTTTTATACCCCGCTTTTTTCTACAAGGAGTCTCAAAGCGGCTGACAATCGCTTCCCCTTCCTCTCTCCACAACAGTCACCCTGGGAGGTAGGTGGGGCTGAGAGAGGTCTGAGAGAGACTGTGCTCTGTGAGAACAGCACTATCAGGACTGTGACTGGCCCAAGGTCACCCAGCTGGCTGCATGTGGAGGAGGGAAAAGTGGGGAATAAGACCCAGTTCTCCAAATGAGAGGCCACCGGTCTTCACCACTACACTGCACTGTTTCTGGGTTTGTTTGTTTTTTAATTTTTAAAGGGAGGCTGATGTATTCTTTCATCTGCCTTTGTACAGGTACTGATTTCTTGGGCATACAACAGAATTGCTTGGCACACTGAAAGAAGGGATGAAAAATGGATATTTTCCATCAGTTCCATTGATTTTTGTCACCCTGAAAAATAAATATTCATTCATTCATTTTACTGGCTGCTTTATGTATTTTATATTTTGTCATGGTATGTGTGTCATAGTTAGACCTCTGTGGAAGACCCAGTAAGGGTCAAAATGCATCAGGTCTAGAAGGTCTAAGACCTAAGAAGATCTAAGACCTAAAATTGCACAGTACACATGATAGTTTTTCAACAGCAGCCTATGGGCTTTGTGTGTGTGTTTTAACTTCAAAGGTTTTTTCCCCAAAAAGGTTGCACAAAAATAAATTTTTGGAATCTGTTGACCTATTCATACAGACACTCAATCTTTTGGTCCTAAGTATTCCAGTTAGGGTTTTTTTGGCTACTGTGTGAGACAGGATGCTTGACTAGATGGTCCACTGGTCTGATCCAGCAGGGCTCTTCTGATGTTCTCAGGATGCTGGACTAGATTGACCCCTGGTCTGATCCAGTAAGGGCTCTTCTTAGGATGCTGGACTAGATGGACCACTGGTCTGATCCAGCAGGGCTCTTCTTATGTTCTCAGGATGCTGGACTAGATGGATCCCTGGTATAATCCAGCAGGGCTCTTCTGATGTTCTTAGGATGCTGGACTAGATGGACCCCTGGTCTGACCCAGCAGGGCTCTTCTGATGTTTTCAGGATGCTGGACTAGATTGACCCCTGGTCTGATCCAGTAAGGGCTCTTCTTAGGATGCTGGACTAGATGGACCACTGGTCTGATCCAGCAGGGCTCTTCTGATGTTCTCAGGATGCTGGACTAGATGGACCTCTGGTCTTATCCAGCTGGGCTCTTCTTATGTTCTCAGGATACTGGACTAGATGGACCCCTGGTCTGATCCAGCAGGGCTCTTCCGATGTTCTCATTGCTTCCCATGAAGTGAGAATTAAACAAGGGTATACTGTAGTCACTGCTAACAGCGTAAGGTCACTCTTCCATTACTTACAGACTCCTTGATACTTTTTGACCCATTTGTCGAGGTCGCAGGTGTCCCATTCATCCACGCTCGCTGGATTCTCCAGTTGTGCAGTCATGGATACCGCACCAAGGCCAGAAGGTGGTTTGCTACTTGGTTGACCATGACTTGAACCTGATGTAGGTAGCAGATCCTCTTTCAGGACTAACAGAAGAAGAGCTATGAAAACGCCTTGTGTAATCTGGGTGGTTGAAACAAGGAAGGACGGTTATTTGTTCTCTTTGTGGAGGGTGGTGGATGGGGATATTAGAGGCTGGCTACGGAAGAGGAAACGTCATGGAGAATATCAGGTGGCCATGGAAAGGTCCTCGTCTCTCTGTGACCTGGCCTACCCTATAGCTTGGATAAGAGAACAAGGACTGGTAAATATGACCGTCTGCAGCTGGCTCCATGGAACAATGGCTCTGGTTGAGAAACTCTAATTTTGTAAAAAAGATTGAAAGCCTTTGTAGACATTGCATCAGCTTGTACTGAAGCAAAGCCCTCACCAGAGGGATGTAGAAAAACAGAGCTTGGTCCCAAACCTGGTGGACCGATGCCGTGTTGTGGTTTATTGGTCTAGGGCAGGGGTAGTCAAACTGCGGCCCTCCAGATGTCCATGGACTACAATTCCCAGGAGCCCCTGCCAGCATTCGCTGGCAGGGGCTCCTGGGAATTGTAGTCCATGGACATCTGGAGGGCCGCAGTTTGACTACCCCTGGTCTAGGGACATCATTTTCGACGGTGTGTGTAAAAGTCCTGTCACGTTGTTGACCCCACCAAGGGGTTCTGAAAAAGAGAGAGAGAGAGCGGTGGTTTGCTGTGGCCTTACTCTGCAAAGCCTTCCTTGGTGGCCTCTCATCCGAGCCTTCCGCAGTCTCGGTTGGGGATTTGTCATACCCGTTCTCCCTGAGGAACAACGTCTCTGAATTCTCCAACTTTTCTTGGATGGTTCACCCAACTATGACGCTCCAGGTTCATCTGGAAAATTGGTAACATGTGATAGCCTTCTGCTTTCCCCCCACATGATGGGGGATGTGGGAGAAGTGGCAGACCTATGGGAAATCCAACGGTTCTCGAATCTCTGAGGGTCCCATGCACCCTCTCCAAATTCATATCACAGAAGCTTCACCAAGGGTCCAGTTTCTATGCACCTCAGCGGGATATAACCCCACTGATTTTTACCCTCTGAAGCAGCCATTACTCCAGGGAAGCGGAGTAATCAGGAAATCTCCATCCACTACCTGGAGGTTGGGAACCCTAAAATACTGCTATGCATGATGCAGCATAGCACAGCCTATCATAGGTCCACTTTATCCATTATGTCCCTCAAAGGTCGGTAAGATCATCAGACCAAAACTTACTGAGGATCCCCAAGGGAGATGAAACCAGCTTTAACCAGGGCCAAGGCCTTTTTGGTCCTGGCCCCGTCCTGGGCCCTGCAGGGCCTGCAAGACAGATGTCCCACCAGGCATATGGCTGAGCCCGGAGAAACCTCCAGAAAAATGAGGGCCTCACTGCCATGAACTGAGACTGGACTGGAAAGGTTGGACCTCCCTCCCCAATCAAAACCTGAATTTGGTTGGGGGAGACATATAGCAGAATGTTTTTACCGTATTTATACTGTTTTTAAGATTTTTATTGTTATTAATTGTTCTTTCTTGACTCGAACATAGAAGGAGCAGGATTAAAAAAAAGAACTTATGAGGGTCTTGGTCTGTTCAGGTTGGAGAGGACTGAGAGGGGATCTGATAACCATCAAGTATTTAAAAGGCTGCCATGTAGAGGTTGGATCAGAGTTGTTCTCTCTTGCCCCCGAGTGACGGACCAGAACCAATGGGATGAAATTGATGCAAAAGAAATTCCGTCTCGACATCCGGAAGAAGTCCCTGACGAAATTGATGCAAAAGAAATTCCGTCTCGACATCCGGAAGAAGTCCCTGACAGTTAGAGAGGTTCCTCAATGGAACAGGCTTCCTCGGGAGGTGGTGGGTTCTCCATCTTTGGAGATTTTTAGACAGAGGCTGGATGGCCATCTGACGGAGAGGCTGATTCTGTGAAGGTTCAAGGGGGTGGCAAGCTGGCCTTCCCAAGAGCAGGGATCTCTCTCTATATATAATATTTATAGTAAGTAATAATAAAAATAACAATGCTGATGAGTCGTTCCACAGATTGGCGAAAACAGCTGGGGTTCCCGTAGTACTTTCAAGGCCCATCTTTGTGGCAAAGCCAAAAGGCCCATCTTTGTGGCTTTGAGGGTCATTGAGGGAATTTGTTCCCACAGTTCTGTTTCACTAATGAAGTCACTCAGGCTACCCAAAGAGTGGCACGGCTGACCCCTCCCATTGCTGGATGCCAAATTTTAAAGGTAATTCGATCACAGTTTTGGAGGGAGAGAGACAAAGCCGGTCTTATGCGTAGCCGCAGAGGCAGGAGGATGACAAACAAAGATACCATAGAAAGGGGGAGAGAGAATTCCCGGCGGGGAGAGCGTAAAGTAATCCTAGCGGGCCTGGTCTTTTATTTATTTATTTATTTATTTATTTATTTAGATTTATATACCGCCCTCCCCGAAGGCTCAGCCACCGAACGTTCTTGCCCGCCACCGAACGTTCTTGGCTTTCGGTGTCCCCCTTCTCTGCTTCTTCACCTTTTGTCGCAAATAAAGAGATTTGTTTTGTAACATGGAGCGGGGAAGGGAAAAAAGCCAAGCCAGGGAACCGAGGGGCGGATTCCCGCCTCCCCGCCCGTGATCCGCAGGTACAATGAAACGGACAAGTCCATTTGCTCAGCACAGTAAGACACACTGTCTCTCGGCCTGCGTCTCTCGACACGAGATACTTGAAAGGGGGCTCATGAAACATTTATCTCCTCTTCTTAGTTGTACGTCCTCCGATTCATCCCATCCCCCTTTCCCCCTGGCTGGGCCGCCTGTGCTTCTCCCCTTTGTCGTGGCTCTTGACGATTGAAAAGAAAAGAACGTTTTAAAAGGAGGGGAAAGAAAGAAAACACTCCATGGAGAATGTAGCTGCCGTTTCTAGTACCTCCGTCTTATTACGGTCTGCAAATTACTACCAGAACAATCATGCAAGGGAGGGGGAGCCCGATCCCATATGCTTCCCCCCATTTTGTGAGGGAAATGGATGGCTGGACCACGCTTCCCATCTCCTTGTTGACTTATATAGCTCCCTATTCTCTGTGTAGGGTTGTCGATTGGAAGCTCCATCCAAAGCTGCAATTTGGTGGGCAGTTGTCATTCTGGGACATCTGCCGCCTGGTGGCTGGTCATCCCAACTTCAGACATGGTCACCGTGCTCCTGGCAGGGTCTGGACATCTCTTGGAATGATAGCTGATCTCCAAGTGATGGGGATCAGTGCCCCTTAGAGATGTTGGTCTCCAGGTGTGACATGGGGATCGCCTGGGATTTCAACTAATCATAGGGATGTGACACAAAGCCCACCCTCTCAAGGCTTCCACTCTTCACCAATTTCCCAGTTCAGAGTTGAAAACCAAAGAGGTGCCAGGAGTATGTAAGCCACTTTGGGACTCCTTTGGATAGTGAAAAGCAAGGTATATAAAGCCAGCTCTCTCAGCCTCACCTCCTTCACAGAGTGTCTGTTGTGTACAACTAATCTGGCATGGTGACTTTGATTCTGCACTCCTCCACATGCAGCCAGCTGGGTGACCTTGGCTCGCCACGGCGCTGATAAAGCTGTTCTGACCGAGCAGGAATATCAGGGCTCTCTCAGCCTCACCCACCTCACAGGGTGTCTGTTGTGGGGAGAGGAAGGGAAGGTGATTGGAAGCTGCTTTGAGACTCCTTTGGGTAGAGAAAAGTGGCATATAAGAACCAATTCTTCTTCTTCTTCTTCTTCTTCTTCTTCTTCTTCTTCTTCTTCTTCTTCTTCTTCTTCTTCTTCTTCTTCTTCTTCTTCTTCTTCTTCTTCTTCTTCTTCTTCTTCTTCTTCTTCTTCTTCTTCTTCTTCTTCTTCTTCTTCTTCTTCTTCTTCTTCTTCTTCTTCTTCTTCTTCTTCTTCTTCTTCTTCTTCTTCTTCTTCTTCTTCTTCTTCTTCTTCTTCTTCTTCTTCTTCTTCTTCTTCTTCTTCTTCTTCTTCTTCTTCTTCTTCTTCTTCTTCTTCTTCTTCTTCGTGAATCTATCCATCTTCTTCAGATACAACTTCAGGGTGCTCCTGGGTCCTTGCTCAGTGCAATTGGCCATTACAGGAGAATTTAGGGAGAAAGATAGTCTTCGGATCTGACTCAGCCTCAGGGATTCAATCCTGCGCTCCTATAGAGGGATCATGCCATTTCCGTGTTATTGTTTGGCTTACATGTTTCAAGGGGGGCATTTTTGAAAGAGCGAGGAGGGAGGGGCGCTTTCCTGTAGTTAATGTACCCAAAGTGTGGAATGTTTCCCGATGGGGTTTGAGAGCTCCAATAAATCCTACACTGTTCCTTGTAAAGGGACACTGTCAGCAACAATATGTTTAACCATTCTTCGGAGGTCACACTTCCTCCACCCCCTGTTGCTTCCCACAGTACTCCCAGCTCTGCTCTCGGGACGGGAGTCGAAAAGTGATTGATGGGACACGTTTGCCCACTTGCCTTCGCTCCCAGCATCCGGTAGGGGATCCGTGCTGAACAGCAAGGTCAGTCTGGGAAACGTCGACTTCGTCCAGAATGAAATCTGTGTCATACAGATATCAGTTTTAATCCTGACTCGTGGAAAGCCAGGTGGAGATGTGGAAGGACATATCCATGTAGGGTTGCCAGCTCCAGGGTGGGAAATTCCTGGAAATGTGCTGGGATGGAGACAAGAGAAGGCAGGGTTTGGGGAGCAGAGGGATCCCACTGGGGTATAAGGCCATAGAGACCTCCTTTCATGGAATCCTAGAGTTGGATGGGGCCATTCTGGCCATCTGAGCTAAGAGCTCTGCAGGAGATTTCATGGTTCCGGAGGGCCTGTAAAGCGGAGCTCTTCCGCCAGGTCTTTGGTTGTGGCCAGGGTGTGGGAGATTGTAGAGGCGTCTGCACAACCAAGAATTATCGGCGTCCCAGAGAATTGGGGCCCTGAGGTGCTGATGGCGGGGAGGACATGGGAGATTAAGGAGGGGTTTCCTTTTTCTTCTCGCCAGAGTAAGTGGTCATTTTGGTTTTATGTTTTTTGGGGTTTTTTTGTATTGGGGTTTTATTCTATTGTAACCCGCTGCGAATTGATCCAGAGAGCAGTGGATAAGAAATCTAAATAATAATAATAATCTAGAAGAAGAAGAGTTGGTTATTATATGCTGCTTTGCTCCATCCAAAGGAGTCTCAAAGCAGCTTACAGTCGTCTTCCCTTTTCCTCTCCCCACAACAGACACCCTGAGAGGGAGGGGAGGCTGAGAGAACCCTGAGATTACTGAAGAAGGTTGGTTCTTATATGCCACTTTTCTCTACCTGAAGGAGTCTCAAAGCAGCTTCCAGTCACCTTCCCTTCCTCTCCCCACAACAGGCACCCTGTGAGGGAGGTGAGGCTGAGACAGCCCTGATATTGTTGCTCGGTCAGAACAGCTTTCTCAGTGCTGTGACCAGCCCAAGGTCACCCAGCTGGCTGCATGTGGGGGAGCGAGGAATCAAACTTGGCTCACCAGATTAGAAGTCTCCTAATCACTACACTAAACTGGCTCTCTAGAGTCCTCCTAATGCCACCGAGCTCTCCTTTCATAGAATTCTAGAGTTGGAAAGTTGCCATCCAATCCAATCCCCTGCTCAGTGCAGGATCAGTCTAAAGAACCCATGAGAAGGATCTGTCCAGCCACTGCTTGAAGACCACCAGCAGACATTTTGTCCTAGGAAAGTGATCTCTGTCACCTAGAGGCCAGCTGTAATTCCAGACTGAAGAAAGGTTTGAGGCAAAAAGAAGCCAAATATCCTTGACATTGTTTAATGAGTCCTTTAAAAAGGAAAACAATGTTCGTCCATGAAAACAATCATTTAATAAAACTATAATTTCAGGAGACATAATAAATTCCAAACAAAATGGAAAATCAATCTAACAACTTCCCGTAGGAGTCAATTTCGACTTTAATCAAACCATCATCAGGACTTGTATCCATGTCACCACTTCCATAGAGAAATTTCTTCATCGGTGCCTCTGATGTTGGGAATGACATTGGGAACAGATAGCTGTGATTCCTATAGTCATTGATAATCAAATGTGAGACTTTCCCCAATCTGAGTTTATTGCCTATGGGAGAGATTATCCAATTTATACATGTTTTGGCTGCTGACGAAGACCGCTGGAAACAAGTGCTAAATACCGGAACCATATTTAGCATCTTTGTTACATTATGTGACCACTTCTGAAACTATTTTTCGTTTATGAGCAATGGCTGATCAGAGTGATTTGGAACCCAGAAATGCAACATAGATTGCAGATTTGTTCATTGAGTTATTCTTATTTCTACGATGGTTAGCATCAACCAAATGTACACTGGCCAGGGCATTATACAACTAAAAGAAGTGGTCCAAGATCAAAAGATGCAGTGACCGCTGAGCCGCAGGATCGCCAAGAGTTGGACACAACCGAATGGCCAACTTCCTCTTCCTCCTCCATCTTTGACCTGCTCGTTTTTGGATACTTTCACTTTCTCCATGTACTATTTTTGGGCCTGACTTTAGCCTCGAGGTGGGTCCTGGGAATGCCCTGGAATTGGAGCTCATCTCTAGGCTAAAAAGATCTGGAGAAAAGGGATGCTTTGAAGGATAAACTCCGTGGCATCACACTCCAGTGGGGTCCCTATCATCCCCAGGTTCCCTCCCCAAACT
Source organism: Paroedura picta (assembly GCF_049243985.1). Taxonomy (NCBI): domain Eukaryota; kingdom Metazoa; phylum Chordata; class Lepidosauria; order Squamata; family Gekkonidae; genus Paroedura; species Paroedura picta. The sequence goes on along the minus strand of NC_135373.1, from coordinate 122,309,886 downwards.
GCCAAGACTTTCTCAACCTGGTAATGCTACCCACTGTACCCTCCTGGGGTCCAGGGCAGAACTGGAAACCCTCTGAGACCTTCAACCACGATGTTTCGATGAAAATTCTGCTGTCACAGCCTTTCCTTAACAAGAAAATGCTCACAACCAGATCTGCCGAAGCATCTCTGCTTTAATTGGGCTAGTGGTATATTTGCCTGTAGACAGGAGGTGGGAGTCACCTGACCTCAGCATTCCACGATGCCAGCAGGGCCAAAAACACAAAAGCCCAAACAAACTCCAACCTCGGCTCCTGATTTCTGCTCATCAGTTCTCTAATAATTCCGGCAGCACTTGTTGTTGCCGAAATTATTTTTGTGAACTGAACTGGAAGAACCCTTGTGGAGAAGAGAGAATTTTGTTCGAAGGTTTTCTTTCCACCCCGGATGTGACTGGCAGACGTCGCTGGCAGAACTCCACTTGGAAGGGGAAGGAAGGAACCTCATTTCTAATCCTAAGCAACAGAGATACTTTTAGGGTCTTTGAAAGTGCTATCTTCTTAGGCCTCTTCTTGCTTGAAGAGCAACATAAACGCCCCCGTTAAAGGGAAGAGTAGCTGTTTTTGGATAGCTCTTTCTGTTTTTAAAAAACAAACAGTTTAACTATAAGGAAGCCAGCTTCCAGGTGGGACCTATGAATCCTCAGGAATTACAGTTCTGGACAAAAAACCCAGCTCTGCTGGATGAGACTATTAGTCCATCTAGTCCAGCATCCTGTCTCACACAGTGGCCAACCAGATCCTCTTGATGGTCAGCAAAATGGCATATAGACTTAGGTCTTCATAAGAACAAAAGGAGAGCTCTGCTAGATCAGACCAATAGCCCATCTAGTCCAGCATCCTGTCGAACACAGTGGCCAACAAAGTCCTCTGGACAGCCAACAAGAGGGCACAGAGGCCAAGGCTCTGCTGGATCAGACCATCTAGTCCAGCATCATAACTCACACAGTAGCCGATAAGTTCCTCTGGATGACTAACAATAGGACATAGAGGCTAACGCCTTCATAAGAATACAATCAAAGGAGCCATTTTCTCCAGGGAACTAATCCAGCAGGGCTCTTCTCATGTTCTTAGGATGCTGGACTAGATGGACCATTAGTCTGATCCAGTCGGGCTCTTCTGATGTTCTTAGGATGCAGGACTAGATGGACCATTAGTCTGATCCAGCAGGGCTCTTCTGATGTTCTTAGGATGCTGGACTAGATGGACCATTAGTCTGATCCAGCCGGGCTCTTCTGATGTTCTTAGGATGCAGGACTAGATGGACCATTGGTCTGATCCAGCAGGGCTCTTCTGATGTTCTTAGGATGCTGGACTAGATGGACCATTGGTCTGATCCAGCAGGGCTCTTCTTATGTTCTTGGGATGCTGGACTAGATGGACTATTGGTCTGACCCAGCAGGGCTCTTCTGATGTTCTTAGGATGCTGGACTAGATGGACCGCTGGTCTGATCCAGCAGGGCTCTTCTGATGTTCTTAGGATGCTGGACTAGATGGACCACTGGTCTGACCCAGCAGGGCTCTTCTGATGTTCTTAGGATGCTGGGCTAGATGGACCTCTGGTCTGATCCAGCAGGTCTCTTCTGATGTTCTTAGGATGCTGGATTAGAAAAGACGACTGGCCTGATCCAGCAGGGTTCTTATTATGCTCTTCTCTTTTCCCTTAGGAACACATTTATTATTTCTGCCATCGCCCATCCGGCTCCACCACCCCAGCAGGTCTGAAGAGCCAAGATGGGCAAGCCAGAGCAAGTTATGACTTGGCAAATAGTTGTCGGTTATCTGCCAACAAACCGTGCCCCTCGAGACAAGTTGATAAGGAGAGACCAAGAAGCAATTTGCGTCTCTTGCTCAAGAAAAACCACAGCCTATGTTCATGCCAGATGAGAAAGCGAAAAATTCATCACCTTTGACAGGTTAAAATAAAGGGGGGGAAGTTCTGTTTCACTCGGGGCAAGGGGAGGGGGGAAATGACAGCTAACCTCAACACATTCTTTTATGAGACAGTCACAGAATAGGGGCTTGATGGATGGCAAAGGGGTGTCTCCGCGGCTGGGGCAGATTCGGTGACGTAGGTATGAAATGCAGAATAACCCCCAGTTGTACTTGACAGAGAGAACCCTAAGGTTTGTTGATAGACCAACAGGCCTATCAGAATTGCTTGTCTTTATAATGGAGATGTAGCCAACCGAGAGTTATCTGTATTGCTAAAAAATCAACTCAGTTGATTCTCCCTAGAAGCTAAACTAACTAAACTGAGGCTACTGTACTTTGGTCATATCAGAGAATCCTAGAGTTGGAAGGGAACTCCAGGGTCATCTAGTCCAACCCCCTGCACAAGGCAGGAAACTCACAACTACCTGCCCACCCACCCACAAGGACCTCGAGTCCATGCCCAGATGATGTCCACCTCCACGCCCTGAAAAAAACATGAGCAGACAAGAGTGCTAGGGAAAGTTGAAGGCAGCAGGAGAAAGGAAAAATCTAACATGAGATAGATTGACTCAATCAAGAACCCCAGGGACCTCAGTCTTCAAGACCTGAATGAATTATAGGCCATTTGTTCATAGGATCATTGTTGTGTATGTTGACATTCTGCTCAGAACGTGCAAATGAAGGATCCATCCCCAGCCAATGAGAGGCTTATCTTAGGACATGTTTATGGACCAATCAGACAGCTCTGTTAAGGGCCAGCTCGTTCTACGCTGGCCTGCCCTTATCCTTGACCTGGAAACTGCAACTGGTCCAGAATGCAGGGTACTCACAGCAACACCTAGGAGGTCCCACATCCAGCCCATCCTCCAGCAGCTGTGCTGGCTCCCTGTTGAATTCTGGATCAGGCTTAAGGTTTTGGTTATCACCTTTAAGGCCATACACGATATGGGCCCAGTGTACCTAAGGGGTCGCCTCTCTGCCTACACCCCTCAAAGAGCCTTATGCTCCACCAGTTCCAACTACCTAGTGATCCCTGGCCCCAAGGAAGCCCGCTTGACCTCAACCAGGGCCAGAGCTTTCTCCATCCTGGCCCCCACCTGGTGGAACGAGCTCCCAGAGGAGATCAGGGCGCTCATGGAACTCGAACAGTTCCGCAAGGCCTGCAAATTGGAGCTCTTCCACTAGGCATTTTGTTGAGGTTGACCAGTACCACCGCTTCCAATCGACCCTCCTCAGCCTCCTTCCTACAACCATCATTGGAGACTCACCCACCCCACTGGGCCATCAGTAAGAATTGCTTTATTGTTCTCCCCAATGTTCTATTGTTCATAATGTTATAGTTATTATTGTGTTATTATACACTGCGTTATTTGTACTGTTTCTGTTTGATGTAAACCTTCCCTGAGCCTTCGGGGATGGTGGTGTAATAAATAAATACTAAATAAATCAGGTTCTCCACCAAACCCCTGCGAGGTGGCTTATTCTGAGAGACCCTGCCTGGCCAAAGGTGGTGTGTAGGCTTCAGAGCAGAGTTGGACCTTGAACAATGCCTTTCCCTCCCTTCCCCTCCCCTGATGCATTTCTTTATATCTCACTTTTTGCTGGAATATGCAAGATCAGTAACGGGCACGATTCAAGAGCATACGAGGAATATCCTACAGGGGGCACTGAAGGACAGGCGTATTGAGCATAGTTAGAATACAAACGTCTTGATATTCTTCAAATAGCCTCCCCCGGCGTCTTGATTGACAGTGGGGAAAAAACGGGATTTTGAGCCCAGGGGTCTCAAGTCCTAGGCCAGGCCTAACCACAAAACACCCAACATTTCTCTAACTTGAGACAGCGACCCCGTCTGCTTGAGTATTTCCAAGGCTTCCATTCCGCAGATGGCCTCTGGAGTCAGCCCCAACGAGTCCTGCATCTCTTTTTCGGTTTCCCAGAGACGGCTAAAATCACACTGGCTCCACAAGTTCAACCTTCTGCCCCTGCGACAGAGGTCACCAGGAACGTGGAGACGGCCTTGGATATCTTCCAATCAGAAACAAATAAAAGCCGGCCCGGTGGGATTCCTCGCTTGGCCATTAGCCGCCCTTCCAGCAAAGAGTTCAGCTTTGTAGTCAGCCAACGACAGGGCCAGCTGTTTACCTAACCCTTGAACTGCCCCGCTATATTAATCGGGAGCATAATTGAGCCCCCGTCGGCGCTTCTGTGCACGGCACCGAGAGCTGGCGAGCGCAGATTTCCTTTTGTAACCGGCCCGGTTAAAAATAATAATTGGGGAGGGTTTGTTTTCAAATGCTTCCCCTGACTGAGATTAGTGAGACAGGAAAATATTTAGCAAAACCCTCCGTCGGATGCAGCCCTCGATCGCCGCTTGGCGCCTACCGTCCTTGGGTACAGATTTTGCTCTTCCTTGAAGGCGAATGTACAGTGAAGGCTTCTCTTTGCCCCTTTTTGGAGTCGTTTTTTGGAAGTATTAAGAAGGCCTTCCGGTTGGGCTGAGTGGAGGACTTGGCGTCCAAGTGTAGGCCGAGGGACTTGAGAATGTTCAGCCTGGAGAAGAGGAGGTTGAGAGGGGACATGTATTTGGAAGGTTGTCTCTTAGAGGGCAGGGGGAAGGTTCCTGTTGGAAGCAGAGGAGAGGACCCAAAGTAATGGGTTTAAACTGTGTGTAGAATGAAATGGGCTAGATATCGGGGGGGGGGGTGGCGGGATTCACCATCAGAATAGTTCAACAGTGGAATGGGATGCATAAGGAGGTGGGGAGCTCCCCGACACTGGCGTTCACAGAGTGGCTGGACAGATCCTTCTCCTGGATTCTTGAGGTTGAACATGCATTGAGCAGGGGGTGGGACTAGATGGCCTGCATGGCCCCTTCCCACTCTGGGATTCTAGGAGTCTAGTTCAGCAGTGGAATGGGCTGCCTAAGGAGGTGGGGAGCTCCCCTTCACTGGTGGTCTTCAAGCAGTGGCTGGACAGATCCTTCTCCTGGATGCTTGAGGCTGATCCTGCACTGAGCAGGGGGTGGGACTAGATGGCCTGGATGGCCCCTTCCCACTCTAGGATTCTAGGAGTCTGGTTCAGCAGTGGAAAGGCCTGCCTCAGGAGGTGGGGAGCTCCCCCTCACTGATGGTCTTCAAGCAGTGGCTGGACAGATCCTTCTCCTGGATGCTTGAGGCTGATCCTGCACTGAGCAGGGGGTGGGACTAGATGGCCTGGATGGCCCTTCCCACTCTAGGATTCTAGGAGTCTAGTTCAGCAGTGGAATGGGCTGCCTAAGGAGGTGGGGAGCTCCCCCTCACTGGCCCTTCCACCTCTATGATTTTATTATTCTAAATTTCATCTCAACATCCGGAAGAAGTTATTGACAGTTAGAGTGGTTCCTCAGTGGAACAGGCTTCCTCGGGAGGTGGTGGGTTCTCCATCTTTGGAGATTTTAAAACAGAGGCTGCATAGCCATCTGACAGAGAGGCTGATTCTGTGAAGGTTCCAGGGGGTGGCAGGTGACAGTGGATGAGCGATTGGGATGTGAGTGTACTGCATAGTGCAGGGGGTTGGACTAGATGACCCAGGAGGTCCTTATACTATGATTCTATGAAGCCAGGACCTTCCGCATGCCAAGCAGTTCCTCTGCCGCTGAACCACTTCCACTTCTTGTCTCCCTTCACTTGGCCTTCTACAAAACAAAGGTATGCTTGGCTTGGCTGACATATAAATGAATCCAATGTTTCATTTACAAAGAAAGCCAGCGAAGTTTCGTTTTTTCCCCATCCTTGGCTGCTTTTTTTAAATTAGTAATTATTCAGAGGCTGAAGATATTTCTTCTACAAGGGGGGGGGGGGAGAGATTGAAGAAACCCAAGCCTGAAACAGAGCTGTCGTCCAAAAAATAATAATAATAATAATGAGTGTTGGATCATTATTTATAAGCCCGTAAATTAAGGGTGAAACGCAGATGGAGACACTAATTTTGGAAATGGGGTTTCAGCAAATAACAAACAAATGAAAATTTAATGGAACGGCATCCTTCACGAGACGCTCGCTCTTTTGGAAAGGGGGGGAGGGCAAACGGCACATTTGATTAATGCAAGGGACAAATAATAAATAATATTAATTAGCCATTATGGATAATTAACGTTAAATCATTAGTACCAAAAGACAAGAACCGCCCCCCAAAAAACCTGCAGCATTTGGTTATAAACAAAACATCCTGTCATGTAGCAACTTCTCGTTAAATTAATGAAAGGCCATGGGATTCGCTCCGTAATTAAAATGTAACGGTTTGACAGGAGAATGGTGGGTGCCACTAATCATGGAAACGGCAGGATTTCGCCTGGGTATTCTTTTTAAGATAAAGTTTGAAACGTTGATGCAGTTAAGGAAGTTGCCTTGGAAAGGCAAGATTCAGAGATCATTCACAGAATTCGGCGTGGTCAGCCTACTGATGGGGGAGGGGGGTCCCCTCCCCCTCCCACTACCAATTAGCTGAGTAGCAGAGAGATTCGCCAGCAGGAAGGAGAGGCCTAGACGGGCATTGCCAGTAAAGCGTGACGTCACTTCCGGAGCACACCAGAAGTGACATCACATACATCAATCAATTTTTAAATTCACAGTCAGGGACCAACAGATTTTTAAAAAGGACAATTATATATGAATATGTTACATATTCATCTGTTTTCCGTCTCCTTACTGAAGCCGTGCACCAAAGTTTAAAAGGTAGTCACAAAGAAAAAACATTGCAAGCCCCTTTGGCTCGCTTTTCAAGCACGACTACATGCCCACACATCAGCAGATGGAGGGAGCTGAGAGCTTAATGGAGGATTCCTTCCTCCGCGGCCCAGACTCCAGCCTGGTGGAATGAGTTGCCAGCAGAGATCTGGGCCCTATCAGAGTGGCTAATGTTCCAAAGGGCCTACTTGGTGGCACTATGGTTGAAGCCAATGCTAGCACAGAGTGTCATCCGAACAGCTCCCCGCCCCCTCCTCTCCACCTCTCCCCCCTCCAAACCTGGATATAAAAACTAATCTAGGAATATTCTGGCCTCACGTGGGCCGTGTCAGAGCATTCTTTTAAAACGGAACTGAGTTTTAAATTTTTTAACAGCAACTTGTTCATGGTTTAAATTTCTTTTCTTCGGGTTTTGAATGTTGTTAGCCACCCCAAGATGGTCGTCCATCCATCCATCCATCCATCCATCCATCCATCCGTCCGTCCGTCCGTCCGTCCGTCCTTTCATTCATTCATTCATTCATTCATTCATTCATTCATTCATTCATTCATTCATTCATTCATTCATTCATTCATTCTACCAGAAAGGATTGTCCAATACATCAAATCAATTAATCGATAAGCAAGCAAACTCTGCTCTGACCAAAATGGCCACAGCTTGCGCAGGCTTGTAAGAACTTGGAAGCTAAGCAGGGTCGGTCCCGGTTTGTACTCGGATGGGAGACCATCACAGAGGCTAGCAGTGGCCAAACACCTCTTTTTGTCTGTTCCCTCGCAAACCCTGTAGGGTAAATGAGCTTCAACTTGTGGGCACTCTCTACCCCACATCATTTTCTCATCGAAGGCAGGTGGTTCGTATTGAAAGATGGAAGTCGGAGAGAGCTGATAGCAGGTGAGATTATGCACAACGGAGAAAACAAGTAGAAAATGCAGCCAATCATTATAATGAAGTCAGAGCCTCAAATAAAAATCTCCTTGGTGCCATAGCCGGAAAATTGATACAGCAGATTGGGGTGGGTGGGTGGGTGCGTGTGTCCGCCCGGTGTGTGTGGACGAGATGAGCCCGTCCTGAAAATGGAAAAATTAGAATGTTTCATGAAATTAATGGAAAAGAGGATCCTAGGAAGAATAAAGAGGGGCCTGGATAAATTAAAGATTTTATCAGCCACCAAACTGGAGTAATTGACTAAATTAACTTGTCTTAAAGAGACACGTCCTGAGACATGGCGAAAAATACAGAGAAGATAAAAGGAAATTAGAGAGCGTAATATGGCATCGAGGCTGAGCGGGGGGAAAAACACCCAAACAGGGAATAGAAATAATGATTGTCAAAAAAGATCGGGGGGTGGGGGGAGATTGTTTCAAGGCGTATGAAAGGGGGCTTTGGGTTTTGCAACAAAGAACCTTCCCCATTTGGATCCCGAATCACAAGGAAGAAAAGTTCTGATAATGCCAGTCGGAGAAACGAACACATCTGCTAGAGGCAGGTGCATTGTCTATTCAAACCTTTGACCCATTGCATTTGGGTGCAATAAAATCAGAGTCCAGTAGCACTTTTAAGACCAACAAAGATTTATTCAAGGCGTGAGCTTTCGAGTGCAAGCACACTTCATCAGACTAAGAACTTACCATCATGACAGTGGGAATATATAAGCAAAAGTTAATCCTGTTAAATTAGTACACTGTGTCACACATCCAAATACAGCCATGTGATAATTCTTTGCCAAAACAGCCAATCAACCCCCTGGAATTCAGTGGTAGTTCACAAAAACATAGGAGAAATAAAACTCTGTCAGTGATCAACAGCTCCCACACCACCATTTGCTGTTCCCCGCTGTCATGTAGGACAGGGGTAGTCAACCTGTGGTCCTCCAGATGTCCAAGGACTACAATTCCCATGAGCCCCTGCCAGTGTTTGCTGGCAGGGGCTCATGGGAATTGTAGTCCTTGGACATCTGGAGGACCACAGGTTGACTACCCCTGATGTAGGGAGTTCTTAGTCTGAGGAAGAGGGTTTGCACTCGAAAGCTCACGCCCAGAGCTGTAAAGAATGGGCGGTATAGAAATCCAAAATAAATAAAAATAAATGAATCTTTGTTGATCATAAAAGTGCCACTGGACTCTGATTTTATTGTGCTACTTCAGACCAACACGGCTTACCCATTTGAATCTGCATTTGGGTGGGAAAATAAAGGTCATCCCCACCCCCACCCCTGTGCATGATGTTTTACAAGCATTTTCTCCTATTGACTGAGATCTGATTTGGGCCCTTCCTCCTTCCCTTGACAAACTTTCCTTCCCCGAGAATCTCGGAGGGCCATAACCATGATTTCGTCTGTGTTAGCCGTGAAATCACCAGGATAACCCGAGAGCCCTGAACCAAACGAATGCCCTCATCAACTCCCTCATTCTGTGAGCTATGACAAAGAAGAGTAGGTCCCCCTACGTTAAGGAGTCTCAAAGTGGCTTACAGTCGCCTTCCCTTTCCTCTCCCCGCCACAGACACCCTGTGAGGTAGGTGGGGCTGAGAGAGCTCTGACAGAATTGCCTGTGAGAACAGCACTATCAGGGCTGTGATGAGCCCAAGGTCATCCATCTGGCTGCATGTGGAGGAGTCGGGAATCAAACCCAGCTCACCAGATTGGAAGCCGCCGCTCTTAACCACTACACAAAGTTGACTCTAGTCAGGGTTTGGAGGCCTTAACCCTAGGCTTGGCAGATTAGCTCCATCTCTCACGCCTTGCAGAACCGTTCAAGGTCCTGGAGGGTCCTGATCTCCCTCGGTAGGGTATTCCACCAGGCCAGGGCCCTGAAAAGCTGTCAGACCCAGCGAAAACTAAACAACAACCTCCATAATTCATCAGGTAGACATCCCTCTTCCAACAGAAAGTGAGTCGAAGGTGGCTCCAGGCTTCAAACCATTCAAGGAAAAGGAATCCCGGAGCTGTTCTCTTATTTACCTCCTTGATTACTTTGACCGTACTGGGTATTTACTCAGAACACGCGCAGCGCATTGTTTGGGAACCAATATTGCCAGAGCTCTGCTAATTAATTGCAGATAATGAATAAACAAAGCATCTGTGAATGCCAAATATTGTGCAGAAGATACAGTAGCCGCTCATTAAACTTCCATCTTTAAAAACAAAACCATCCGAGATGGGCATGGCCCTCTATTGGCTTCATGCTCTGTTCTGGACATCCCAGGCGAGACTGACCCGGAAGCTAAGAAGGGGCAGCCATGGTTAGGATACGCATGGGAGACCATGGCCATGAAGACGCATGGCCATCAGCTCTTGGTTGGGAGCTGTGGACTCCGCGGGAGCTTTCGGTGTTCCGTAGGGCCTGCAAAATGGAGCTCTTCCCCCAGGTCTAGGGTTGAGGCCGGTGTGGCTAGATCTACATGCCCCCCCCTTCCAGGAGAGCCGTATGAGTTCCATCTGCACCCCCTCTTCTCACCCACCCCTCTAGGAGTGGGGGGAATGAGAACAGTGAGGGAGTTGTTCCACCGTAACTTTAACACAGAATCATAGAATCATAGAGTTGGAAGGGGCCACACAGGCCATCTAGTCCACCCCCCTGCTCAACGCAGGACCAGCCCTAAGCATCCTAAAGCATCCAAGAAAAGTGTGTATCCAACCTTTGCTTGAAGACTGCCAGTGAGGGGGAGCTCACCACCTCCTTAGGCAGCCTATTCCACTGCTGAAATACTCTGACTGTGAACATTTTCTTCCTGATATCTAGCCTATATCGTTGTACTTGAAGTTTAAACCCATTACTGCGTGTCCTCTCCTCTGCAGCCAATGGGAACAGCATCCTGCCCTCCTCCAAGTGACAACCTTTCAAATACTTAAAGATACTTATCTTTTTCTTTTGATTAATGAATCATGCTGGTTTTATGTCTGGGGTTTTAATGGGGTTTGTTTTAAGACACATGTATCCCGCCACGAGCTGTCTGGGAATGAATGAATGAATGAATGAATGAATGAATGAATGAATGAATGAATGAATGAATACCTGGAGACTTTGGTGGTGGAGGTGGGAATAGGCAGAGAGGGAACTCAGTGGAGTACAATGCTATGGCATCCACCTTCCAAAGCTGCCGTTTTCTCCAGGGGAACTCTCGGTAACCTGGAGATCAATTGTAATACTGGGAGATCTTTTGGCACCACCTCACGGTTGGCAAATTCCTTTTTTTATTTTACAATGTTCCATCTCACAATATTCCGGAGAACTGACCATGGCTAGGAGACATGGAGACCAGAGTGAGCCTCTAATTGTGGAAGCAGCAAACTTCTGAATGTCAGCGTTAGGGCTTGCAATAAATAGGTTTGCCCTACAGGCAGAAAGATGCAGACGATAATATTCTTTTTTTTATTTACAGGGTAGTTCAACAGCGGAATCGGCTGCCGACAGAGGTGGTGGAGCTCTCGCTCCGTGATATTCTTTGAGTAGAATGCGGATGGACACTTGTCAGGGATTCTTTAGGCTGTTCGTACATTAAGTAGGGGGATGGACTAGATGGCCTCTATGGTACATTTCAAATTCTATTATTCTTTTGACGCCAAAATTAAGGAGGCTCTGAGCTACTATGCAATGTTTGTTTGGCTCTCCCGGAAAACAGATTGGACATGGTGCTAAGAAGGATGGTCTAGTGCTAAGGCCGTGGTTCAGTGATAGAGAAATAATTTTGTGAAGAGAGAGGGGAGAGATAGTCCTAGCAGTCTAACCGACTGTGTTCTTCTGGAGGCAAGCAGAGAGGAAGTGTGCTCCGAGGAGCAGGAAGTCTCCAGCTGAGCCAATCGGCATTTGGAAAGTCTCAGGTTCAATCCCCAGCATCTCCAGTTGAAAGGAACAGGCAGTAGATAATCTGAAAGACTTCCACATGAGATCCTGGAGAGTCGCTGCCAGCCTGAGCAGGCAATACTAAACTCGATGGACCAATAGTTTGATCCAGTTCAAGGTAGCTTAGTGAGTTTGTGTGTTTGTGAGACTAAATGGACCGCCAGCCCGATTGAGCAGGCTCGGCTTAGGTTCTTATGGGCCTTGAGCTTCGGAGGGAGAGCGGGAAGCATTGGCTGAGTTTAAATATGCATTGGCTGCCTAAAGAATAGTTTTATTGCAAAGAGAATTTTGTGAAACGAGAGGGGAGAGATAGTGATAACAGTCTAACTGACGCACTGCATCCTTCTCAAGGCAAGCAGGAAGGAAGTGTACTCCAAGGAGCAGGAAGTCTCCAACTGAGCCAATCAGGACACAGGAGAAGGTTATGGGGGACAATACCATGATGTTCCTGATCTAACTTTGCTAAATGCACGTTTCTTCCACTGCCCCCTGTCGGATATTTTTCACATGGACAGATCTTGCATATTCCCCAAAGTAACGTTGGAGATGGAGAACTCATGGGAAGCCGTTGAAGTGACGGGGGCCTTGGCTCCGGATCACAGCGGCTGAAGTCATCCGTGACGGATCTTGACAGAAGCAACGGCCCCCACAGTTCCCCGTGCCAAAGCAAACCATCGGAGGAACTCCAGAGAAACAGAACGGGCTAATGGGAGTCATAACAAGCTCCCACCCACGGCACTCCCCCAAAGGTACGAATCTCACCAGACCCAGCGGAGTTCCCCTGGCCCCAGCTTCAAACACAAGGCAGAGAAGCCAGTCAGGGTCCCCACCCACTGCCTCTTGCCAGCAACCATGAAGCCCGGAGCAGCAAGACAAAAACACAAAAATGAGAGAGAGAGAGAGAACTGGCAAATGGAGTGCCAGGTTTGTCTTTGAGACTTGGCTCTTCCCAGGATTTCGTGTCTTCCTGAGGTGCCAGGCTGACAGCCCCGGAGCCTTCATTCAAGGGGTGGCCGTGTTTGCTAGTCAAATCCTACACGCCCCACCTGTGAGATCGTGGAGGGAGTGCGGCCAAGTTGGCGTAGACGGCATGGTATGGGAGACATTGTGACTGCCCAGGGCTGCGGCTGCGGCGTGCTCCGAACGGCGGGTGATTTGCCTCTCGCCATTTTTTATTTCATAGAATCATAGAGCTGGAAGGGGCCACAGAGGCCATCTAGTCCAACCCCCTGCTCAACGCAGGATCAGCCCAAAGCATCCTAAAGCATCCAAGAAAAGTGTGTATCCAACCTTTGCTTGAAGACTGCCGGTGAGGGGGAGCTCACCACCTCCTTAGGCAGCCTATTCCACTGCTGAACTACTCTGACTGTGAAAATGTTTTTCCTGATATCTAGCCTATATCGTTGTACTTGAAGTTTAAACCCATTACTGCGTGTCCTCTCCTCTGCAGCCAGCAGAAACAGCATCCTGCCCTCCTCCAAGTGACAACCTTTCAAATACTTAAAGAGGGCGATCATGTCCCCTTTCAACCTCCTTTTCTCCAGGCTGAACATTCCCAAGTCCCTCAACCTATCTTCATAGGGCTTGGTCTGCCCTTGGTCAGAGGTGTGGCTGCCAGAAACAAGGGCTGCTCTGAAGCATTCACGAGGCCTCCTATGCTTGAGGTTCAGGGCTCTCCGAAGTTATTTCAAAGGAGGCCTCTGATTTACTAAGCCATTACTGACTTGTGCTTTGGGCTTAACTCAGCCTTTCTTGACTTTTCTTTACCTTTGAGAAACCCCTGAAACATCCTTCAGGCTTTGAGAATCCCCAAAAGCGGGGTGATTGTGCAGAAGATGGTTGGGGAGCAGAGCTGTGGACACGCCCACCTTGGCCCCTCCCCTTCCCACTCCCTCTAGGCCCATCATTGGCCATTGGCAGGGGGGGATGTTAACATGGTCATGTATGGTCATATCACCTGATAAATGTTTAACACATTTTTCAAAAATATAAAAATTAATTAACTCTCACCCATTTGGCCTTCCAGGGCCCTCAAGAAACCCCGGGGTTTCACGAATTCAAGGGACCAAGCCCTATGAAGATAGGTTGAGGGACTTTGGAATGTTCAGCCTGGAGAAAAGGAGGTTGAGAGGGGACATGAGAGCCCTCTTTAAGTATCTGAAAGGTTGTCACTTGGAGGAGGGCAGGATGCTGTTTCCGCTGGCTGCAGAGGAGAGGACACGCAGTAATGGGTTTAAACTACAAGTACAACGATATAGGCTAGATATCAGGAAAAAAATGTTCACAGTCAGAGTAGTTCAGCAGTGGAATAGGCTGCCTAAGGAGGTGGTGAGCTCCCCCTCACTGGCAGTCTTCAAGCAAAGGCTGGATACACACTTTTCTTGGATGCTTTAGGATGCTTAGGGCTGATCCTGCATTGAGCAGGGGGTTGGACTAGATGGCCTGGATGACCCCTTCCAACTCTATGATTCTATGAAATTCCTGGTTGAGAAAGCGTGGCTTAACTGTTTACATGCCATACTATGAATTCCAAATACATGGCTTTTGCGGGGGGTTAAATGTTCATTTTGTCCCTTTATCACCTTGTTGACGTCCCTACGTCCGGCGAGAAACCAAACATTGAACGCTGTCAAATTTCAGCTACCTTCTGGAAGAAGGGAGGGTAAAACCCAAACAATAGGCGCTACGTAAAGCTGTATCAATGGCCATTTCGCCTTCCTTATCCTCAGCCTCTCGCAAAAAGAACCTGGGCAGGGACGAGACAGAACAACATCCCTCTCCCCCCTCCCCCCAAAAATCAAATTTTCAATATTTGACTGCTAATAAGAAGCATGAGGCGAAGAAAGGCGATACGAAAGCTATTTCCATCTGCCACATGGCCACCCTGTCATGCGACAATACCGGGCTCCTGAAACAACACAATTAAAAGGGAGGATTTGGGCTTCTTCAAAGGTTGTGGGTCTGATTCTCATTGGCTCCTCCTGAATATTTGGAGAGAGGCGAATCCCCTCTTTTTAACAGTAGAAGGATGTATAGCTTTGAAATAACAACTGAGGGGGGCTTGGGGTAAGCTGAGCTATGTTTACTTAGTCTTTCCAGGTGCCCTTAGCCATCGGTGACCTGCTGGCGCTTTAAGAAACAATACGGTCCTTCAGATCCCCGGCTGTAAAGATCCACAGCCCACTAAATGCATCAAGACATTAATGTCTGTTTGGGGATCAGTTCTCAACTTAACAGGTTAACCTCTGGCCCATGAGGGGATAAGGAGCAAGGGAGGTTTAGCCGGTGCCTTGTACATGAGAGGTAATTAATAGCTGCAGCCCACCCATCTGATAAGACTTCTGGAAGGAGGCAAGTTTTCCTCCAGTGAGGGAGCCGATCAGTTGAAATAATCTAAGTCGACGTCTCGGTGCTTAATCGGGATGGTGAGATCCGACACGGTTATGGCCGCGCTAGACATGGCCGAAAGGCCTTGTATGGCCAGAACAGAGGGATGAAGAAGAAGAAGAAGAAGAGTTGGTTCTTATATGCCGCTTTTCCCTACCCGAAGGAGGCTCAAAGTGGCTTACAGTCGCCTTCCCATTCCTCTCCCCACAACAGACACCCTGTGAGGTGGGTGAGGCTGAGAGAGCCCTGATATCACTGCCCGGTCAGAACAGTTTTATCAGTGCCGTGGCGAGCCCAAGGTCACCCAGCTGGTTGCATGTGGGGGAGCGCAGAATCGAACCTGGCATGCCAGATTACAAGTCCGCATTCCTAACCACTACACCAAACTGGCTCTCGTGATGCGTGGTGGCGTGGTGGAAAGCAATGCTAGTTTCCATCTACGGTTCTGAATCCGTGCCGAGCAGATGGAAAGTCAAAACAAAGACGGGTTGGGTTTTATACTCTGCTCTTGACTACTTGGTAAGGTTTGTAAAGTGGCTTGCAGTCGTCTTCCTCTGCCCCCAACAGACACCTAGTGAGGTAGGTGGGGTTCTCGGAGAGAACTGTGCTCTGAGAACTGTGATTGGCCCAGTAGGTGGGACTGAGAGAGCTCTGAGAGAACTGGGAATGGCCCAGATCACTCAGTAGGCCTTGTGTCCCTCAAAACAGCTTACAATCCCCTTCTCTTCCTCTCCCCACAATAAACAGCCTGTGAGGTAGGTGGTGCTGAGAGAGCCCAGAGGGAACTGTGAGTGGCCCAAGGTCACCCAGCTGGCTGCATATGGAGGAGTGGGGAATCAAAACCATCTTTCCACCACTATTAACCAATACACCAGGCAGGAGGTGCAATTTACCCAGCTGGAGTGTTGGGCAGAATTTAAATTTTCAAAGAGGAACAAAGAAATAAAATAGTTTAATTTAGAAGAGAATGCATGGAAAGGGAAGAGAAAGATTTCTAACAGTCTAACTGTTGTGTTCATTCTGTCTGTTCAGGGAGGAAGAGTGCTCAGAGGAGCAGGAAGTCTCCAATTGAGCCAATCAGGACACAGGAAGATACCCTTGTAGGATTTTCTTCATGTGCTGCTAAATCATTCACACTACAGATCTTGCCATTCCCACGGCCAATCATTTCAAATTGCATATAGACAACTTACTCTCTCCCTCATTGGCCCTCCCTGGGAGTGTGCCACCAATACAGAGAGAGAGCACTGTCCCAGTGAGAGCTAATCAGTTCGAGTTGTGTATAGATAGGGAGAGTGCACTGTACCAATGAGGCCTGTGTCGGAAACGGCCGTGGGCCCTGTTCCAACCCACCACCCTTTCCCTTGGTGGGGCCTACTCTTCCAGTCTGTCGCTGCCAACACTCACTGACTGCGATACCCCTTCCTGAGGGACAGTGAGACTCCTTGGCTGGGTTCCTGGTGTTTTTGAGTCAATATCATCAATCTTCGGATCCCGCCTGGAGAGTTAGCAACCAACCAGTTTTGCCTGGTTTTCCTCCCCTGGGCCTAACCAATGCACTAGTAGTACCCGAGCGGGGGAGACTAGGTGGTCCAGAGCACCAGCCACTTGGCTATGTGCAAAACTCAAGTTCATTGAACTATTAACACTCAGATAAATTTACACTCCATCCAGCACACAGCACTTATACACGCTCCTGGCATGAACTTAAGGAATGCCTAAGTACACTCCTCCTTCCCTACACTTCCTGCTGAAGAGGGGGGAGACCCTGTCCCTCTGCCTGGGTCAACCAGAGCCTTCTCCCTTGACAATCCTGGAGAGACTGCCCCCTCCCAGGAGGTCTAGAGCCTCAATACTCACACACTCCTTCCCCTGGTAGAGCCTGACTCTCCATTCTCATTGGGGCACGTGATCCTCTCCCTTCCCTGAGTCTCCTGGGAAGTGTAGGCAATTACAGCCTTTCCAACCCTAGCAGCCATTTTAAAATACAGGCCCAGGGCAGCCATTAAAGAGCACCCATCAACCTCCAGGACTCATTTTGCCACAAGGGCCATCAGTTCAAATTATGTGTAGACAACTCACTCCCTACCTTATTGGCCCTCCCTGGGGGTGCACCACCAATAGAGAGAGAGAGAGAGCACCAATACACTGTCCCAATGAGGGCTAATCAGTTCGTTGGTGTGCTGAAAAGGAGAGGCCCAATGAGGCCCAGTCAGTTTAAATTGCATGCAGATGGGGAGAGAGTACTGTCCCAATGAGGGCCAATCAGTACAAATTGCATGCAGGCAACTCCCTCCTTCCCTGATTGGCTCTCCCTGGGCATGTGACATCAATTGAAAGAAAGCACTCTACCAATTAGGACCAATCATGGGGTTTATCTGTCTTCTTCTTCCTCTTTCTGCTGTTTGCCGGGTGAAAGAGGTGCAGGTCTCTCTGTAAAGCACTGCTATTGGTAAGTTGCCCATTCCTCAGCATCTTCCCACCCTCCATCTCACCCAGGCATGGCAGGGAAGCCAGCTGCTTCCTTTGTCTCTTGTGTTTGTCTCAGGTTTCAGCTCCCTACTGGAAAGAAGCTCAAATGAGCTGACACAGGAAGGCACAGAGAATCAGTATTTCAAAAACAGAATGCTAAGGGGCAGACAGAATGCAGTGAATGTTTTAACTCAGTGCAGTGTATCAAGGGTTTATTCAAGCAGTCTGAGGGAATCAGGTCTCCCTGCCTCAAGTTAATATACGCTGTCAGCAACTTCTTAGTCCTCACTCTGTGATTACTCACAGTCTTCTGCAGTCAGAAAATATCTTGATAACATGGTGTGGTACCTTTTAGACTGGATCTCTCTTCTAGCACATAGCTGGCATTGCTTAATTGGCTCAGGTGAGCTAGATGGGTTGACAAGGCAGGGAATTGCAGCTGAAGGCTGGACAGAGGAATGAGGAGCTCCTGCAACAACTTTGGAATTCAAGCCCTGTTATGTCTGCAACTCCATTCCCTCCTGCTGGTCAGCAGCCTCTCTGGCAGTTGAGTATCTGGCTGGGCAAAGCTCTTATCCAGCTGAAGCTTGGGTGAAGCTAGCAGCACCTAGCAAGGCTTTTCCTCTGTGGAGTCCTCCCTAACAGGAATTGGGCTCACAACACCACCCCATGTCCCTGCAGCTGGCCATTGGAGTGCTCTTTGCTTTTCCCACCCTCCCTTTGCTCAGCGGAGTGGGGGATCCAGCAGAGACCCCCAGCCAGCCTTGTCCCATGGGAGATGTGGGGGGGGGGATGGGAAGGAAGCAGCCCCCACAGCCTTACCTGTCTGGCCTGGCCTTTGAGAGATGTGGGGTGGGTGGAAAGGAGGCAGACCACCCACCTGTAGCCTTCCCAACCAGACTGACCTTTGGCTTTGGGAGATGTAGGGTAGCGGTGGAAAGAAGGAAGCTCTCCCCAAAACCTTCCCTGCCTGGCCCAGTATTTGGAAGATGTGGGGGGCTTCCAACTCTATTATTCTATGACTCTAAGAAGAGTTGGTTCTTATAGGCCGCTTTTCTTTAGCTGAAGGAGTCTCAAAGCGGCTTATAGTCACATTCCCTTTCCTCTCCCCACAACAGACACCCTGTGAGAGAGGAGAGGCTGAGAGAGCCCTGATATTACTGAAGAAGAAGAGGAGTTGGTTCTTATATGCCACTTTTCTCTACCTGAAGGAGGCTCAAAGCGGCTTACAATTGCCTTCCCTTTCCTCTCCCCACAACAGACACCCTGTGAGGTGGGTGAGGCTGAGAGAGCCCTGATATTCCTGCTCGGTCAGAACAGCTTTATCAGTGCTGTAGTGAGCCCAAAGTCACCCAGCTGGTTGCATGTGGGGGAGCGCAGAATCAAACCTTGCTCGCCAGACTAGACGTCCGCATTCCTAACCACAACACCAACATGGAGCACTTCCGCCAGGCATTTGGCTGAGTCCAGGATAGCTCTTCAGGTCACCTTGAGCCCTTCCTCAAAACCGGAAACCTGTGTCTATATTCTAATTGCTTCTAGTTGTATCAATGTACAACTATCTTTTTACAGATTGTTGTGTTCAGTTTCTGTTGATTACGATTAATGATATTGAAACTATTGATAATGTTTTAAAATTATTATCATTATATACTGTTTTATAATGCAATCTGTATGTTTTAAAATGTCGTAAACTGTTGTGAGCCAGCATTTGCCGTGCGTGGCGGGTTAAAAATGGAAAGAAATAAAAGAAATAAAAATAAAAATAACCGGCAATTTATAAACTGGAACAAACATAATGAAACGGGAAGTCTTCTAAGAAGAACGGCACTCATGGTCACTTCTTGAAAAATGAAGCAAGCCCAGATTTCACCATCTATACCAGGGGTAGTCAAACTGCGGCCCTCCAGATGTCCGTGGACTACAATTCCCAGGAGCCCCTGCCAGCATGGGAATTGTAGTCCACGGACATCTGGAGGGCTGCAGTTTGACTACCCCTGATCTATACAAACTGCATCCGTATTGTATGTCATTGGGACGTCTTAACATTGAAGATCGAGATAATAAAGCATAGTTTGGAAGGAATGCACAGTTTGGGAGGTGGAATTGAAGCAGTATATTTAGCCAGGTTTATGGGCCATTCCTTTCCGAAGTTTTAATGGTCTCCTTCAGCCCCGGGCATTCCTTTGGCCAACGTTGGTGGAAGGCTTTAATCTACTCAATGAAACAAAGGGGGCTGAAAAACTGTACAATCAGCCTTATAAAAAGAAAACTGAAATCACTTTGCCAGCTTGGGTGACATGCTCAAATGCGGCTTCATTTCCCCACCTAAATGTTGGGGTCAGCTGGGTTCCTCGCTCCCAGGCAGAGAGAGAGAGAGAGTTATTGACCTGTGCTGAACGGAGAAATAGGCTGGCATTTATTGTCTGCCATCTTGCTATGTTTTATTCTATTATGTTATATTGTATTAGTGGGATATTTTAGGGGATTTTATTGTTTTTTTTTTACTGATCTTGTAAACCTCTGCGAGACATTTGAGAGTGGTGGTGTATACATGTAAACACTAATTAAATCATTCATTCATTCATTCATTCATTCATTCATTCATTCATTCATAACATAAAAATGTGTCCGGCAAGACACCTCTGGAAAGTTTCGAAGCGAGTTACAGATTTCAGGACATGGAAGACAGAAGCCTCTGAACATGGAGGTACCACTTTTGGGGAGGGCCACAGCCTAGTAGAAGGGGCTCTGCTTGGCGTGTAGAAGGTCCCAGGTTCAATCCTCAAGTTGCCATTTCTTCCCAGGAAACACAAGTCAGAAGGCTGAAGACTGCTTGTAATTCCAGGAGGACTGAAGAACACCCTCCCCTTGAGTTTGGCAACCCTAAATGGTAGAGCCCGCCTTCCCTGAATAAGACTTGAAAGAGAACTGGGGCTTGCTCTGGTAGCTGCACTGAAGAAGAAGAGTTGGTTTTTACATCCTGCTTTTCACTCCCCGCAAGGCATCTCAAAGTGTCTGACAATTGCCTTCCCTTCCTCTCCCCACAGCAGACATCTTGTAAGGTAGTTGGGTCTGAGAGAGCCCTGACAGGACTGCTCAGTGAGAACTGCTCTATCAGGACTGTGACTGACCCGACGTCACCCAGCTGGCTGCATGTGGAGTGGGGCATCAAACCTGGCTTGCTAGATGACAAGCCGCCACTCTTAGCCACTACACCACTGACTTCCAATTGCATTCTGGGTCAAGTTTAAGAAGAAGAAGAGTTGGTTCTTGTATGCTGCTTTTCTCTACCTGAAGGAGTCTCAAAGCGTCTTACAATCCCCTTCCCTTTCCTCTCCCCACAACAGACACCCTGTGAGGGAGGGGAGGCTGAGAGAGCCCTGATATTACTGGTCAGTCAGAACAGCTTCATCAGTGCTGTGACTAGCCGAAGTTCACCCAGCTGGTTGCATGTGTGGGAGTGCAGAATTGAACCCGGCATGCCAGATTAGAAGTCCACACTCCTAACCACTACACCAAACTGGTGTTGGTCTTAACTTTCAAGGCCATACCTTGTCCAGGCCTGGCACACCTACAGAACCTCTTCTCCGAATATGTCCCCAAAAGAGGCTTGTGGTCTCCGGCCCCCAAGAAATCCTCTTGCCTCAACCAAAGCCAGGACCTTCTCAGCTTTGGTTCCTACCTGGTGGGATGAGCTCCCAGAAAACCACAGGGCCCTGTTGGTACTCACTGAGTACTGCAGGACCTGCAAAATGGAACTCTTCCACCAGGCCCGTAGTTGAGGGAAGTAAGACAAACAACAGCATACTACAGGCCTTCCACCTGTACTTGCCACTTAAAGATTCCTTCAGATAGGGAAGTCCTTCTCAACTTTTTTACTCTTGAGGAATCCCTGAAATGTTTTCAGGATTCGAGGAATCCCAGAAGTGGCACAATATGATTGGGGGTCATCTCCTTCCAACCCCCTCCAGGCCCATCATTGGCCATTGTGTGGACGTCAACTTGGTCATTTATGGTCATATCATCTGATGAAGGTTTAAGAAGTTTAAAAATATATGTTAAAAATTAACTTCTGCCCATTCAAGAAACGCTTCCAGGACCGGCAAGAAACCCCAGAGTTTCACGAAATCCTGGTTGAGAAAGCCTGTACTAGATTAAGGGTAAAGGATAAGATCTAGAACCCTGAACTTATCCCAGATACATATCATTAACCAGCAGGGATCACGTTCCGTGCTGTCTGTGATTATTACCCAGCAATCCATCTAGCTGCTGCATTCTGGACCGAAAATCAATTTACTCCAGGTCCGTGCTGTATATTTCCACTCTGGGCACAGCCTACCTGGAATTGTTTTGAACTTTGCCAAAACTTTAACCACAAAGGAATACGACCGAGCTATGCTCTTTCTTGTTTTTTGGGGGGGGAAAATTAATATTTTTTACACGACGCCGGAGCAAATTTGGTGCAAACTGTATAGGGCGGGCGGGGGGGGGGGGGGGGGAAAGAACCAGTACGAAAAATTCCAATTTAGAATTCCATCATGAAACGACACCATTCTAATTTCTGCATGCCACGGCTTGTTAATATTCCTCAAAGTCCCACGTTGCAACCATAGGATGGTATTCAAATCTATGAACATGAGGCAGTCATGCTCAGCAGAGTAGAACAATAATTATAATAGAGATTAAATAAAAATAATTAGAAAAAGTTCATCTAGTTTTGATGTATTAATTATTCTGACCCTGTTCTATTCAGAGTCTAATTATCTGCTCCAGTGAAAATGCCAAGATTTCTACAACTCATAAAAATTACATTGAAGTAATTATGTCAGCAAACTAAACAGTATTCATTTACCAAACGGTTTTTTTTGCCCCGCACATTTGAATATGCTTTTTTTAAACTGTTTTTTTAGCTCTTTGTTCCTATTCATAGGAAAGAATACCTGCGGAGAAATTTGAAAGTCAGCAGCGCTCGAGACATAATATGCAGTACTTGCTGATATTTTTTGCCCCTTTGTGAACCGACTGTAAGTCTCGCCGAACCTTTGTTTAAAAGACATGAATTAAAGTTCGCTCTTCAGTTCTCTCAAAGAACTCTTTAGGAGCCTGACCAGGACGCAAAATGAGGGGAGAGACCAGAAAATTTCAAAAGCAAAGGTAACGTACAGACACTTAAAAATAAAGTTTTGAAAATCGCAAGGTGTATGAGTCCCGCTGTATACCGTATGGGTCAGACGGCACCTGGAGTCCTGTGTGCAGTTCTGGAGGCCTCACTTCAAAAAGGACATAGAATCATAGAGTTGGAAGGGGCCATACAGGCCATCTAGTCCAACCCCCTGCTCAACGCAGGATTAGCCCTAAGCATCCTAAAGCACCCAAGAAAAGTGTGTATCCAACCTTTGCTTGAAGACTGCCAGTAAGGGGGAGCTCACCACCTCCTTAGGCAGCCGATTCCACTGCTGAACTACTCTGACTGTGAAAAATATTTTCCTGATATCTAGCCTATATCGTTGTACTTGAAGTTTAAACCCATTACTGCGTGTCCTCTCCTCTGCAGCCAACAGAAACAGCATCCTGCCCTCCTCCAAGTGACACCCTTTGAAATACTTAAAGAGGGCTATCATGTCCCCTCTCAACCTCCTTTTCTCCAGGCTGAACATTCCAAAGTCCCTCAACCTATCTTCATAGGGCTTGGTCCCTTGGCCCCAGATCATCTTCGTCGCTGGACAAAATGGAGAGGGGGCAGAGGAGAGCGATGAGGAGGATCCGGGGCCTGGGGACCAAGCCCTAGGAGGAAAGGCTGAGGAACCTGGGAATGTTCCACCTGCAGAAGAGGAGGTTGAAGAGGGACGTGATTCCTCTCTTGAACAATGAAAGGTTGTCACTTGGAGGAGGGGAGGGAACAATTCCTGTTGGCAGCAGAGGAGAGGACCTGAAGAAATGGCTTTACACTATGTGAAGAACAATATCAGCTAGATATCAGGGTGGGGGGAATTCAGTTAGAACAGTTTAGCAATGGAATGAACTGCCTAAGGAGGTGGTGAGCTCCTACTCAGTGATCAAGCAGTAGCCGGACAGATCTTTATCCTGGATGATTTAGGCTGATCCTGCATTGAGCAGAGGGTTAGACTAGATGGCCTGTGTGACCCCTTCCCACTCTAGGATTCTAGAAGTCTAGTTCAGCAGTGGAGTGGGCTGCCTCAGGAGGTGGGGAGCTCCCCCTCACTGGCGGTCTTCAAGCAGCAGCTGAATGGATCCTTCTCCTGGATGCTTGAGGCTGATCCTGCACTGAGCAGGGGGTGGGACTAGATGGCCTGCTTGGCCCCTTCCCACTCTATGATTCCCTTCCAATCCTATCATTCTAGGAAAGTTGGCTGCAGTGATGATTGTGGCCAAAATAATGAATAACAAAACAGTGAGCATAGATTGTATGGCAAACCAAGTTCAAGGTCCATTGTTTTATCCCGGGTGTGCGTTAGGTACTGTCAGGTCACTTTGGACTTATGGAGACCCTATGCATTAACGACTTCCAAAATGTCCTCTTGTTCAGGTCTTGGAAACTGAGTGCCACAGTTCCTCGATTCAGTCAACCTGTCTTTCATTGGACCTTCAACATTTCCTGACATTCTTGCCTTCTGCACTTTGTCTGGTCTTCTCAAGAGGTCTCCAAACTACGTAACCCTCGGTTGAGTCATTTTAGCTTCCTGGGAGAATTCGTTTAAGCTTCAAGGGTGATTTCAAGCGAAACCCTCTGCTTGAATTTGTGATTAGTTATTTCTAGTCATGGTCAACCAGGTAGACCTGGTTAGTACAATGCAGTTTCATATGTGTTGCATAATGCCAGGAAATCCACCCTCCAAAAAAGCCATTTTTTCCTATGGAACTGATCATTTTAGTCTGGAGATGACCTGTAAAACTAGGGGATCCCCTGGCCCAGCTGGGTAGACTGGCAGTCACTTTAGAGACAAGGTTCTCTTAGTAGACCAAGTCCCCCAGAAGAGATTTCAAACTACAGAACTGTATCTTATTTTGGATCATATTGTCATTACTTTTGGATATTGGCTGCTGCGGAAGGCTATAAAAAATCATGGAATCTAAGAATAATAGAGTTGGAAAGTACGTCATGGGTCATCTAGTCCAACCCCCTGCACTATGCAGGACATAAGATTGGCCAGGGAAGCCCATTGTAACAAGAAAAGATTTTTCAGTTATGTGAGGAGCAAACGTAAAGTAAAGGAGGCAATAGGCCCACTGTTGGGTGCGGATGGACAAACTCTAACGGAAGATGCAGAGAAAGCAGAAAGGCTTAGTGCCTATTTTACATCTGTTTTTTCCCACAGGTCAAAGTGTTTAGGCACATCTAGAGATGGCCGTAGCCAAAGGACAGTGTCTGGGTGGCAGGTTAACATGGATAGAGAGGTTGTCGAGAGGCATTTAGCTGCACTGGATGAGTTCAAATCCCCTGGTCCGGATGAAATGCACCCGAGACTACTCAAAGAACTTTCCAGAGAACTTGCACAGCCCTTGTCCATCATCTTCGGAACCTCTTTAAGGACTGGAGATGTCCCGGAGGACTGGAAGAGAGCAAATGTTATTCCAATCTTCAAAAAAGGGAGGAAGATGACCCGGGCAACTACAGACCAGTGAGTCTGACCTCTGTTGTGGGGAAGATAATGGAGCAGATATTAAAGGGAGCGATCTGCAAACATCTGGAGGACAATTTGGTGATCCAAGGAAGTCAGCATGGATTTGTCTCCAACAGGTCCTGTCAGACCAACCTGGTTTCCGTTTTTGACCAAGTAACAGGTTTGCTGGATCGGGGAAATTCAGTTTACTTATCATTTACTTGGATTTTAGTAAAGCTTTTGACAAGGTTTCCCATGATGTTCTGATGGATAAATTGAAGGACTGCAATCTGGATTTTCAGATAGTCAGGTGGATAGGGAATTGGTTAGAGAACCGCACTCAAAGAGTTGTTGTCAATGGTGTATCATCAGACTGGAGAGAGGTGAGTAGCGGGGTACCTCAGGGCTCGGTGCTTGGCCCGGTACTTTTTAACATATTTATTAATGATCTAGATGAGGGGGTGGAGGGACTACTCATCAAGTTTGCAGATGACACCAAATTGGGAGGACTGGCAAATACTCCGGAAGATAGAGACAGAGTTCAACAAGATCTGAACACAATGGAAAAATGGGCAAATGAGAACAAGATGCAATTTAATAAAGATAAGTGTAAAGTTCTGCATCTGGGTCAGAAAAATGAAAAGCATGCCTACTGGATGGGGGATACGCTTCTAGGTAACACTGTGTGTGAACAAGACCTTGGGGTACTTGTGGATTGTAAACTAAACATGAGCAGGCAGTGTGATGCAGCGGTAAAAAAGGCAAATGCCATTTTGGGCTGTATCAACAGAGGCATCACATCAAAATCACAAGATGTCATAGTCCCATTGTATACGGCACTGGTCAGACCACACTTAGAGTACTGTGTGCAGTTCTGGAGGCCTCACTTCAAGAAGGACGTAGATAAAATTGAAAGGGCACAGAGGAGAGCGACGAAGATGATCTGGGGCCAAGGGACCAAGCCCTATGAAGATAGGTTGAGGGACTTGGGAATGTTCAGCCTGGAGAAAAGGAGGTTGAGAGGGGACATGATAGCCCTCTTTAAGTATTTGAAAGGTTGTCACTTGGAGGAGGGCAGGATGCTGTTTTTGTTGGCTGCAGAGGAGAGGACACGCAGTTATGGGTTTAAACTTCAAGTACAACGATACAGGCTAGATATCAGGAAAAAAATTTTCACAGTCAGAGTAGTTCAGCAGTGGAATAGGCTGCCTAAGGAGGTGGTGAGCTCCCCCTCACTGGCAGTCTTCAAGCAGAGGTTGGATACACAGTTTTCTTGGATGCTTTAGGATGCTTAGGGCTGATCCTGCGTTGAGCAGGGGGTTGGACTAGATGGCCTGTATGGCCCCTTCCAACTCTATGATTCTATGATTCTATGACACTTACATCCCAATCATTCATCCACTGTAACCTGCCACCCCCTTGAATCTTCACAGAATCAGCCTCTCTGTCAGATGGCTATCTAGCCTCTGTTTAAAAATCTCCAAAGATGGAGAACCCACCACCTCACAAGGAAGCCTGTTCCACTGAGAAACCGCTCTGTCAGAAACTTCTTCCGGATGTTTAGACTGAATTTCTTTTGAATTAATATCATCCAATTCGTTCTGGTCCATCCCTCCGGGACAAGAGAGAACAACTCTGCTCCATCCTCTACATGGCAGCCTTTTAAATACTTGAAGATGGTTATCAGATCCCCTCTCAGTCGCCTCCTCTCCAGTCTAAACAGACCAAGCTCCCCCAACCTTTCCTCCTACGTCTTGGTCTCCAAACCCCTCACCATCTTTGTTGCCCCCCTCTGGACATGCTCCAGTTTGTCAACATCTCTCTTCAACTGGGGTGCCCAAAACTGAACACAGGACTCCAAGTGAGGTCCAACTAGAGCAGTGTAAAGTAAATCAATTCAACTGGTGTGGTTTCTAGCCATTGTTTTGAACAAACAGTTACATTAATCACAGCTTACCTGGGAGCTTCAACTTGATGGTTTGTTCCTTGGTTTGATTGATCCATCTGGGGATTCTCTACCCAATCACTCTCAGATATTCTCAGACAAGAATAGAAAGCATGGGATAGAAGCTAGAGATCTCTCACTATTCCACTTGATCTCCAGAAAACCGAGATATGTTCACCTGGAGAAAATGGCCACTTTGGAAGGTGAGCACTATAGCATCACAGTCCACTGAAGTTCCTCCCTTCTCCAAATCCAGCTCCAACCCTCAAAATATTGACGTATTTCCAAACCTGTGTCTGGCAGCCCAAGAAGGATCGAGATATTGCCACTGTAAGCTCAACGCAGGGAAGGCCTGTTCTCCCATAAACCCTTATGAATCTCTCTGCAACATTTTATACCCGTAGTATATAATGTTCATCAGCCTCTTGTGGTGCAGAGTGGTAAGGCAGCAGACATGCAGTCTGAAAGCTCTGCCCATGAGGCTGGGAATTCGATCTCAGCAGCCGGCTCAAGGTTGACTCAGCCTTCCATCCTTCCGAGGTCGGTAAAATGAGTACCCAGCTTGCTGAGGGGTAAACGGTAATGACTGGGGAAGGCACTGGCAAACCACCCCGTATTGAGTCTGCTATGAAAACGCTAGAGGGCGTCATCCCAAGGGTCAGATGTGACCCTGTGCTTGCACAGGGGATACCTTTACCTTTACCTTTTATATAACGTTCATTTATGGATGCCCAGACTAAGCCAAGAAACTGTACCTTTTCGAGAGAGATTTATTTCAAGGCGACAGGAAACGGCCCAACAATAAAAGGTTCACACAGTCAATTTCAACATGGCGAGCAGCATAGCCAAAAAACGGGCATTTCGGAGTGCGAAATCAAAGGGTGAGAAATTCAGCACTCTCCATCTGTGGATTCGAAGTCTGAAATACGGAGCCCCTATTAGCCTGTGAAGACACACGTACCGAGGGCAGATTCCAATGTCCAAATCGCCTTAAAATCAGAAGAGGAAATTAATTGGATGATGATATCCCACCGGGACAAACGGTAAAAGCCCACCGTTGCTGAGCACAAAATCAGCAAAAGATAATTAAACATCTCATCATTTTGTGCAGGCTAATGATTTGCAGTCATTTAATTTTGGCAGGACGGTGGCCCCCGGCAATGTTTTAGCAACACTTTGAAAGGTAAAAATTCTACTGAAGCACCCAGAGAGATTTACAATCTTCCTAGGCCAGCCGTTGCCAATTAGCAGTCCACCGTCCTTGCTTACATTCTCAACTTTGTTCTTGATTTTGGATACAAATGGTAAGAATGAAAGAGCAGCAGGGCTGGGTCAGGCCGAAGGGTCATCTGGCCTAGCATCCCATTTTCAAGAGCGGCGATCCAAATGCTCCCAGCCTCCAGACAGCAGAAAAGAGGGTTCATTCTGTGCTTGTCCTTGAACATGGAGGTTCGTAACAACATCAGAAGAGCCCTGCTAGATCAGTCCAGTAGTCTATCTAGTCCAGCTTCCAAAGAACATAAGGAGAGCTCTGTTGGATCAGACCAGTAGTCCTTCTAGTCCAGCATCCTAAGAACAAGGAGAGCCCTGCTGGGTCAGACCAGGGGTCCATCTAGTCCAGCATCCTAAGAACACAAGAAGAGCCCTGCTGGATCAGACCAGTGGCCCGTCCAGCATCCTAAGAACAAAAGAAGAGTCCTGCTGGACCAGACCAGTGGTCCATCTTGTCCAGCATCCTGTTTCACACAGTAGCCAACCAGCTCCTCTGGATGGCCAACAACAGGGCATAGAGGCCTTCCCTTGCTGTTGCACTTCATTGCATGAAGTGTTTGCTTTTGTTTGCTCTAAATCTACTGCTCATCTACTGCTAAATTGATAATGATGTCTAATATTATTGGAGAGGGAGAAAAATATTTTGCCCACCCCATGCATCATTTCATAACCCTCTTTCATTTCTTGCCTTCATCTTCTAATCTGGCATGGTGACTTTGATTCTGCACTCCCCCACATGCAGCCAGCTGGGTCACCTTGGGCTCGCCACGGCGCTGATAAAGCTGTTCTGACCAAGCAGTGATATCAGGACTCTCTCAGCCTCACCCACCTCACAGGGTGTCTGTTGTGGGGAGAGGAAGGGAAGGTGATTGGAAGCTGCTTTGAGACTCCTTTGGGTAGAGAAAAGTGGCATATAAGAACCAACTCTTCTTCTTCTTCTTCTTCTTCTTCTTCTTCTAGATGAAAAATGAGTAATGTATTCATGAGTGCCGGTTTCCAATTTACTAATGATATTGCAATCACTCCAGCACTTATTGAATGAGTGCGGATGTTAATTTTCAAGCAACTAAGATAAAAATCAATGTTAATGCAATGCTAGCTGTTCTACCTGGAGGAGGAATTAAAAATTAGGACCCAGGAGACAAACAACACAGACTGCAGGTCAACTCTTATGGAAAACTTTGTTTCTCATGGCAAAGAACAGTAATTGAAGGAATGCCCTGGCGGTGTCTTGCGTGGAGTTCAAGGGTCATTCTTTCCTACTGGTTGGAAAGAATGCTCACTCCCAAGAGAGACCTTCCCACAGTTTTCCTCCACCGATAACCCAGCAGCATTATTAACATTTCAGGGAGGCCAGGATGACAAAATGACCATTAATCCTCATTGGCATTCCACTTCCATGTTTTTTCAAGGTTCCCCCAATTCAACTGTGAATGTAGGACTAGCCACTAGGCAAGGAGTCTTCAGCCTTTTTGAGCCTGTGAGCATCTCT
Source organism: Paroedura picta (assembly GCF_049243985.1). Lineage (NCBI taxonomy): Eukaryota > Metazoa > Chordata > Lepidosauria > Squamata > Gekkonidae > Paroedura > Paroedura picta. The sequence goes on along the minus strand of NC_135373.1, from coordinate 122,280,152 downwards.
GGAATTATGGCACCAAGTGGTAGGTGCAAGCCCAAAATGGCTGCCACAAGAGGCAGAGCCAGCCACGAAACGTGGCCTGGAATTCAGCTGTCAACCCGGGTGATCTCCAGCCACCCCCTGCATGTTGGCAATCCCACTTGTAAGCTGGACTCACTTACGTATTCAACAATATCTCCGAATTAAGAATGAAAGAACTCCTGAGGGAAGTAGAAACGTACAAACCAGTTCAGGCATGGATAACGTGCTGGACAGCCTTTTCCGTCCAATTAGGGCCGCCATTAAAATGGCGTCTCTAGTGACACTGGGAACCATTCTGGAGAGTCCTTCTCTGGTTAAACATCTGCAGAATTCTGAGGGGATAAAACAAAAAAAAAGGGGGGGAGGATCTTTTAATATTTTGTGTGGCTGTGCAGAATCAGAAAATGTTAGCACAAATTTGCAAATATTCACCAAAGTCGTCTTCGGATATGTATGAGCATTCTGTACCTGCTGCATTCTTCTTGCCACCTGAACACCCTGGAGAATGGTGACTTTCATTACAGCTCCTCCTGCAGTCTGGAAAGCTGAACGTTCCTTCTAGGTCATGGAAATATAAAGTTCTGGTCTCCATTCCCTCCCACATCTGTCCTTTCTCAGTCCCCAGTGAGTCACTAGAATTATTTATTTCTCAAGGCGTATTGTTTGACAAGATTCCCTCGGTTTTAATTCCCATGCATTTAATCATTTTTTTTACAACTCTTTCCCCTCTCTCTTTTGTCTAGAGGCCTTTTCCATATCTTCCTTTCCTTGCATTCAACCCCTCTGCCCCCATTTATCGTCTATTCCCCTTTGGCCGGTCTGATGTCTTTAAAAAAATCTGGGAAGCAAAGAGAGAAAATGCGATCCTGTGTGGGTTGTAGAGATGAGGGACTCACAAGATGTGTTCTGTGAATGTTATATTTTCTTTTCAGAACAACTCTTGATGTTGATCTTGGGGCCAGTTGTCCTGTTCATCTGTGGTACAATCACACAGAATATGGTTGGGAAGCACAGGTGTGTACATGCCCACCTGGAGCCCCTCCCTTTCCCACCCCCTCCAGGCCCATCATTGGCCAGTTTGGGAGGGGAGGGTTTGACATGACCATATATGGCCGTTTCACCTCATAAATGGTACACAGATTTTAAAATATATTTAAAATTAATTAGCCCCCACCCAGTTGGGAAACCCTTCCAGGGCCATCAAGAAACCCCAAGATTTCATAGAATCATAGAGTTGGAAGGGGTCACACAGGTCATCTAGTCCAACCCCCTGCTCAATGCAGGAACAGCCCAAAGCATCCAAGAAAAGTGTGTATCCAACCTTTGTTTAAAGACTGCCAGTGAGGGGGAGCTCCCCACCTCCTTAGGCAGCCTATTCCACTGCTGAACTACTCTGACTGTGAAAACTTTGTCCTGATATCTAGCCTATATCGTTGTAGTTTAAACCCATTACTGTGCGTCCTCTGCAGCCAACGGAAACAGCATCCTGCCCTCCTCCAAGTGACAACCTTTCAAATACTTAAAGAGGGCTATCATGTCCTCTCTCAACCTCCTTTTCACCAGGCTGAACATTCCCAAGTCCCTCAACCTATCTTCGTAGGGCTTGGCCCCTTGGCCCCAGATCATCTTCGTCGCTCTCCTCTGTACCCTTTCAATTTTATCTACGTCCTTCTTGAAGTGAGGCTCCAGAACTGCACACAGTACTCCAAGTGTGGTCTGACCAGTGCCGTATACAATGGGACTATGACATCTTGTGATTTTGATGTGATGCCCCTGTTGATACAGCCCAAAATGGCATTTGCCTTTTTAACCGCTGCATCACACTGCCTGCTCATGTTTAGCTTACAATCCACAAGTACCCCAAGGTCTCGTTCACACACTGTGTTTCCTAGAAGCATGTCCCCCATCCAGTAGGCATGCTTTTCATTTTTCTGACCCTTCACAAAATCCTTGTTGAGAGAGCCTGGTCTATTGCCTTCTGCTTCATCTCAAAATTTTGTTTTCTGTGAGATTCGGTGGAAGTTCTATACCTGGGCCTCATCCGGTTTGCTCACAGCATGGAGAGTCTCTTCATCAGCTCCGAACTCCCCGCAGGATCTCCTCGGCTCAGCTTGAAAAACTGATTCTTAACGTGCCGAATCTCCCTGCGAGGCTTGGCTTCGTCTTATCAAAGTTCGGGAGGGTTTTTTTTTTTTGCTTCCCTCGAAATGTCTCAAATGTTTTTCCCTTGAGCAGGATCTTCTGACTCCCCTTCAAATGTCACTCTAGGTAAAAATCTGTAGGATGTTGCAACTTGACGGATAAGTGGTTTAGAAATATCACCGACTTAGTACGTAGGCCCATCTGGCTGTTCGGCGTTCTCTAACTGGCGGCAGTTTTTCAGGGTGTCAAATGCAGCTTTCTTAGCCCTGGCAACCTGAAATCCTTTAACTGGAGATGGAAAGAACTTGAGTTGGGGACTTTCTCAATGCAGGATCAGCCCTAAGCATCCTAAAGCATCCAAGAAAAGTGTGTATCCAACCTTTGCTTGAAGACTGCCAGTGAGGGGGAGCTCACCACCTCCTTAGGCAGCCTATTCCACTGCTGAACTACTCTGACTGTGAAATATTTTTCCTGATATCTAGCCTATATCGTTGTACTTGAAGTTTAAACCCATTACTGCGTGTCCTCTCCTCTGCAGCCAATGGGAACAGCCTCCTGCCCTCCTCCAAGTGACAACCTTTCAAATACTTAAAGAGGGCTATCATGTCCCCTCTCAACCTCCTTTTCTCCAGGCTGAACATTCCCAAGTCCCTCAACCTATCTTCATAGGGCTTGGTTCCCCAGGCATCAGCTCGACGTCCCCAGAAGACATATAAAGTCAGAAAAGAAAACTCAAACCTCCCTTAGTTATTTATTTAACTTTATTTATTTATATTTCAATTTCTATACCGCCACTCCCAATGGCTCGTGGTGGTTGACCCAAAAACTCCCACTCCTAAAACCTCATAAAACAGTAATTTATATCCAAAGTATAATAATTAAACCCCCAGTTAAACCAACCCATGACGGAGACAACGCTCTCCCCCTTCCCTGGCTCAACAGACTAAAAATACCAACACAAATGCTTCAGGGGGACCATCTCGGGAGGAGCCTGATCTTATGAGAAGGGCCAGATCTTCCATGCCCTGGCCTCAACCAATAACCTGGCGGAAGACCTCCGTTTGTCAGGCCCTGCAGAACTGAGAAAGTTCCAACATGGCCAACAGCGCTCCTTCACCAAAACTGTAATAAGTCCTGCGGGGCCTAGATCTCTGCTGGCATTCTACAGGGATGGGGCCAGGGCTGAAAAGGTGTACTCATTTCAGGCCAGGGATCACCAGAAGCAAAGCTGGGGGTATACTGGAGATTATTCCACTTTTTCTGGAGCAAAGGGCTGCTTTGGTAGGTGGTCTATACCAGTGGTTCCCAACCTGTGGGCCGCGGCCCAGTCCCGGGCCGCAAAGGCCATGGCGCCGGGCCGCGGTTCCCTCTCCCCGCCCCCCCCCGCAGTAAAAACTTCCCAGGCCGCAAGCTTGCGGCCTGAGAAGCTTCTTACTGCGGGAGGGGGGGAGAGGGAATCAGGGCCGCGCCCGTGCATTGTGCATGCGCGGCCGGGCCACGCATGCACACATGCGCCATGCGCGGCCGAGCATGCGCAATGCGCGGGCGGGGCAGTTGCCCTGCCGGTCCCCAGCCTAAAAAAGGTTGGGGACCACTGGTCTACACACAATTGTAACCTACTAACCTACCCCTCCTGACATTCTGGTCTCCCAAGGTGCCCCCTCAAATCTCATGTCTGGGCAGAACCATAGGGACGCCATGCGTGTCCACCAAGAAGGGGAAGGGGAGCACCCATCCAAGGTGCATGAGGGACTGTGAAAAAACAAGACAAGCTTTTGGCCAAACGCTCAGGGGCTGTGACACAAATGTGCAGCATTCCTCTATGCCCAGGTGAGAATCATGAACGCAGCACACTCATGTGGCAAGCTGTGACGTGAAGACATTCTTGTCCTTCCACAGCTGGACTCATGGAGGGAAAAGAAAATACTGGCGGGCCTCAGGAACGAGCAGCCCACATGGTATGCCTGGGTGGTAAACACGCCGCCCCGTGAAGCTCACCGCAAGGTGACCTTCCTATGTGTTCATGTTTGTTTCGCCGATAAAAAAGGTGCTCAATTGCTGAGGAATGAAAACACGAGTCTCGTTCAAACTGATGAAAGCAGGAACTGCCGTGAGAGAGACGGAGGGAGAAATGTAAACCGGGAGTGGGAAATCAGGGTCACGGCTGTCCGCTAGTGAAACAAATAAAAGGGAACGAACAGAAGGTTTTCATAATGCTCAAATGTATTCTTTTAAGTTTGGATTTTACAGGGCGGGTAAGGGGAGGGCTTATGGTGCTTTAAAGGCATGTTGGGCAGAGGATGCAGTGATGGCCACAGGAAGAGGAAAAAAAGCTTTCGGGGAGGATTAGAAAGATTCACGGAGGAGACATGGTGACTGAGGGGAACCTCTGCATTCAGAGACACTAAACCTCTGAATCCCAGAGACAGGAGGTCCAGGCATCTGTGCCGTTTTGTTGGCTGTCCAGGGGAACTGATTGACCACTTTGTAAAACAGGATGCTGGAATAGGTCCAGAGCTCTTATGTTCTTAGGATGCTGGGCTAGATGGACCACTGGTCTAACCCAGCAGGGCTCTTCTGATGTTCTAAGAATGCTGGACTAGATGGACCGCTAGTCTGATCCAGCAGGGCTCCTCTGATGTTCTTAGGATGCTGGACTAGATGGACCGCTAGTCTGATCCAGCAGGGCTCCTCTGATGTTCTTAGGATGCTGGACTAGATGGACCCCTGGTCTGATCCAGTAAGGGCTCTTCTTAGGATGCTGGACTAGATGGACCCCTGATCTGATCCAGCAGGGCTCTTCTTATATTCTCTGGATGCTGATCCAGTTGCAGCTCTGATCAGGTTCAAGGTTCTGGTTTTAACCTTTAAGGCCATCTAGGGCTTGGGCCCTACCTATCTGAGCCCCTGTACGGCTTTTTGCTCTGTGGGTGCTAATCTGCTTGTGGTCCCTGGCTCTAGAGAAGTGGACCTGGTCTCGACCCCGGGTAGAATGAGTTCCTGGGAGAGCTGAGGGCCGTGACGGAGCTGTCAGAATTCCACAGGGCCTGTAAAACTGAGCTTCTCCACTAGGTCTTTGGCTGAGGCCAGAGCAGAGAACAATGGGGCCCCTCCACAGGCTACAATCTAACACCAGGCGAGCTCGTACCCTGAGGCATATGGGTAATCTCAAGTATGTTGGAGGGGGGATGAGGTTTTATGCCACCCATCTGTGGTAATAATGTATTGTGGAGTGGTAATAATTTATTGTGTTAGTGTTCTAATTGTGTTTTAATGGGTGATTTTAGGGAATTTTATTGTATTCATGGATTTTGTAAATCGCTGGGAGACATTTGAGAGCGGTGGTATATAAATATAAATAAACAAACAACCAAACAAATAAATAAATATTACTGCTCTGTCAGAATAATTTTTTTAGTGTCGCGGTGAGCCCAAGGTCACCCAGCTGGCTGCATGTGGGGGAGTGCAGAATTGATCCTGGCTCGTCAGATTAGAAGTCCGTGCTCCTAACCACTACCCCAAACTGGCTCTCTTCTTCTTATTCCAGGGGATTTCCAGGTCCCACCGAGGGGCTGGCATCCCTAGTCAAGTTACTCAGGCTCAAAAGGGAGCATGCGACAGCTCAGGGGAGTTTTCTGGACCGCCCACCACCCTGGGGATGCACCAGAGGCCGCATACTGCAAACTGCGGGAAACGGAATGGAATAATAATAAAGAACTTCAAGCACAGCTGGGAATCCACTGTAGGCGAAAACGTGGTTTTTAGAAATATAATGGGCAGTTCCTCAGGCAACGTGAACCGCTGAGCTGCCTGGAAATCCGGGAAACCTCCCGTAAAAGACAAGATGACCCTTGATATTCCGCCAACGCGATCCGCGTCCGTCTGCACCGAGACCGCAAACAAAGCCAATTCTTCATGTATGTATGCCGACACCAAGCCGTGGGCCGTAAGGTCTGATTCCTATCTGCTTTTGTGCATGTGTAGAAACACAGCCATCGACTTCTGTGAATTCCCCCCTCTTATTTACGCCGGCTGCATGGAAAGGCAACAACACCAAGCTTCAGTTTTCTCAATGGCGAAAAAAGAATAAAGAACAGCGAACCGGGTTGGGTAGGGGAGGCAGGGGGAGATCAAGTTTTCATTTGACACCAGCTGAATCATGACTTCCTTCTGGGATGTGCTCCCCTCTTTTCCCCCTCTCTTCTTTTTTCTTCCATTTGCTGCTCTTGGTTCCATTTCCCATCATGCCCTTGACCTTGGAGGTCAACCCGTCATTGGAAGATGCCGCCCCCAACGCCCCAGAGAAGACCCTCTGGTGTCTCTTATCTCGTCTTTTTGCTGCAGATCTCCGAGCTGGTTTTAAATTATTCATTCACCGGGGCGCTCTGCAAGTTACACGTCTCCATCACCTAGACCCCCTGCCCGCCTCCCCCTTCCCTCCCGGTTGGCGAGGAAAGGCGGTATCCTTGGGAACCGTATCAGAGATCACAGATTGAGGCTCCAGAAATGAAAATAAAAGAGGAAATTGGCTGGATTTGCATAAGAGGAGACAGCCTGGAGTTGAATAACCATCACCCTGAAGCTCACTGGCTGCCCTTATCACAATCAACTGATCGCCACTTCATTTATCACACACACACACACACACACATATGAGAGAGAGAGACTTTGGGGGTATAGTTCCAAAGGGTCACAGTGTTGGTCTGCAATAGGACAGCTAGACCTGAGTCAAGTAACACCGTAGATTTTCCGAGTCTGAGCCTTCCAATGGCAAAGCCCTCTTTGTGTTTACGTATTGTATTTAATTTGTTTCCCCATATATAAGCCTACCTTCTCCAGCGGCTCACAAGAATTCATCAATAGGGCGGTAGACAATGAAAATCGCATCTAAAATTTACAAATGATTAATTTAGAATTATGACCCAACGATTTGAGAAGGGCCACCTCCCTCCTACTAGAAAGAAGGGGGCGCATAGTGTATCTTTAAGAGCTGGCAGGTGGGTACTAGTCGATGCTTGGAGTGCTTTAGGTAGGGAGGCCAGAATTGCTGGTGTTGGTTCTAGGCCTCATCCATCGGCCTGGCAGAACAGCTGGGTTTGATTCCCCTGGATGGCCCCTTCCCACTCTAGGAGTCTAGGAGTCTAGTTCAGCCGTGGAATGGGCTGCCTAAGGAGGTGGGGAGCTCCCCCTCTCTGGAGGTCTTCAAGCAGCAGCTGGACAGATACTGATCCAGGATGCTTGAGGCTGATCCTGCATTGAGCAAGGGGGGGGGACTAGATGGCCTGGATGGCCCCTTCCCACTCTAGGATTCTAGGAGTCTAGTTCAGCCGTGGAATGGGCTGCCTAAGGAGGTGGGGAGCTCCCCCTCTCTGGCGGTCTTCAAGCAGTGGCTGGACAGATACTGATCCAGGATGCTTGAGGCTGATCCTGCATTGAGCAAGGGGGGGGGGGACTAGATGGCCTGGATGGCCCCTTCCCACTCTAGGATTCTAGGAGTCTAGTTCAGCCGTGGAATGGGCTGCCTAAGGAGGTGGGGAGCTCCCCCTCTCTGGCGGTCTTCAAGCAGTGGCTGGACAGATACTGATCCAGGATGCTTGAGGCTGATCCTGCATTGAGCAAGGGGGGGGGGACTAGATGGCCTGGATGGCCCCTTCCCACTCTAGGATTCTAGGAGTCTAGTTCAGCCGTGGAATGGGCTGCCTAAGGAGGTGGGGAGCTCCCCCTCTCTGACGGTCTTCAAGCAGTGGCTGGACAGATACTGATCCAGGATACTTGAGGCTGATCCTGCATTGAGCAAGGGGGGGGGACTAGATGGCCTGGATGGCCCCTTCCCACTCTAGGATTCTAGGAGTCTAGTTCAGCTGTGGAATGGGCTGCCTAAGGAGGTGGGGAGCTCCCCCTCTCTGGCGGTCTTCAAGCAGCAGCTGGGCAGATCCTTATCCAGGATGCTTGAGGCTGATTACATGGTGGTAATATTATTAGGTTCGTAGCTGTGTTGATCTGAAACAGCAGAAGAAACTTTGAGTCCTGTGGCACCTTTAAGACCGAAGCTTGGAGTCATGGCTAAGAACAGTGGCCTCTAATCTGTAGTCAGCTTGGGTGACATTGGGCTAGTCACAGTCCTTTTCTCAGAACAGTTCTGTCAGAGCTTTCTCAGCCCCACCTACCTCATGGGGTGTCTGTTGTAGGGAGAGGAAGGAAAGGTGATTGGAAGCCACCTTCAGATTATGCTTTAGATAATAAAAAGCAGGGTATAAAACTCAGCTCTTCTTCTTCAGCAAAGTTTCAGTCTAGATTTACGCTTTCATGTGCCTGCTCACTTCTTCGGGTATATATATATATATATAAGTTGCCACTTTTGATATTTCAGTACCATGGAATATATATTCTGAAATCCGTTTTCGTTGGCTGGTCCTGGACCGTAATAATAAATCATTTCCTATACATGAGACGCTTAGATCGTGAACAAAAGTTTTTCGACCGTAAAGTCGCCACTGGACTTTGATTTCGTATTGGTCACTTTTTAATATTTTCACCCCAGGAATATGTGCATTTGTCAGGCCAATCTGTGACAATGACGCAGCCCATGGCTTGCTATGGGGAAACAGAACAATGCAAATATACAGGGGGTGACATTGTCCTAATGGTTTTCTTTAACCTCTATTAGGGGGGTAAGAGAAGATGAGTATCACAGTGGCCCAGAGCTGCTTGTCTGGAAAGTAATACAGTACATCTGGATGGGTAAATGCCGAATTATCAGCCTTAAGAATCTGACATTCTGAATAGGCCGGTCAGACCGCTCAATTAACGGCTCTAGGTATCATATGTGTGTTCTATCTGCAGTCCTTGCACATGACATAGGATCTGTTGACATGAAACCAAATCTCTGACCCTTATTTCTGGTGGGGACGGTAGACGCAAGTCCTTTGACATCGCTGGGCGCTCCAGTAGACCATCGTGGAGCCAAATAAGAAATACGATGTCAGTTCTCAACCTTGCATGTCTTTTCGAAGATTGCTTCCAATTTTCAGTACCCTATATTTATTTTATATCAAAAACTCGTATGTTCAGTGCCTTAATTGGGCTTTCTTTTCTTTTCTTTATATATATTTTGAGCCGAAAGGAATTTGATTTCCCCCCGAACATTCTGTTGGGCGGATTTCGATTGTAAAATTTTCCGGACGCACGTTTCCCTGTTTGCCAATTATTTGATAGCTGTATTTCACTTTGGACAACCCTGGAGAGGTAATAGATCCTCTTTAGGTAACTGGCGACATTCAATAGATGACAGGCAATGATCGTTAACATTTGACAGCTGAAGGGCTGTCATGTCAGTCAACGCTTGGCAAAGATTAGGCGGGGTTACAAGAAATGATGAATTAGGACTGAGGCATATATATATATATAGGACAAGTTTCAAATTCGAAATTTCAGCGATAAATAATTGAAGAGTGAAACTCGTAATCGCTGCTGTTCTGTCAATATTCATAAATATTTGCTTTAGTTCTGTTATTTGCAGTCTGGTTTTTAATTACAGAAGGACGAGCTGTTGGCGGAGTCGAAATATGGATGGAAGCTCAGCACACGCGGATTGAAAACAAAATAGATTTATGGAATAAGAGAACAAACTGTATAGGACCTGCTTGTCTGCATCTATCTATCTATCTATCTATCTATCTATCTATCTATCCATCCATCCATCCATCCATCCATCCATCCATCCATCCATCCATCCATCCATCCATCCATCCATCCATCCATCCATCCATCCATCCATCCATCCATCCATCCATCCATCCATCCATCCAGTTTGGTGTAGTGGTTAGGAGTGCGGACTTCTAATCTGGTGAGCCGGGTTTGATTCTGCACTCGCCCACATGCAGCCATCTGGGTTACCTTGGGCTCACAACAGCACTGAGAAAGCTGTTCTGACTGAGCTCTCTCAGCCTCACCCAACTCACAGAGTGTCTGTTGTGGGGAGAGGAAAGGGAACGTGAATGTAAGCAGCTTTGAGCCTCCTTCAGGTAGAGAAAAGTGACATATAAGAACCAACTCTTTTTCTTCTGCAGTAATCTCAGGGCTCTCAGCCTCACCAACCTCACATGGTGTCTGTTGTGGGGAAAGGAAAGGTAAGGTGACAGTAAGTCGTTTTGAGCCTCCTTCAGGTAAAGAAAGGTGGCATATATTTTTGCATTTATATATTGCTCTCTCTTGCAGTTCGAAGATATGTTTTAGCCAGAGAGAAAAGAGAACCAGCTGCTCTCAGAAGAGCACGGCAAAACCTGAACAAATGAATCAGAAGCAACAAGGGGAACTATCTGAAATACGGTGAGGTCCCTAACCTTGTCATTCTAGCTGGCTGCCCCCTTTTACTGCCCTGCAGGATTTGCCACTCATTTTAAATGGATCTTCCAAATTCCATCACAAATATCCCCTTTGACCAGTTGCTGGTACAACATCTGGAGCAAGCCATAAGTATGTATCACCTGGGGATGATGCTGTAGGATAGGGGTAGTCAAACTGCAGCCCTCCAGATGTCCATGGACTACAATTCCCATGAGCCCATGCCAGCGATATCCATGGACATCTGGAGGGCCACAGTTTGACTACCCCTGCTCTAGGATGCACCTTAAACTCTGTGGTTTGACCATGGGATTCTGTATGCATAGAGTGTCATCCTGTTGTATCAATGTCACTTCCGTTTCCTGCCAGAATTGACTTTGCAACAGTATGGAGGACCCTGATTTCTTCCCATCCCAGGCCCCCTCCGCCCTAGCACTGCCTTTTCCAACCTTTTGACTGTGGAGGTATGGCTGAAATATTTTTCTGGCTTCGATTTACCAGGAAGTGACATCTACTGGCCATGCATCCCTGCCATACAAACAACCCCCCCCCAAGAATTGAGAGGAGCATCAACCAGCACAAGTTTAAATGGCTGGGACCTCTCCCCTTCCTACCCCCTCCAGGCCCATCACTGGCCACTTTGAGAGCAGGAGGGTCAACCCACTTTGAGAGCAGGAGGGGACATGATAGCCCTCTTTAAGTATTTGAAAGGTTGTCACTTGGAGGAGGGCAGGATGCTGTTTCCGTTGGCTGCAGAGGAGAGGACAAGCAGTAATGGGTTTAAACTTCAAGTACAACGATATAGGCTAGATATCAGGAAAAATTTTTCACAGTCAGAGTAGTTCAGCAGTGGAATAGGCTGCCTAAGGAGGTGGTGAGCTCCCCCTCACTGGCAGTCTTCAAGCAAAGGCTGGATACACACTTTTCTTGGATGCTTTAGGATGCTTTGGGCTGATCCTGCGTTGAGCAGGGGGTTGGACTAGATGGCCTGTATGGCCCCTTCCAACTCTATGATTCTATAACCTGCCCAAATGAGGGTAGAATTTTTTTGAAAAAAACTTTCCCCCCCTCTTTGCTTGGAGCCGGAAAAGGCAGGCCCAGGGTAGGTGAGTTGTACCCAGCTGCCATTTTGAAAACACACACACTTTCCAAACCCTCTGTAATCATATACCGTCCCCGAAAATGAGATAACGGATAAATATGCATACTCGCAGGTATCTGGCTATTGAAAAGTCTGTCCGTTTACTTGGGGATTTGGGATTTTCCCCTCAGATCTCTTTTCAAACAAGTAGCATGAAAGAGGGGGAAAAAGGCTTTGGAAGACAGGGGAGGGAACTGGCTTTGTTCCCCTCCCTACTGGTTGAATACAACTTGGCTTGCATTGCAGCCGCGGGTACGTCTTTCTTCGGTATGACCTTTTCCCCCAGAATTCAAGCAGTAGAAGTTTGGGAGAGCCATAAGTCCAGGGAGCTTGCAAACTTCATAAGCTTTTTTGGAGAAGGTCCCATTTCAGAGCTGGAATTATAAAGGAAAGACAGAGAGAGAGAGAGAGAGCCAAGAGAGAAAGAAATATATTCTTTTTGCGGCGTTGGCGAGGCCCCCCCTGGGGTAAAGATCACAGTGCTTTGAAATTATTCCATTTTGACCAAGTTCCAAAGATCTGAACGCATTCAGGGGGAAGCGATGGTTAAGTTCTAATGTAAACTACCAGACGGGTGCGACTTGGGTCAACTGTCTCTTGTCCCAAGTCTTCCATGTTTGTTTTAAGCTGTTTAGAACATAGCCATGGTGTCAGCCGACTGGGAAATGTGAATGTGGTGGGTGGGGAAATATCTTCCTTTGTGGCATTTCCAAAAGCAACAGCAATCAAAGGATTCCGCCGTCGAGGGGTTGATTGTGATCAGCATCCGCAGCTATCGGTGAAAGAAGTAAAACGGGCACAAACACGAGCGTCCTGGGTGCAAGGCACAAATCTGCCTTCACACACACCCACACACCCCTTTGTAGGGGTTCCAACTCCCAATTATCAATGGGTCATTTTATTTCCTCCCGTTTTCTTTGTCGAGGGTGGTCTGGTTATCAGCGTCCCCATTTCCCCCTCCCGCACAATAAACTATTGCAAGGATGGAATTGTGAAAAGCATTTGAGCAGAGTTTTCTTTTCCCACACTTGAAACTGGCTTTAGAGCAGTGGTCCCGACAGGGGGCCCATTCATCTTGCTGCCACCTGAGAGATAGGTTGGTGTAGTGGTTAGGAGCGCGGACTTCTATTCCGGCGAGGCAGGTTTGATTCCCGGCTCCCCCACCTGCAACCAGCTGGCTGGCCTTGGGCTCCACACAGCACTGAGAAAGCTGTTCTGACCGAGTAGGAATATCAGGGCTCTCTCAGCCTCACCTCCCTCACAGGGTGTCTGTTGTGGGGAGAGGAAGGGGAAGGCGAAGGTAAACTGTTTTGAGACTCTTTCTAGTAGAGAAAAGTGGCATATAAGAACCAACTCTTCTTCTTCTTCAGTAAAATCAGGGCTCTCTGCCTTTCCTCCCTCACATGGTGTCTGTGGTGCAGAGAGAAAAGGGAAGGCAAATGTAAGCTGCTTTGAGACTCCTTCGGGTAGAGAAATGCGGCACATAAGAACCAACTCCTAGGTTCCTAGAGTGGGAAGGGCCCACACAAGCCATCTAGTCCACCCCCTCTTCTATGCAGGATCAGCCTCAAGCATCCAGGAGAAGGATCTGTCCAGCTGCTGCTTGAAGATGGCCAGTGAGGGGGAGCTCCCCACCTCCTTAGGCAGCCCCTTCCACTGCTGAACTAGACACCTAGAATCCTACAGTGGGAAGGGGCCAGACTGGCCATCTTGGCTGAATCCCTGAACCACATTTCAGAAGTGATTCAGCCACATGAAGATAGGCAGTTTAAAGGAGCCAACATTTCCCCTTTCCTTCCATTCTGGGGCCTGGGGCGGGGGGACATTGAATTGAAGAAGAGGCACCAGATTTGTAGTTTTGTTATGGGAGTCTTTCCTCAAAAGAAAGTTTGGACCAGAGAGTCCAGTTTTATTGGCACCCTAAAAGGGTAAAAACCTACATTGTTTCCAATGGTGCGGGAAAAAAGTGAAAAAAGATGAGAAAGGCTGGTGCGGAACATAGACCATATTGTAAAGAATGTCGATAAGATCAGGGACTAGATTCACCAGACCATTTTTATTTATTTTTATTACATTTATATACCACCACTCCCAGCGTCCTGGCGTGGCGGTTTACATCCAACAAACCCCCATAAAAACATCATAAAACCCCATAATACATCCACAATTACAGACACCAAACCCCAAACAATCCCACTTTCCTGAAAGAGTCAAACGCCCAGAAAAAAAATTGTTTCAGTATCATTAAAATGCATGTCTTTAATAAGAGACGGCAATATACAGCCCTATGATCCCAGTGACCTTGTCTGCCTGCCTCTGAGTTCTTCTCGATTTCGGAGAGGAGAATGTAGGGAAGGGAAGGCACACAATAATAATAGAAAGTTAATGAGCTAACAGAATATGCATTTAATAGAGAGAAAAACTAACATTCTCTCTAGGAAACACACACGGGAATAATAGGCTAGATAATAACTTTGAAAACGCTGCTTACAGTAACTTAGTCTTGCATGTCTTGTTACTGTAGACACAATGAACCGGAGACTTTGAGGCGGCATAATGAAAAGCCACTGCATTTCCCCTCCGTCAGGAGGACTCATTGAGGCTCGATATTAACGATTCGTGATACATTCAGGTGGGAAAAATCGGTTTGCTCTTTCATCAGGTTCGCCGAGGGTCGTGACGGCAAGTGGGATGAGTGAAAGAACCATCCCGAGGAGCTGAGCTCGAAAGCAAGTCTCACTTGTTCAAAGGAGCTTAGGAAGCAATGTTCTTAGCAGGGCTGCCATCGGCACTTGTAAAAGGTTGGGGCCCCAAACCGAAACGCCCCTTTATTTCAGAATGGGTGGGTGGGTGGACATATGGACGGACAGATGGACAGTCAGATGGACAGAGAGATGGGTGGGTGGATGGATGGATGGATGGATAGATGGGTAGATGGATGGATGGATGGATGGATGGATGGGTGGATGGGTGGGTGGATGGGTGGATGGATGGATGGGTGGATGGATGGATGGGTGGGTGGGTGGGTGGGTGGTTGGGTGGACGGACAGAGAGAAAGGGAAAGAGGGAGAGAGGGATGGACGGATGGATGGACGGACGGACGGAAGAATGGATGGATGGATGGATGGTCAGTTGAGTGGGTGGGTGGATGGATGGATGGATGGATGGATAGGTGAGTGGGTGGGTGGGTGGATGGATGGACGGACGGATGGATGGATGGACGGACAGAGGGAAAGAGGGAGAGAGGGATGGACAGACGGACGGATGGATGGGTGGATAGATGGATAGGTGGGTGGGTGGGTGGGTAGGTAGATGGATGGATGGATAGGTGAGTGGGTGGGTGGGTGGATGGATGGAAGGATGGACGGATGGATGGACGGATGGACGGACAGAGGGAAAGAGGGAGAGAGGGATGGACAGACGGGCGGATGGATGGGTGGATGGATGGATAGTTGGGAGGGTGGGTAGGTAGATGGATGGATGGATGGACATAGGGAAAGAGAGAGGAAGGGACAGATGGTCAGACAGACAGACAAATGGATTGGTGGATGGATACATGGGTGGGTGGATGGACGGATACATGAGTGAGTAAATGGTTAGATGGAGGGACGAAGGGATGGGTTGGTGGGTCAGTAATAATTTTCTTTCATGGAAGATGTTTCAACTGTCTCTCAGTTCCTGTTTGCCCCCAGAGTTGAACTTGTTGACCTCAGTTACCATGGAACTCAAACTTTGGTCTGCTAACGCTTGTATTTGTATGCTGACGGCCATTCTTGAGGTTCTGATAACTGCCTCAGAAATATCTCAGCTAGAATTACCCAGTTAATTATGCATCTGAACTCCAACAAAACCTTCCTGGCAATTAAACCTTCTCTCTTCTTGCAGGTAAGGCTGAGGAAATTCCGTTCCATGATATCTGAAGAAGTATGTTTGCACAGAAAAGTATATCTTGAATAAAACTTTGGTTGGTCTTCAAGGAGCCACTTGGGCTCAGACTGTGTTCTGCTGCTTCAAACCGACACGGCTACCCAGCAGAATCTATTTTTTCAACTCAGTCATCAATGCTTTTCATGCGGTGTGTGCATGTTCAAGGCAGTTGATTTTCATAATAGGCTCTTATCATGCACATTTCGATCGGTTAGCTGCCTTGGTGGTTTTGGTGAGGGCAGAAATATGAAACGTCAATTCTGCAAATAAATTGCATATATCTCTATATATGTCAAGTGTGGGCCCATGATACTTGGGGGGGGGAGAGAAATCCCCCACTTTCATGCCAAGTACAAGAGCTGTACTGGACTCAGTGTCTGTGCCACTGTTGGTGGTGAGTTCAGGACACTTCCTAGTATGCGCTGCTGCTGGCGACATGGTCTGCGCAGCTCCAAGGTTGCAGGCTGATGCCAGGTGCAGTGGGGCTCCCAGGCTTGTACCTCCATTGCTGCTGGTCCCAGTATGGCTCCATCACTCCCTCCGCTATTGCTTGGTCCAGCATGACTTCTGGACTCCAACAACGACTTCTGCAGGTAGAACATTTTTTGATCTTTCTGCAAATCTGGGGAGTATCCTGAGGATGCAGAAAAACCTATTTCATCCCCACATGGCCCCAATCTGTAGCTTTAGGTATCCGCAGATGGGGGGGCCACACATCCCACACATACTCTGCTCTGGTTTGGCCTCATTTGGAGTACTGTGTTCAGTTTTGGGCACCACAGTTGGAAAGGGATATAGACAAACTGGAGCGTGTCCAGAGGAGGGCAATGAAGATGGTGAGGGGTTTGGAGACCAAGACGTATGAGGAAAGATTGGGGGAATTCAGTCTGTTTAGCCTGGAGAAGAGACGGCTAAGAGAGGATCTGATAGGCATCTTCATGTATTTAAAAGGCTTCCATGTAGAGGATGGAGCAGAGTTGTTCTCTTTTGCTCCGGAGAGATAGTCCAGAACCAATGGGATGAAATTATTTCAAATGAAATTCCGTCTAAACATCCAGAAGAAGTTCCTGACAGTCAGAGCAGTTTCATAGACTCATAGAGTTGGAAGGGGCCATACAGGCCATCTAGTCCAATCCCCTACTCAATGCAGGATTAGCCCTAAGCATCCTAAAGCATCCAAGAAAAATGTGTATCCAACCTTTGCTTGAAGACTTCCAGTGAGGGGGAGCTCACCACCTCCTTAGGCAGCCTGTTCCACTGCTGAACTACTCTTGACTGTGAATTTTTTTCCCCTGATATCTAGCCTATATCGTTGTACTTGTAGTTTAAACCCATTACTGCGTGTCCTTTCCTCTGCAGCTAATGGGCTTCCTCAGGAGGTGCTGGGTTCTCCATCTTTGGAAATCTTTAAACAGAGGCTGGATAGCCATCTGACGCAGAGGCTGATTCTGTGAAGGATCAAGGGGGTGGCAGGTGACAGTGGATGAGCGAGAGGGTTGTGAGTGTCTTGCATAGTGCAGGGGGTTAGACTAGATGATCCAGGCTATGATTCTATGCTCCCTATTAGATCTATCGATGTGCTTCCAAATTGCTCCAGCCAAGAAGGTGTTAAGCCAGGACCTGCTCTTCCCCTAGCTTCCCAGAGGAGTTGCATTTAATTCTGCAGAAAGGGAATAAATGGGTGATCTTCCCCACCTTTTTTCTTTCTTTTTTTTTTACAAATGACTGGGAGTGTTATAATGCATTTGATTCCCCCCCCCTCCTTCTTCTCCAGAGGTAATCTTAGATGTGGAGTGAATGAAGTGGACCCTCTTATCAAGCCATAACATCTGTTGCATTGTCAAGAGATGAAACGAGGGACTCCAAAGTCCAAGACAGCTGCGATGGCTTCCTTAATACAGTCGGGTATTGTGCAAACAAACAACCGCTGATACGGTCTACGGCTGTCACAATTATTCAGGCGAGTGATACATCTTCCTGTATTAGTTGCTTGAACAGTCCTATTTCTGTTTGTTTGTTGGTTGGTTAGCTGAAGGGAGTTTCTTCCTTTTTATATATATATATATATACGAAGCAGCAAACAAACAAACAAACAAACAAAATAGCAAACTATTGTTTCACAGTTGTCGTTCGGCTCTCTGACCTTACCTCGGGAGGGCTCCAATACCGGGGAGGGGACGCAAATCAAAACGGGGCAGTAGAGCGACAAAGCATAAAATTTAAGAAAATGAAATGTGGCAAAAGAGGAGATGGCCGTCTCCTTTTCTCCTGAGTAAACCCACAGCGAAAGATCCTATCGTGCGCTCAGTGAAATAGTTCACAAAGTCGAACGGCTTGTTGGACCGAGGCTGGGAGGGGTATAAATGTATTGATACGTGAAGCTGCATAATCCTGAATCAGAGCTTGGTGCATCCGGTTAAAACTGGCCATTTGTATTGGTAGCAGCTTTCTCAGGTCTCGAGTATAGGGCAGAGTCTGCACTTACTTTCTTTATTCCATTGTCCATCCTGTTGAATTCAGATCGCTTTGAACTCAGGTCTTCCTCTTCCCCCCCTCCTCCCCATTGAAACAGGAAAGTCTTCTTTTTATTATTATTATTATTATTATTATTATTATTATTATTATTATTATTATTATTATTATTATTATTATTATTATTATTATTATTATTATTATTATTATTAGATTTATAGCCCGCCACTCCCTTGCGGCTCGTGGCGGGTAACAATATCGCAATTCCCCATTAAAACCCCATAAAACAATAATAACATTGCCAATATTGCCGGCATGGCAAGAATGGCAGCTCAACTCCCCCCCCTCCCTCCCACTACTAGCGGGTGGAGAGGAGGTCCTGATGATGTTTTGCTTCGGGTCCAGAACCCGAGTCCCCGGGGGAGGCATAGATCTATTATCAGCCCCAGCCTCAACCATAAACCTGGCGAAAGAGCTCCGTCTTGCAGGCCCTGCGGAATGTTGAAAGATCCCGCAGGGCCCGCAGCTCTCCCGGGAGCTCATTCCACCAGGTCGGGGCCAGGACCGAAAAGGCCCTGGCCCTGGTCGAGGCCAGGCGTGCTTCCCTACGGACGGGAACGACCAACAGGTTTTCACCCGCAGAGCGCAAGGCCCTGCGAGGGGCATAGGGCGATAGGCGGTCCCTCAGGTATGTGGGTCCCAACTCGCGTAAAGCCTTGAAGGTTAGAACCAGAACCTTGAACCGGATCCGGGCAGCAATTGGCAACCAGTGCAGCTGCCTCAGCACTGGCTGGATGTGGGCCCTCCAAGATGTGCCAGTGAGGACCCTAGCAGCTGCGTTTTGCACTAGCTGAAGTTTCCGGATCAAGGACAAGGGAAGGCCCGCGTAGAGCGAGTTACAGAAATCTATTCTGGAGGTGACCGTTGCATGGATCACTGTGGCTAAGTGTTCGGGGGACAGATAGGGCGCTAATAGTCGGGCCTGGCGAAGGTGGAAAAACGCCTGGCCCGCTACTTTTTTGACCTGCGCCTCCAAAGTCAGGGAGGCATCAATGGCCACACCCAAGTTCCTGGCCTGGGACGTGATGGTGAGTTGCGTCCCTGCCAGGGTGGGTAAGCGCGCTTCCTGGTCCTGCCCCCTACGTCCCAGCCACAGGACCTCCGTCTTGGAGGGGTTGAGTTTCAGGCGACTCTGCTCGAACCATTCTGTCACTGCTTCCAAACATCTGGCGAATGGTTCCGGGGGGGAGTCCGGGCGGCCGTCCATGAGGAGATAGAGCTGGGTGTCATCAGCGTACTGGTGGCAACCCAGTCCAAAACTCCGTACCAGCTGGGCCAGAGGGCGCATAAAGATGTTGAATAATGTGGGGGAGAGGACCGCACCCTGAGGGACCCCACAAGGGAGTCTATAGGAACGCGAGAACTCATCTCCCACTGCAACCCTCTGGGTCCGGTCCTGGAGAAAGGAGCATATCCAGCGTAACGCTGTGCCCCGTATCCCCGTGCCGGCAAGGCGGTGGACCAATAGCTCGTGGTCCACGATGTCAAAAGCGGCCGACAGGTCCAGAAGAACCAGCACTGCCGACCCGCCCTTATCCAGCTGGCGACGGAGGTCATCCAACAGGGCGACCAGCACCGTCTCCACCCCGTGGCCAGGTCGAAAGCCAGACTGATATGGATCGAATGCCGAAGTTTCTTCCAAGAATGCCAGGAGCTGGTCTCCCGCGGCCCTTTCAACCATCTTGCCCAGGAACGCCAAGTGCGACACTGGGCGATAGCTGGCAGGGTCCCGCGGATCCAGCGTAGATTTCTTCAGGAGAGGGTGAACCACTGCCCCCTTCAGCTGCTCAGGGAACTCCCCGGACTCCAGGGAGAGGTTGATAATGTCCCTGAGCTGGCCTCCTATCTTCTGGCCACCTCCTTTGAGGAGCCATGATGGGCAGGGGTCAAGGGGGCAAGTGGTCGCCCTAACTGAGCCTAGCAACTTGTCCACTTCGGATAAAGAGAGCCGTCTGAAGCCATCAAACGTCACCTCCAAAGGCGGCCAACAGGCCTCCAGTTCATTTACTGTATTAACTGTGGCGGGAAGATCGTGGCGGAGAGACGAGATTTTGTCCGCAAAATAGCTCGCAAATGCCTCACGGCCGAGTTCCAATTTGCTATTATTTTGGCGCCCCTCAAGGGCGGTAAGGGATCTAACTACCCTAAATAATTGGGCCGGGCGAGAGCTTGCGGACGCGATTTCCGTGGCAAAAAATTCACGTTTTGCCACTTTCACCGCCATCTCATACGCCCTCATAAGCGTGCGATAAGATGTTCTCGTAGCTTCGTCGCGAGTCTTCCGCCACACTCGCTCCAGTCGTCTCACTTCCCTTTTCTTCTCCCGTAGCTCCCCGGTGTACCAGGGAGCCCGTTTGAGTCGAGGGCAGAGAGGACGTTTAGGGGCGATCTCATCTATAGCAGCTGTCAGGCGGGACTGCCAGTCCGCCACCAAAGCCGCTAGTGAGTCGCCAGGAGGCATCGGGTCCCGCAGAGCATTCCGGAATCCAGTTGGATCCATAAGTCTCCGCGGGCGGGCTAGAATGCGCCCGCCGCCCAACTGGGGGGGGTGGTATCCTGAGCCGGGCCCGCAGGGCATAGTGGTCTGACCATGGCACAGCTAAAGCTGTATCCAGATCCACCTCTATCCCAGCGCCGAAAATCAAGTCGAGTGTGTGGCCGGCGTGATGGGTGGGCCCGGCAACAAATTGCGAAAGCCCTAGTGTCGCCATGGATGACACCAGGTCTCCACCATGGACTGAAGGGGGCGCGTCCGCATGGACGTTGAAGTCGCCCAGGATCAGAAGCCTGGGGTACTGCAACGCCCAGGCGGCCGCCGCCTCCAGCAGGCGGGGCAGGACATCTGGCGGCGCGTTGGGCGGACGGTATACCAACCAGATAGCCACACTCTCGACCGAGT
The DNA here is from genome assembly GCF_049243985.1 of Paroedura picta. NCBI lineage: Eukaryota > Metazoa > Chordata > Lepidosauria > Squamata > Gekkonidae > Paroedura > Paroedura picta. Next base: position 122,259,150 of record NC_135373.1, on the reverse strand, counting down.
CCCATCCAATACCGACACACTCCACTCCACTGATTTCCGGCGCTGGGAGAGCCCTGCAGGTGAGGACCTCCCGGACCACAATTGCCACCCCCCCTCCCCTCTTGTGGGTCCGAGATTGGTGAAGGACCGAGTATCCTGGTGGGGCTAGTTCTTTCAGGGCCGCTGATTCGCCTTCCCTCACCCAGGTCTCGGTCACGCAAGCAAGGTCCGCCTTCGACTCCGCGATGAAGTGTTGCAGAGTCGAGGCCTTGTTCTTAATCGACCTTGCGTTGCACAAGACCAATGTTGGACCCTTTACCCTAGCCTCCACCCTCACATTCCTGGGGATGGGACGGAGGTTAGAAGGGGATCGGGAGGCTCAGAAGGGGGGGGGGCAAGCCTCTTTCTTTCTTTTCTTGAAGGGGGGGGGAGAGGAGCCAGGCAGGGAGCCTCTTTCTTTTCTTGGGGGGGGGGGGTGGAGAGGATAGAAAAAGGCAGAGGAGGGAGGAAAAATCCAGGACCGACAGAAGGTGAGAGAAATTAGGGGCTTCTCTTTTAAGGCAAGCATGTCACATGACCAGGTGTGGCCTATCAGAGGTTGGAGCTTTCTTTATTCAGGATTTTCAGCACTCCAAGATATTGCACACTAAAGGTAGGGTCATTCTGGATCAATCCTTCTTGCTGCAGAAGGAAAATTAAAATCGCCCCAAATCCATCGATCTGGGGTTGGAATAAAAGCTCCGTGCAGTTTACACCTAGGTCTTTTACATAACCTAATGCTTTGTCCTTTTACTTGGTGACGCCAGGGATTGAACCTGGGGCCTTCTGCATGCCAAGCAGATACTCTACCACTGAGCCACAGCGCCTTCCCATGCCTCTCCAGGGTCTCAGGCTGAGGTCTTTCCCATTACCTACTGCCTGGTCCTTTTAACTGGAGATGCTGAAGATTGAACCTGGGGCCTTCTGCATACCACTGAGCTACAGCCTCTTCCCACGGGTCACCAGTGTCTCAGGCGGAGGTTTTTCCCCATTACCTGCTACCTGGACCTTTCAACTGGAGATGGCAGGGCTTGAACCTGGGTCCTTCTGCATACCAAGTAGATGCTCTACCACAGAGCCGCAGCCCCTTCCCATGATTCTTCAGGGTCTCAGGCCAAGGTCTTTCACTTCACCTTCTGCCTGGTCCTTTTCAATGGAGATGTCGGGGATTGAACCTGGGACCTTCTGCATGCCAAGCAGAGATTCTGCCACTGAGCCACAGCTGCTTCCCTTGATTGGAACTCTCACCCATAGCTGTCATATACTCAAGGAGACCAAATGTCTAAGAGAACTTTGCCTTCTTCCTAGACTAGATGAACTAGTTCTGCAAACATCTGGTGGATAATTTGGTGATCCAAGGAAGTCAGCATGGATTTGTCTCCAACAGGTCCTGCCAGACCAACCTAGTTTCCTTTTTTGACCAAGTAACAGGTTTGCTGGATCGAGGAAATTCGGTTGATGTCGTTTACTTGGATTTTAGTAAAGCTTTTGACAAGGTTCCCCATGATGTTCTGATGGATAAGTTGAAGGACTGCAATCTGGATTTTCAGATAGTTAGGTGGATAGGGAATTGGTTAGAGAACCGCACTCAAAGAGTTGTTGTCAATGGTGTTTCATCAGACTGGAGAGAGGTGAGTAGCGGGGTACCTCAGGGCTCGGTGCTCGGCCCGGTACTTTTTAACATATTTATTAATGATCTAGATGAGGGGGTGGAGGGACTACTCATCAAGTTTGCAGATGACACCAAATTGGGAGGACTGGCAAATACTCCGGAAGATAGAGACAGAGTTCAACGAGATCTGAACACAATGGAAAAATGGGCAAATGAGAACAAGATGCAATTTAATAAAGATAAGTGTAAAGTTCTGCATCTGGGTCAGAAAAATGAAAAGCATGCCTACTGGATGGGGGATACGCTTCTAGGTAGCACTGTGTGTGAACGAGACCTTGGGGTACTTGTGGATTGTAAACTAAACATGAGCAGGCAGTGTGATGCAGCAGTAAAAAAGGCAAATGCCATTTTGGGCTGTATCAACAGAGGCATCACATCAAAATCACAAGATGTCATAGTCCCATTGTATACGGCACTGGTCAGACCACACCTGGAGTACTGTGTGCAGTTCTGGAGGCCTCACTTCAAGAAGGACATCGATAAAATTGAAAGGGTACAGAGGAGAGCGACGAAGATGATCTGGGGCCAAGGGACCAAGCCCTATGAAGATAGGTTGAGGGACTTGGGAATGTTCAGCCTGGAGAAAAGGAGGTTGAGAGGGGACATGATAGCCCTCTTTAAGTATTTGAAAGGTTGTCACTTGGAGGAGGGCAGGATGCTGTTTCTGCTGGCTGCAGAGGAAAGGACACGCAGTAATGGGTTTAAACTTCAAGTACAACGATATAGGCTAGATATCAGGAAAAAGTTTTTCACAGTCAGAGTAGTTCAGCAGTGGAATAGGCTGCCTAAGGAGGTGGTGAGCGCCCCCTCACTGGAAGTCTTCAAGCAAAGGTTGGATACACACTTTTCTTGGATGCTTTAGGATGCTTAGGGCTAATCCTGCATTGAGCAGGGGGTTGGACTAGATGGCCTGTATGGCCCCTTCCAACTCTATGATTCTATGATTCTATGATTCTATGATAACTATTGATCTGATATGTCAGGGCTATTCTTATGTTAGTATGGTTCCTCTCATATTCCATACATAGAATTCCTAATTCAGGTTGGGATGGGATAGGGTAGACAGCTCCAGGTTTGATTCCCCACTCCTCTTCCACATGTAGCCACTCGGTGACCTTGGGCCATGCACAGTTCTCTCAGAGCTCTCTCAGCCATCACCTACCTCACAGGGTGTTGGTTGTTGGGAGAGGAAGGGAAGGTGGCTGTAAGTCGCTTTAAGACACGTGAGGCCTGCTGGGTGACTTTGGGCCTGTCCCAGTTCTTTCAGCCCCTCCTACCTCAAAGGGGGTCTGTCGTGGGGAAAGGAAGGGAAGGTGTTTGTAAGCCGCTTTGAGACTTCTTCTGGGAGAGAAAAGCAGGGTACGTAAAATCTCCCCAAACCAGAAACAGCCACAAAAGCCAAGGACTTGCTCATCTTCTCCTGTTCTTCTGTCACAAACGGAAAAGAACTTTTTCCTCATGCCTTTGCATTACATAGGATGGAGTTCCCAGGCCCAACCTGCGTACTCTGTAATGTGCAAACCACTCCCAAATGGCACTTTTTGGGTCAATTCAGAAAATATGTCGGAACAAAGCCTTCAAATTCCTCAAATAATTAACCTCTCCCCATTATTGGCTTAATTGCTCTTGGCTTTCGGGAGGGGAAAGGAAAATGAGGTAATTATATACAGCCACGATGACGAGGCGACCCAGCTAATCTGATGCGTATGTTCCATATCACTCACTTGTGTGCACGGGGAAAAAAATGCTTTATGATTGGAGCCATGTGACTTTGCTGGGCTACGCTGACTTTGAGCATCATTGGGTCATTGCTATGTGGTGCTCGGTGGCTTGGATAGACTTTGGGACAAAGGCATGCGTTGTCACATAGGGCAGGGGTAGTCAACCTGTGGTCCTCCAGATGTCCATGGACTACAATTCCCACGAGCCCCTGCCAGCAAATGCTGGCAGGGGCTCGTGGGAATTGTAGTCCATGGACATCTGGAGGACCACAGGTTGACTACCTCTGTTCTAACTGCCACACCATGCTGCCTCTCAAACCAGAATGGATCTCTTTTTTAGGGAAGAGGGAGCGAAGTCAGCATGGGATGGTTCGGTCCAGGACCTTCATCTTTGTGTAACAGAAGCAAGAATTCCAGGTTCTGGTCAGTTCCTACTTGTGTGCATCACCATTTTCTTGATAGCTCAAAGTAGCCTACAAGTCATAAGACGCTTTCCCAAATGGCGATGCAGCCCAAGACTGTATTTGCCCAAGACGATTTCCAAAGGCGGTCCAAAGTGAACTTTTCCTGGTCACCTTGAATGGCCACCGTTAAGATTAACCTCTTACCGAAAGTTTAATTTCTTATTTCAAGTATTGCCAATGGAAATAAAAAAAATAATCAAAATGGAAATCACATTCAGTGTACACGGCAGGGACTGAATCGACCTGGGATTGGAATAAAAGCTCCGTGCAGCTTACCCCTAGGACAGGCAGAAGAACGAGGTGAGAAAGTCACACTTGTTCTCTTTTCAGTTCCAAAACTCAAGAAGCCAAAGGACAGGGACAAGGTCAAGTACAATTAATTTATTTATTTGTAGTGATTTATTTTGAGATTTCCAAGCCTCCCCTGTCCAAAATTGGTCCCGGAGTGGTATACAACAGTAAACATGAAAAACAAAATACATCTCCAGTCTTTTGTGCACCACATCAACACCAACGGCTCTGGTGTTCGGGGAGGAGTTTATTTATTGTTACCGACATTTTAAGTCTATGTTTTAGGAGGTGTTATTTTTATGATATTATGATGTTTTTAGCATGTTGATTGAACATTTTTACGTCATGTCAATATCGTGAATCATCGTAAGCCGGCGTATTATTATTATTACTATTATTGTTGTTGTTGTTGTTAATAATAATAATAATAATAATAATAATAATAATAATGATGATGATGATGATGATGATGATGATGATGATGATAAATTTGATTAAAGCCAGCTTCTTTAATCCCACCAAACTCACTTTGATGTAGGCAAAACGATCCAATGAGTACTTTCGGGCGTATTTCCTATCTCGAAAAAGGCTCGAAATGTTTCGGAAATGGGGGGGACACTCCCACAGAACCTCCATAATGGAGGGTAGGCAAAGGCCGCCAGGTGGCTGCAGTGTAAACTCACTTGCTACTTAACCCCCCCCCCCCTCCAACAACAACAAAGCCTTAATGCGCACAATTCGTACCCCGAATGGCAGCGCACGCCACATTGGCCGCTCTCGGCATAAGAGATGCATCAACACTGAGCAAATTGGAAGGAGACCAAAGTTCTCATTCGCTCTGTGTGGCTGGCACATCCATCCTTTTTTACTCTCAGCTGATAAAGCAGAGCCGCTTTGGACAAATGGGCTAGCGGAGCTGGTGCAATGTGTTTGTCTGGAAAGAAATGTGGGATTTGTCTGTGGGTACGTGTGTGTGTTGTGCTTTTGGGACAAAAAAAGAAGACAAGGGCAAAGATGGAACTTTTTTCACCAGGCATATGGCGGAGGCTAGTACATCACACGGGCCCTCCCACCTATCTTTCATCCTTGTTCCCCGGAAGACCTGTTTTACACTGTGGACCGTGATGACATATTACATCCAGGATGGCCGGCATCTTCTTGATATTATTTCCTGGCCTCAATCATTGGCCTGGTGGAACAGCTCCATCTTACAGGCCCTCCGGAACTGTTGAAGTTCCCAGAGAGCCCTGGATGTAAGCTACACAGAGCTTTTATTCCAATCCCAGGTCAATTCAGTCTCTGCCCTGCCATCTACACAGAATGCATTTTGATTTTCCAGTTTGATTTTGTCCGATCTGCCCTGCCATCTACACAGAATGCATTTTGATTTTCCAGTTTGATTTTGTCCGATCAACAAACATGATTGATCTGAAGTGACCCTACCTTTTATCTGCTATATTTAGGAGTGCAAATAATCCTCAATATTTTAAGAATTGGATTGAGAAAGCATGTTTGCCATGATAGAGAAGCCCTGATTGGTCAGGGCTGACTCCCATGGTAGAGAAACCCTGATTGGCCAAGGCGGCCAAGGCTGCCCAGGCTGTAAGCTTTTCTTAAAAGGGAAGCTGCAGAAGCAATAACTTCTGTGGATAGAGGTTTGCCTCATAGTTTTTTTTTCTCCCTCCTTTGTTGTCTTCAATCCTCCCCCCCCCCCTTAAAGAAAAGAAAAGAAAGAAAGAGGCTCCGTCTGGGCTTGGCTCTCCCTTCCCCTTCTGAGCCTCCCTAACCTCATGCAGAACACTTTTCTGTTTCAATGGGGGGGGGGAGATGAAGACCAAGTTGAAATTGATCTGGATTCAGCAGGATCCACACCGGAAAAAAACAAAGTAAATGCAGAATAAGACCTGATCTCAATAGGAAGAGAATTTCACCAGGCCAGAAAACCCCCTAACTCTGGTCAAGGCCAATTTTATGTCTCTGGTGATGAGCCAATTGATATTTTTTAAATTGCCATCTTTGACCATAGAGTTTATGATGGCTCCTAGAACTACCCTAGGTCACTTCTGGGTTTTTCCTGGAAGTGATCCTGCAGCACACATGACACCCCATCCCCTGCCCCCCCTCTCTGAAGCGACCACAAATTGCCAAGGACACTCTGGCAACTTGAATGGCAGATGAGATCCTTTCTCCATAAACGTTGTACCAATTGCAGGCAGCTCAACGGTTCGGTGTTACCCGAAGTGAAATGACACCTCTCTTTGCTCTTTGACACCCACAGACTTAGAAGGCTGTATCTGTGCTTTGATTCATGCTGGAACTGATGACCTTCCACGCCCATGCCATTTCAATGACTCCTCTTCAGTTGTCTGTAAGACGTGCCAGCAACTGAACTTAGGCAGGTGGTGAGTGGGTGGGCAGCAGGGGTCATGTCGGTACCTGGCTCTTGTGGCCCTTTCTTACATGCCCAGGGAAATGCTGAATACCACTTTGGGGTCAGGAGGCATGATTCCCCACTCCTCTTCCACATTTAGCCAGCTGGGTGACCTTGGGCCAGTCACACTACTCAGAGCTCTCAGCCCTACCTACTCCACAGGGTGTCCGTTGTAGGGAGCATAAGGGAAAGTAATTGTGAGCCTTTCTGAGACTCTGTTGGGTAGTGAAACCAACTCTTCTTCTTTGGCTAGTAAAAAGCGGGCTATAAGTCTTCCTCGTCCTTTTCCTCTTCTTCTTTTTCTTCACACCCTGGCAGGACAGCACACAGAGGAAACTAGGTATCCGAGGACTCAGTAAAGAAGAGTGCTTTTACCATGTGCCAGAAACCTTGCAATGTAGGCGACTGGAGAATCACCAGGTGAAGGTTGCTCCACACTCTAGGGGCCACCACAGAAAAGGCCCTCCCGCATGTCACCACCCCTTACGCCTCTGAGATAGGTGAAACTTCAAGAAGGCTCTCTCCTTGAGATCTCAGTGGTCTGGAAAGTCTGTATGGGGGAAGGTGCTCCTTCATATAACTGGGGGTCCGAACCATTTAGGGCTTCATGCATTAACATCGCCACCAAAAATTGGACTTTGTCGTGCCATGGTAGATATTTCAAGGCCAGCCTGATGAGCATCCAACCAAAGATTTGCATCAGCAGTCAAGCTTCCAGCTTCCAGACAGTCTTCAAGGGTAGCCCCATGTACATCACATTACAGTAGTCCAGTCTCAAAGTTACCAGAGCATGAATCAATGTATTGAATCAGTCCATCTCAGGAGGGGTCTTCCACATTCCCTTTAGCCTTCAACTTTTCCTAGGACGATTGTCTTTTACCTCCTTTACAGATCTTATTTGCCTTATTCAAAACTCAATTATAATCATCCCATTTCTTCTGCAACTAGCCCTTCCTGGTAATTAAACTCCCCACCCACTCTCTCCCTATATATAATTTGATTCTAATCGTAGAGTTGGAAGGGGTCTCCAGCGTCATCTAGACCAAGAGTAGTCAACCTGTGGTCCTCCAGATGTTCATGGACTAAAATTCCCATGAGCTCCTGCCAGCAAATGCTCATGGGAATTGTAGTCCATGGACATCTGGAGGACCACTGGTTGACTACCCCTGATCTAGACCAACCCCCTGCAGAATGCCAGAAATTCACAACTACTTGCCCATCCATGTCCAGATGATGCCCCTCCCCCAAAACCAGAATCCCTGACCAGTCTGGACTGGAGGAAATTTGGCTCCTGACCCCAAAGAGGCAATTGGTATTTCCCTGGGCATGCAAGAAAGGGCCACAAGAGCCAACCACCAACACAGCCCCTTCTGCCCACCCACTCCCAATCTGCCTAATCAGCATTTCTGTCAGATGGCTATCTAGCCTCTGCTTAAAAACATCCAAAGAAGGAGAACGCCCCACCTCCCGAGGAAGCCTGCTTTTTGTATCTGAGGAAGCATGCATGCACACAAAAGCTTATACCCACTTTTAAACTTTGTTGATCTTGGACTCCTGGACTCTGTTCTGTCTTTTCTGACCTCTCTTGTCTTTTCATAACGGGACCAAAGTATGACAGTCATTTTGATCAGGGGTCGTTGTGAGTTTCCTGCATGATGCAGGGGGTTGGACTAGATGACCCTGGAGGTCCCTTCCAACTCTGTTATTCTATGATTTCATGAGTCTTAGGGAGAGTTCTGGCTTGATCTATAACCCATTCATTTGTCACGTTTGTTAGTCCACGATATCTGCAAAATTCTCCTCCAACACCATGTTTCCAGGGACTTCATAAATTGCCGGCAGTGAAATCACAGAGAAAAGTCAGTGGAATGAAAAATACTTTTAGAAAAGCAAGCCATATTTCTCGAAAACTGGATCTGGGATTGCAAGAGATGCCTCTTGTTAAATATCCCTCTTCTCTTCCAACGAAAGATAGACAAGTAAATGCTGGCATCTTGTGGCCATTTGGGAAAGAGACACTAACCACACAATCCTCGGCTGAATTATTCCCGTCTAAACCCCTTGGCTGAATTATTCCCGTCTAAACCCCTCAAAAGAGCCTCTTGTGGCACAGAGTGGTAAGGCAGCGACATGCTATCTGAAGCTGTCTGCCCATGAGGTTGGGAGTTCAGTCCCAGCAGCCGGCTCAAGGTTGACTCAGCCTTCCATCCTTCCGAGGTCGGTAAAATGAGGACCCAGCTTGCTGGGGGGTAAACGGTAATGACTGGGGAAGGCACTGGCAAACCACCCCATAATGAGTCTGCCATGAAAACGCTAGAAGGCGTCACCCCAAGGATCAGACATGACCCGGTGCTTTGCACAGGGGATACCTTTACATTTACCCTTAAACCCCTCCAAATGAGCATCCTTGGATGGGAGTAACACCGGGTTGCCGTCTGATTCTTCCAATGCTTGTGGAATCGCCTTTTATAAACTAGATCCTTGAAAACCCTGAATGGGTTGGATAGATTGAGATTAATAGAGTCTTTTAAAGGCCTCATTGATAGGTTTTGATAGGTCCAAAGGTTTTACACTATTCGACTCTGGCACCAAAGGAATACCAACATGGGTATGAAACCAAGCAGGAAACATTTGGAGCAATGAATCCAAAAATTCTTTGACAATAAGATGGTGGTAGGAAATGCCACCAGGAAAGAGACATTGTTTGGTGTAGGGCAGGGGTAGTCAAACTGCGGCCCTCCAGATGTCCATGGACTACAATTCCCAGAAGCCCCTGCCAGCGAATGCTGGCAGGGGCTTCTGGGAATTGTAGTTCATGGACATCTGGAGGGCCGCAGTTTGACTACCCCTGGTGTAGGGGTTCCAGAGCAGTGGACTCTAATCTGGAACACGGGGTTTGATTCCCCGATCCTCCTCCACAAGCACACAGCTGGGTGACCTGGGGCTAGTCACAGTTCTTTCAGAGCTCGCTCAGTTTTGATTGGGAGGAAATGTTTACATTGACCCAGATAAATCAGTCTTTCTGTTATCAGATACAAATCCTTTGATTGGTTATAGTGTGTCGTTGTTTGCCTCGGTTGTAAGGGAATGTTGAGCCAAACTTGCGTAATCAGACGCTTAATATTTTTAACTTTTTAGTGCTTGGTATTTACGGTATCTGCTTTTATTTCCAAAACGTTGCTATACAGTGTTATTGTTTGATCAGATATTGATTTTAATGGTATGGATCGTACGTGTGTTGTGACGGCCTATGGCTATAAACAATAAAATCTTCATGACACAGTTCTCTTAGGGCTGTTCTCCCAGAGCAGTTCTCTCAGAGCTCTCTCAATGCCAGCTCCCTCATAGGGCGTTGTGGGAAAGGTGTTCGTAAGTCACTTAAAGGTTCCTTCAGGCAGAGAAAAGCAGGGTATTAAAAACTTTCTCTTCTCAAATCAAGGCCAATTTACGGACACCCTCTTGGCCAGCTTTTCTCGGATTACCATCGAGAAAGCCTTGAAACATTCCGCAGGCTTTAAGAAACCCCAGAATTAGCGCGATTGTGCAGAATATTATCAGGAAGCCGAGCTAACCTGGAGTCCCTCCCCTTCCCACCCCCTCCAGGCCCATCACTGGCCACGTGGGGAGGGGGCAGTTCGACATGACCACATCTGTTCATTTCACCCAATAAATGTTTTAACAAATATATAAAAAATTCCTCCCAAGGCCTTCAAGAATCCCCTGGCTTCCATGAAACCCTGGTTGAGAAAGCCTGAGCTAGTGAAATGCAGGGTATTTAAAAAAAAAAAAAACAGCTTCTAAAGTCAAAATTGACTTATGGACACCCTCTAGGACAGTGGTTCTCAACCCTCCTAATGCTGCGACCCTTTAATCCAGTTCCTCATGTTGTGGTGACCCCCAACCGTAAAATTATGCAAGTGTTCTTTCACAGAAATTAAACCAAAACTGACCCATGGCGTGAAGATCCATTGTTCATGATTGTATATAAATTGGTTTTTTTCCCCAGGGTTTCTCAGTCCAGTTCTGCATCTTGTCCCACCATGCCGATCTCACTCTTTTCTGCTGCTCCAGACAGACAAATGCTCTATTTTGATCTACCCCGCAAGGCTGTTATGTGGATGGAGTCTCCCCCCCCCCCTGGCCAAGCTGCTTGCCCTGCTGTGACCCCTGTGAAAGGGTTGTTCGACCCCCAAAGCGGTCCTGTCTCCCAGGCTGAGAACCACTGTTCTAGGATTTTCAAGGCTGGTTGTTGTTGTTAGTTGCGAAGTCGTGTCCGACCCATCGCGACCCCATGGACAATGATCCTCCAGGCCTTCCTGTCCTCTACCATTCCCCGGATGCTCATTTCCTGTCTCTGTGTAGTTGCCTGAGACTTCCTCAGTGGTCTCCCATCCACATACGATCCAGGGCTGACCTCTGTTTAGATTCTGAGGTCTGATGAGACCAGGCTAGGTTGGGTTCCAGAAAAGGAGGACATTGTTCAATAAAAGGGTCCCACATTTCTGTAGGGCTTCTGGAGTAGGACTTCCCTCGGACAAGCGCCATGGAAGGAGCGATTGCCTCCCCATGATGCAGCCCCAGGGCCGACCCCGGATTGCCACATTTCCTGAGCTTTCATCTGCCTAGAAGGCATTTCATTCATTGGGTGCAGGGTGGTCTTAGCCATGGTGTGAGTTGCATGGAGCAGTGCTGCCCCCTAGTGGATTTGAACAAGGAGGGGGAGGAATGGTGGGCCTGCGGATGGAGCAGTCTTCTGTACGACTTCATTAACGCTGCCATATGCAAGCCCGGTTTGATTCCCTGCTCCTCTACCGGCAGCCAGTTGGGGTGACCTTGGCCTCTTCACAGTCCTGACAGTGCTGTTCTGACTGAGCAGTTCTATCAGAGCTCTGCTTGTCCCTCTGACCTCACAGGGTGCCTGTTGGGGAGCGGAAAGGGGAAATTATTGTCAGCCGCTTTGAGACTCCTTTGGGCAGTGAAAAGCGGAGTCTAAAGACCTAGTCTTCTTCTTTCAAATGTTGCACATTTTTTATGGTCTTGGAGAGCAACTCTAGCAATGAGACCCTGTCCTTCCTTTGAATCTGCAGGCATCCTTAGAGATGCCGGCTTCCAAGTGCTGGAATTCTAGCTCCCCTCCAGATGACAGAACCCAGTTCTCCTGGACAGAATGGCTGCTTTGGAGGGAGGACACTGTGGCATTGCCCCCCCCCCTGAGGTCCTCGTCCTCACTGGATCCACCCCCAAACCTTCAGGAATTTCCCCACCTGGATATGTTGACTCTTCTCCCCAACCCCAACCTTGCTGGTGACAAGAAGGGATGTCTTTATGTTAGGCTTTCTCAAACCAGAGTTGCAACTTCCATCGGCCACTCAAACGTCAAGATTTGTTTCTCAGATCACCCCCAATGACTGCTACTTCACGCTCCATCAGCATAGCAGGGAATCTGGGGATCTTTTGCCACAGGGTGCCCCAAGTTACCTGTGTACGGTTAGCCCCATGCAGTCCCCATCTGCAGATAGTGGATTAGTCAAGAGATTTTCCTGCAAACTCTGGGGCATCACGGGCACAGCAGATTTGGAGCTGCGCTGTGCCTGACTTTGGCAGTGCAGCAGGCGAGGAGCTGACCTCGACTAGGGGAGGAGACAGCCTGGTGGCAGAAGAGGAGGCTGCCTAACTCAGGAACCACAACAGAATTCGCACTGGGTTCCGCCCCAGCTTGCAGTTGCAGAGGATGGCCAGCACAGGAGGACCCTGGGTTCAGGAGCCCTGGCTGAGCCTCCCCCCACTCCCCACTGAGATGCTTTAGGATGCTTCGGGCTGATCCTGCGTTGAGCAGGGGGTTGGACTAGATGGCCTGTGTGGCCCCTTCCAACTCTATGATTCTATGAAAGGGGCATCATGAATGAAGGGAGAAGGTCAATGAAGGAAGCAAGAAATGTGTCCTTTTCTCAAACACTAAAAAGACAAAATTAATGACCAGAGCAAAAAACAGATGTGCCACAATAACAATTGATGGGCAAGAGATCGAATGTGTACAATGCATTTTTCATGGATCACAAATGCACGAGAGAGGCCCTGGGTCCCACATGCTGGAATGACCTGCCAAGGGAGACCCAGCCCTGGACAGCATTAGCCGGATTCCACAGGGCCTGTAAAACGCTATTTTTCCACCAGGCCTATGGCTCAGGCCAGGATGGTCCAAAACGACATGGGGCCTCCCTCCCCCCCCCCGCCCCCACCCCCGCCCATCTGGCCCCCATTATAGGTTCCGCCCCTCCTGCTATCTCCCAAAAAAGTTGAAAGTTGCCAGCAAGAGGAAGGTGAACTGGATGAAATGGCAGAAGGCTGGAGTGTTTAAGAATTCGGACATTTTAAATATATTACTATATTTTATTATGCACGCTTGTTTGCGTGTTTAATTCTGTTTTGATGTCAGTTTAGGCATATGGTGAGTGGGTGGGCAGGAGGGATTGTGTCTGAGCTTGGCTCTTGTGAATAGAATCATAGAATCCTAGAGTGGGAAGGGGCCACACAGGCCATCTAGTCCAACCCCCTGCTCAACGCAGGATCAGCCCAGAGCATCCTAAAGCATCCAAGAAAAGTGTGTATCCAACCTTTGCTTGAAGACTGCCAGTTGTGTCCCTTTCTTGCAACCCCAGGGAAATACCTATTGCCTCCGTGGGTTTCTGGTTTTCTTGGAGGGGAACAACATCTGGGCAGGGGTCGCTGTGGTTGGGCAGGTAACTGGGGGAAAGGTAGATAAGAAACACTTTAAATAAAAGTACATCTTTTTGGTTGATGTGTTATGTACCATAGTGTTGCAGCGTTCCAACTTACAGAGACCCCATGAATGAACAACTTCGAAGATGGCCAACCAATGGTTTAGGCCAGGGGTAGTCAAACTGCGGCCCACCAGATGTCCATGGACTACAATTCCCAGGAGCCCCCTGCCAGCATTCGCTGGCAGGGGGCTCCTGGGAATTGTAGTCCATGGACATCTGGAGGGCCGCAGTTTGACTACCCCTGGTTTAGGCCCTCCGTCAGCTGTGCTGCTTACCAAATTGTATCCCCGGTCAGGATTAAGGTGCTAGTTTAAAACTTCAAGGTCATATGCAACCTGGGCCATGTGTGCCTATGGGACGGCCTCTCCAAATACGTCCCCTGAAGAACCATGCACTCAGCTCAATACAAAGAGAGTGGTGGTTCCTGGACCCAGAGAAATTCATCTGGCCTCAACTAGAGACAGGGCCTTTTCAGTCTTGGCCCCTGCCTGGTGGAAGGAGCTCCCAGAAAACAACAGGGCCCTGTCCGAGCTCACTGCGTTCTGGAGGGCCAGCAAAACCGAGCTCTTCCACCAGGCCTACGGCTGAGGCTAGTGAAATATCAAAATATCAACATCGAGTTGACTTCTTTCCTGTACTGCACCCCCGTCCTGGATTCTGGTTTTATTCCCCTGGGCAGCAACTTTAGATGATTTCAGAAGAAGAAGAAGAGTTGGTGTTTGTGCCCCACTTTTCACTGCCCGAAGAAGTCTCAAAGCAACTCACAATCCCCTTCCCTTCAACAGGTACCCTGGGAGGTGGGTGAAGCTGAGAGAGCTCTGAGAGAAACTCCTCTGCGAGAACAGCTCTAACAGGACTGTGACTAGCCCAATGTCACCCAACTGGCTGCATGCGGAGGAGGAGTGGGCAATCAAGCCCAGCTCTCCCGCTCAGAAGCCACTGCTCTTAACCATTATCCCAGGATTCCTTTTATCCATGATTTTAATGTATCGTTGTTCACCTCCACCCTGAGGCTGCTCCAGCAGGGAGGGTGGCTTATACGCCCAAATAATAAATCTGCAGGTGGGGGGGGGGGGAGGTACCCCAGAATCACAACTGTTAGTTATACCACACAGATTGCTTCTTAACTTTTTATTTATCAAACGTATTTATTCCATGTCACCTGAAGAAACACACTGCTTTAGAAAACAGACTCTACTTCCTTTAGCAAGTTCTCACCTCTCCTTAAACCCCACCCTCCCAGTCTATCCCCTCAGAACTCTAATTATTTCTGAGCCCAAATTTGGCACCCTTGCAGCCTTGCTCTGGGTGGAGTCTGCACGGGGCTTTCTACCCACTCCCAGTTTGAATGAATCCCTCCCGTCTCCACTGAATTTGATTTCCCTTTTAATTTTGGGCGCTTTAGGTTTTCCCTCTGCAACATGCATGATTGATCCGGAGTGACCCTACCTTCCCCCTGAGATATTCTGGAGTGGATATAACCCGTAATTTTTGCAAACCTGGCAAGTGTGTAGATTTTTCCTTTTTTCAAATTAGCTCCTTTCTCCCTGCCTCATAGCAAAGCGGTCTTCCCTGATTGGCCAGGGTTTCAGTTCAAAGGCTTCCTAGTTCCTGATTGCAAAGCTTGTCTTAAAGTGACTGCGCTCCAGAAGCTCTAGCTTCTTTCAGCAGAGATTTGCCTCTTGGATTTATTTCCCCTCCTCTGCTGTCTCCAATCCTCTCACCCTTCCCTCATTCAAGAAAAGAAAGAAAGAGGCTCCTGCTGTGCTTGGCTCCCCTCCCCGTTCTGAGCTTCCCGAATCACGTGCAGAATACTTTCTGTTTCATTTTTTTGGGTGGGAGGGGAATAGAGGAAGACCCGAGTTCCCATCAATCTGACTTCAGCAGGACCCAAATCTGAAAAAACAAAGTAAGTGCAGAAACAGCCCTGGTCATGCAAACAGAAAGAAATCCTTGACTTTATTTAATCAAATCAATTCATCTCACACTGAATTGTCCTATTTTCCTACCACCTGCCACTCACCTAGCATTCTTCTCTTTTCCAGCAGTCCTCTCATGATGTTACTGAAGTATTATGGCCCTGGTTTAGTAATTCTTGCCCTCTGGGGAGAGAACAGGTTTGATTTGAGATCCTGTGCTTATGGATCATGAAACTGGAAGCGTTTCTGCATGTCAATGTTCCTTTCTTGCCAGCAGATGGTGCCAAAGAACCATATCTGTGGTCAGGAGTTTCTTCTCTTGGTCTTAAGCAAGGGTGGCCAACCTGTGGCTCTCCAGATGTCCATGAACTACAATTCCCATGAGCCCAGGGGGGCTCATGGGAATTGTAGTCCATGGACATCTGGAGAGCCACAGTTTGGCCATCCCTGGTCTTAAGGACTGGAAAATTCGGGGGTTTACTTATCACTGGCATCTATATGAATGCACATCCAATAGCAGGAGCGTTGTTATTTTGTTATTGATCGTATGTCAGAATTTCACACAGGTAGCATATATAATAATATAAAATACGTAGCCAAGTTGGTACGACAATTATGCCGACCGCTTGGGCAGCCCCCTAAATTATAGAATTCTAGAGTTGGGATACCCCCATGCTCAAGGCAGGATCAGCCTAAATAGCTCTTCAGTGTGGTGTCCTGTTCAAGAACAGCAGCTTCTAACTGGGGGAGCTCGGTTTGATTTCCCGCTCCTCCTCAACATGCAGCCAACTCAGTGACCTTGGACTAGTCACAGTCCTGATACAGCCATGCCACAGAGCAGTCCTGCCAGAGCTCTCTCAGCCTCACTTACCTCTCAGTGTATCTATTGTGGGGAGAGGAAGGGAAGTCAACTGTCAGCTGCTTTAAGACTCCTTCAGGCAGTGAAAAGTGGGTTATAAAAATCAACTCCTCCTCCTCCTCCTCTTCTTCTTTTTCTTCTTCTTGTGGGGAGAGGAAAGAGAAGGCGACTTGTGGGGAGAGGAAAGGGAAGGAGGCTTGAGCCTCCTTCAGGTAGGGAAAAGCGCCATATAAGAACCAACTCTTCCTCTTCCTCTTCCTCTTCCTTCTTCCTTCTTCCTTCTTCCTTCTTCCTCTTCTTCTTCTTCTTGTGGGGAGAGGAAAGGGAAGGCGACTGTAAGCTGCTTGAGCCTCCTTCGGGTAGGGAAAAGCGGCATATAAGAACCAGCTCTCCTTCTCCTTCTTCTTCTCCTTCTCCTTCTCCTTCTCCTTCTCCTTCTCCTTCTCCTCCTTCTCCTCCTTCTTGACCGCCAGTGGTAGCGCCATTAAACTCGACAGGCTGCCAAGGAGCAGCACTTAGCAGGTGAACCGGCCTCTCTCAGGAGCATCTTCCCCTCTCTCTTCCCACTCCCTCCTCTCCACTTCTAATCAGCTCCTTAATAGTTCTACAGCTAGGTATGTGTGTAATTACTATAATTAATATTAGGTGAGTAATTAGCCCTGCTGTAAGCACCAAATCAGATTAATGTTTCTAGGGGGATTTGTGGAGAGAATGCGAGGGCTCTCCTCTCACCTGGAAGAACTTAATGTGGCCCTTTCTCTCTGCCATGGCTACCCACTATGAAGCAGGGTTGTCACTTGTTTCTTTTTTCTTGGGGAACAAGAAGAGCTGGGTTGTTTTTTTTTAATATCCCGCTTTCACTACCGGAAGGAGTCCCAAGGCAGCTTACAAAGAATTTTCCCTCCCTCTCCTCACAGCAGGGACCCTGTGAAGTAGGTGAGGCCGAGAGAGCCCTGAGAGAACTGCTCAGACAGGACAGCTCTGAGAGAACTGTGACTAGCCCATGGCTGCAAGTGGAGGAGTGGAGTATCAAAGCAGGTTCTCCCGATTAGAGTCTGCTGCTGTTTAACCACTGCACCACGCTGTCACCTACTACCTGTGACCCCGTTAAGAGCATGACAAAACATATCAACAATCATTGCCCATTAGGCTCCTAACTGCATTTCTGTTTCTGTCAGTGGGTGCGGACTTCTAATCTGGTGAGCCAGGTTTGATTCCCTGCTTCTCCACATGCAGCCAGCTGGCTGACCTTGGGCTTGCCACAGCACTGATAAAACTGTTCTGACTGGGCAGTGATATCAGGGCTCTCTCAGCCTCACCTCCCTCACAGGGTGTCTGCTGTGGGAAGAGGAAAGGGAAGTCAAATGTAAGCTTCTTTGAGCCTCTTTCAGGTAGAGAAAAGCAGCATCAAAGAACCAACTCTTCTTCTTCTTCAGTAATCTCAGGGCTCTCTCAGCCTCATCCACCTCACACGGTGTCTGTTGTGGGGAGAGGAAGGGAAGGTGACTGTAAGCCGCTTTGAGCCTCCTTCGGGTGGAGAAAAGTGGCATATAAGAACCAACTCTTGTTCTTGTTCTTGTTCTTGTTCTTGTTCTTGTTCTTGTTCTTGTTCTCCTCCTCCCTCCCCTCCTGGGGGTTCTTGAAACCTGAAATATGTATCAGGGATTTCTCTATGTAAAGAAGTCCACAAAAGCCGATCTATTGTGTCAAAAGCTACTGTCAGATCTACCACCGCAAGCACTGCCAACCTGCCTTGGTGTAGCTGCCTCCGGAGGTCATCTGTAAGAGCAACCAGAGCCATTTCCACCCCATGGCCTGGCTTGAGCTGGACTAGAATGGGCCCGACACTTTCCCCTTGTGAGAATGTAGCCCAGTGATTCTTTCTTCACATATCTCTCTTCCCTCACTCTGACTCATTCTAGCTCGTCAACGTTATCTGTGCCTCAACGGCATGCCAACCGCACAGCGATGGCATTGGATCAATAAAATAATTGTCGACAGGGGCGACAAACATGAGGTGCTTTGAAACGGAGGACAGCAGATGAAATGTTAAAAGGAAAGGCAGATTGTCACGCTGGTTCTTCCTTCAAGCGCGCAAATGTGAGCACGGGGGTCAAACGACCCACATCCTTGCCAAGGGATCTATGCGTTCAGGGGTCAGCCCACGTTTTAGTCAGGGAATGTATGCTTGGAGTCTGTGAAGTCCACCGCTGATGCCGTGGCATTTCCTTTTATACTGAGCCGTTGAAGACTTCGCCCGTTGTGATACCATTGCAAATTGCTCTCAGATTCCTCACATCTAAATAAGACACGGAAGCCAAGGCTAGAATTCTCCTTCCTTGGGATGCTGTCCGGGTCAAGGGGTATCAGGCTTCAGGTGGGACCTGGGGATCTCCCGGAATTACTAGTAATCTCCAGACGAAAGACGTCGTTTCCCCTGGAGAAAATGGCTGCCTCAGAGCATGGACTCCATAGCATTATACTCCTCTGAGGTCTCTCCCTGTCCCAAATCCCGCCCACTCCTGGCTCCACCCCCAAAATCCAACCCACAGCCTGATAATCCTATCTGGGCCCCTGCCTGCAGAGAATGGTACCAGCTAGATATCCGGGGGGGGGGGGAGTTACAGTCTGAGTACTTCAGCAGTGGAATAGGCTGCCTAAAGAGGTGGTGAGCTCCCCCTCACTGGTGGTCTTCTAGCAGCAGCTAGACATTAGGCTGATCCTACATTGAGCAGGTGGAAGGACTTGATGACCTCTCTGATTCTGTGAATCCATCCACCTGAGAGAGGAGTACCCGAATACCCTGGGACCGGCAGCTGAGTCCTTTCATTCACTGGAAGTGTGTCAGTGTAGTTTTGTTATTGGTGAAATGACCTTCCTCTGGAGAAGACCACAACACAGTAGAATCATAGAATCATAGAGTTGGAAGGGGCCATACAGGCCATCTAGTCCAACCCCCTGCTCGATGCAGGATCAGCCCAAAGCATCCTAAAGCATCCAAGAAAAGTGTGTATCCAACCTTTGCTTGAAGACTGCCAGTGAGGGGGAGCTCACCACCTCCTTAGGCAGCCTATTCCACTGCTGAACTACTCTGACTGTGAAATTTTTTTTCCTGATATCTAGCCTATATCGTTGTACTTGAAGTTTAAACCCATTACTGTGTGTCCTCTCCTCTGCAGCCAGCAGAAACAGCATCCTGCCCTCCTCCAAATGACAACCTTTCAAATATTTAAAGAGGGCTATCATGTCCCCTCTCAACCTCCTTTTCTCCAGGCTTTTGTCCAGTGGTTAGACTGCATTTTAAAAAGGAGAATGCTCTGCTCAAACAGCTGAAGCTCCAAAGAATATGGACAGCACCTTTGGAAAGAGACATTGGCCCATAAGGGATGCTGGCCGTCAGATCACAACCTTAGATGGGCCAACGTTTCCAGTTGCCGTAAAGTGATTTCACGGGTCCTCCGCGGAGATCCGTGTCAGGCTAGCTCAATTCTCTTTTTAATAGAATAGTAAACTCCTTCCCGCTCCCTCCCCGCCATACACCTGGGAAGTGTTTTGCAGCTTGGCCTGATTTTATTAAACTTGTCAGTTGATGAAAATTGAAAATGGAAATTTGGGCTCTCTCTCTCCCCCCCCCCCCCCCCCTCACAGTTTGGAGGTTATTTGTATTTAAGGTCATTTCAAGTTGCGTTTAAGTCACAAGAAGGCATCCGTCTCTGGATGTTTTCGCTGTGTTGTAAGGTCTCCCCATGGAAGGAGTACGGGCCTGTAGTCATTGGCCTGGTAGAAATCACCAAGTCAAGAAAGAATTTGGGTCCAATCAACATTTATTTTGCACAATCTGGTTCTGTGCAGCTGTATTTAGGCCGGTGAACTAACCACCACTGTAGCCAGCAAAAAAAATCCACTTTGCGACGCAATCCTGACCAGAGAAACAGCTTTCTAAGAATGGAGAAGGGTATAACTCTGATCGGGAGAAGATATTTGATTCTCTACTTCTCCACAGGACAGCTGCCAGGTGACCTTGGGTCAGTTCTCTCAGAACTCTTTCAGCCCCACCTACATCATGTCTGTTGTGGGGAGATTTTCTCCATTAGGAGACATGCCTCCTTTTAGCCTCACTTGGACCGTTTATGCACTGGAGGTTTCATGCCGGGCTGCAGGCTGAAGATTTAGTCATGGCAGATTGCCCCACCTCTTCCTGCACCTACACGGGGGAGCATCTGGCCCGGTGTGCCTCATCCACCCCCAATTTGTGCTCCTGCACAGGAGCTGGGGCAGTGAAGTTCCCAGTGCATAAACAGTCTTGGAATTTCTTTTGGATGCAACTCTAACGGTTCTGCATTTGGGCTTTCCTCCTATTATTTCTGAGGCTGAAATTTGTGACAGGCTGTTTTTGTTGCAACCTTTAATCCCACCATGCTGTGCCCTTAATAGCATTCTCCCAAAGTGTCCTGAATATATTTTTTTTAAACCCTGGGTTATAACGTTATAACCATATAACATGGCTGTGTAAGACTGCTAGACTGCTTGTAAAAAAACCCCTTAGAAACAGCATTGTAATGCTATCACCATTTTACAAAAAGGTAGCTTTTTTTGGAACAGAGGGAGTGGGAGGGAGGATGGTGATGAGGAAAGGGATGTTCCCAAATGACTCAACATGGTGGACATGAGGAAAAACCTGATTTCACGCATTTCCGCAATGGGCAGTCCCAAATTAGACCCCATTAGAACCCACTTGAAAAGATGAAATCCTGTTTTCTGGGGATTCCTTTGCTTCAGGGCAAGTAATGGGGCAATTTGAAACTATGCCTGGAGAAGTAAATTTTTGTGTAGAAACGGATGAAAAAGTTGACCCCTTAAAGATGAAAATCTGAACAGAATCACTAGTGTAGAAACAGTGGAGTGGAAGACGATTGCGAGCTGCTTTGAGACACCTTTGGCTAGTAAGAAGCAAGGTATAACAAACCAGCTCTTCTTCTTCTTTGGTTCCTTAAAGGTAGTGGAAGAGTGGAAGTGAAGAGCAGATAACGAAAGTGACAGGGACATTAACCAACCACGTCATTAAGTCAATTGTGCCACCAATGGGGATTGTGCTGATTGGTGAGAATCCTGTACACAGATATCTGTAATCAAACCATACACATTGATGGAAGACATCCAGTGTTGTTGAAGGGATTGCAGGATGCACAATACGACCTTTTAGGGCACTGACCTTGGGAGGCAACAGTGGGAGGGCTTCTGGAGTTCTGGTCCCACTGGTCGACCTCCTGAGGTCACCTGGGTTTTGGCCACTGTGTGACACAGACTGTTGCACTGGATGGGCCACTGGCCCAATCCAGCATGGCTTCTCTGAAGCTCTTTACAAAACGAATAAGTTTTACCTCCAAAGTTGGCGTGCCAACAGACTTCCTCCCAGATTTAAACTCGGGGTTCGTTTTTGTTTTTAATCAAGTCGGCATAAGTGTCTGACGCACGTCTCTCTTTCTACCTCCTACAGGGATCATTGTTAAGGACTTCCGATTAGACCCGCAGCCTTGTCTTTTCTCTCAATTAACCAGAATTTAATGGAAAACAGGAACTCGGCTTAGAGGAATTTATCACAAATGCAACCAGCTTCTCGGGGACTTGAACCTTTCGGCTGAACCTGCCGATAAATAGAAGCTGCAATCGAATGCCTACAGATGTAAAGTAGGCTGCTTGGCAAGGAGCCAAGACGTCACTCCGGCGGTTTCTCTGCCGCCGCTGCTCCACTGATGAGGTTTGCGGGAGTTTGGCAGAGGAAGAAAAAGGCGAGAGATCTTCAGCTCTGCAGGCTCAGGAACAGAGGACTTAAGAGCCAAGACGCAACAGGAAATCCGGGCAGCCGAAGGGAAGAAAAAGGCATCTGTTGCGGAAGTTAAAGTTCAAGGGCAGGGAGACCCTTGTAGGTAGGCATGCGTGGTCATGGGTTGGCTTGGCTTATGCTTTACGCACTTGCTATGATCACAAAGCTGGTTGTTCACATGGGTGCAAGCCAATTAAGTTGGATGTTCCGCTTCCTCACAACTGCTGCTGTTTCCAAGGTTTAGAAAAAGCCCATTGTTAAAATGGAGGGGGGGAGGAGGAGGAGAAGGAGGAGGAGGAGGAGGAGGAGGAGGAGGAGAAGGAGAAGAAGGAGGAGAAGGAGAAGGAGAAGGAGAAGGAGAAGGAGAAGGAGAAGGAGAAGAAGAAGAAGAAGAAGAAGAAGAAGAAGAAGAAGAAGAAGAAGAAGAAGAAGAGTTGGCTCTTGTATGCCGCTTTTCTCTACCAGAAGGAGGGTCAAAGCGGCTTACAATCACCTTAGCTTTCCTCTCCCCACAACAGACACCCTGTGGGGTGGGTGAGGCTGAGAGAGCCCTGATATTCCTGCTCGGTCAGGACAGCTTTATCAGTGCTGTGGGGAGCCCAAGGTCACCCAGCTGGCTGCATGTGGGGGAGTGCCCAATCAAACTTGGCATGCCAGATTAGAAGTCCACACTCCTAATCGCTACACCAAACTGGCTCCTCAGGTCAGAGTTTTGCATTGAAACTTACTACTTAGGTGTTTCTGGGTGCCTTCTGTGTCTGCCCTGCCACCTGGGCTCTCTTTAGATCTGGGTTTTGGCATCATTTCACCAACAGAAGGCAATGCTGGTGCAGGCACATGAAGTGGGCAATGCAATGCATCCTCCAGCAGCGGTTTGACGGATGAATCCATCTGTCCATGTACAAAGAGCAGGGTGTGTGTGTATAAAACTGATTCTTTGCTTCCATCCAAGCATTTGGATGGTCCAATCATGCCCTAGCAGCATATGCCGATTTTCTCTGGTAAAGGAGAAAATTTCATCACATTTGTTTTTTGTTACTTAAGAAGACACCACTGGGCTCTAGTCTTCCTCTGCAGAGTCTTTCTTGGTGGTCTCTCATCCAAGCCTATGGTGACCACAGCAAGGGGCTTTCAAGGCAAGTGAGAAGCCAATGTGGTTTGCCATGGCCTCCCTCTGCAGAGCCCTACTTGGTGGTCTCTCATTCAAGCCTCATGATGACCCAAGGAAGAGGATTTCAAGGCAAGGGAGAAGCTGAAGTGGTTGGCCATGGCCTTCGTCTACAGAGTCGTTCTTGGTGGTCTCTCATCCAAGCTATATGACTACTCCAGCAAGGGGCTTTGAAGGCAAGGGGGAAGCAGAGGTGGTTTGCCTTTGCCTTCCTCTGCAGAGTCTTCCTTGGCAGTCTTATGATGACCTATGCAATGTCATTTCCCTTCCTGTCTCTTCAATTCAAATATTGCACCAGCATTGCCTTCTGTTGGTGAAATGATGCCAAAACCCAGATCTAAAGAGAGCCCAGGTGGTAGGGCATACACAGAAGGCACCCAGAAACACCCAAGTAGTAAGTTTCAATGCAAAACTCTGACCTGAGGAGCCAGTTTGGTGTAGTGGTTAGGAGTGTGGACTTCTAATCTGGCATGCTAAGTTTGAATGGGCACTCCCCCACATGCAGCCAGCTGGGTGACCTTGGGCTCCCCACGGCACTGATAAAGCTGCTCTGACCGAGCAGGAATATTGTGCTGATAAACTGGCTTTCCAATCTCCCCCCCCCACACACACTAAACCTCCCCCTTAAAACCAATCCACTCACGAGGCTGTGTTGTTAGCAAGAGAGAAAACTGGCATTCTTTGGTGCCCATCAGCACCCGAAATCGAGGGGAAAGAGCAGGTTCGTTGGCTTTGCACCAGTGCGTGTGACTTAACTTCCTTCTGAGAACATGTTCGGATCATCTTGTCCCAGTGCTCCTGCATGTGCCATTCCCCATAGGGCATTTTTCCTCCGGGGGGGGGCATTCATACGAGTTCATAATTAACCGCGACAGAGCTGCACTTTGCAGGATTGCGTGGGAAGGCAGCACGCATCTGTTAATTTTCACACCGCCCTTTGGAGCTCTTGCATGGGGCCTCTACATTTCACTTTGGATGCCGTTCCGGGGGAAGGAGAGTGTTGGCGAGAATTCCCTCCCCTCCGTAGTTGTTCCAACTAAGATTTCTTGAACTACAGCCATGCTACGGGCTCTGCGGAAGCAGCTTATCCTCGTAGAACAATGTAGTGCATGCCAAGGGTCCCATGACAGCCGTCCTCTGGTGGCCTTAGGAAGTGAGAAGAAAAAGCACTTGTCCAATTGCCTTCTTCTGCAGAGCCTTCCCTGGTGGTCTTATGGTGATCCGCAAGAGAGGATCCAAAGGAACTGAGAAGCAGAGGTCGTTTCCTTGCAGAAATGTTATTATTATTATCACAACACTCAACACAGTGGCGCGCCCTGGACTCAACAAGGACCTAGGTTTTTTAATCTCACGATGCATGCTAACCTCCTTAACTCTTATATCCACATACCTTGCAATCCTCTCTTCTTTCAAAAAAAATTTTTTGGACAATGTGACGGTAAGGTGATGTTAGTAATATGTTATGTAATTTGGAATTTAATACTCTGGTCTTAGGACAAGATATTTGCCAGCCCAACTTGTCACCTGCCGCGTTGTTTCCACGCTTGGGGTCAGCAACAACTGGGAAAGTGTCTGCCATTAATTACTAACATGGACAGTTTGATTTCTTCACTGGTTTTGTGAACTAAGCTGTTTTTGCAAAGAATTATTATATAGCTTAATTTGGATATCATGACACAGTTTACTAATTTGCCATGATATACTTTTGCCTTATATCTCTACACATTTAGTCTGCAGAAGAGTGCCTGCACTCGAAAGCTCACGCCTTGAATAAATCTTTGTTGGTCTTAAAGGTGTTAGAATAGAATCATAGAGTTGGAAGGGGCCATACAGGCCATCTAGTCCAACCCCCTGCTCAACGCAGGATCAGCCCTAAGCATCCTAAAGCATCCAAGAAAAGTGTGTATCCAACCTTTGCTTGAAGACTGCCAGTGAGGGGGAGCTCACCACCTCCTTAGGCAGCCTATTCCACTGCTGAACGACTCTGACTGAGAAAAACTTTTTCCTGATATCTAGCCTATATCGTTGTACTTGAAGTTTAAACCCATTACTGCGTGTCCTTTCCTCTGCAGCCAGCAGAAACAGCATCCTGCCCTCCTCCAAGTGACAACCTTTCAAATACTTAAAGAGGGCTATCATGTCCCCTCTCAACCTCCTTTTCTCCAGGCTGAACATTCCCAAGTCCCTCAACCTATCTTCATAGGGCTTGGTCCCTTGGCCCCAGATCATCTTCGTCGCTCTCCTCTGTACCCTTTCAATTTTATCGATGTCCTTCTTGAAGTGAGGCCTCCAGAACTGCACACAGTACTCCAGGTGTGGTCTGACCAGTGCCGTATACAATGGGACTATGACATCTTGTGATTTTGATGTGATGCCCCTGTTGATACAGCCCAAAATGTTCTTGGATTCTGTTTTTGTTGAGCTACTCCAGACCAACATGGCTACCCAACTGAGTCGTTTCCCATTGGCATTCTCTCCGGAGCCTTCCTTGGCAGTCAAACGATGACCAAGCAAGGGGATTTCAAGGCACGTGAGAAGCAGAGATGGTTTGCCATTGCCTTCCTCAGCAGGGTCTTCCTTGGTGGTTAGTCGGTTAAACTGTTAGGGCTTTCTCCCTCCTCTCTTGCTTGCAAAGGTTGTTTCCTTTCCCGAGAAAACTAATTTGTTCTTTAAAGCAGCTTGTGCTCCACTTCTTTGCATACTGAAACTCTGCCAGCGCCGTGGAGCTCACCCGTGATTCACAAGGTACTCAAGACCTCCGTTGGAGGCCAGCAACCCTAAATAACATAGACCATTGAAACATACCGCTGACAACTTAAAATACCAGCTTCCAGTCTAAAATAGCATTAAAAGATCAACTCCTTGATACCATGGCAACAAGGAAAGGAGAACTAATTCATCTCCCTCCCTCCCCCCCAAAAGGCACCATTCTCCCCAGTTTCATGGCTCCCTAGGCTGCTTTAAGCCCTAGGAGAGAAAGAGGGCCATAATGTATCTGGCTGATGACTTTTCCTCCAAGAAATTAGAGCATCTCAGAGGATATAGTTTTCTCAATCAAGGCATGGGGGAAAGGGAATTTTAATCCCCCCTTCTACAGACATACAGGTAGGGCTGCCAAACTCCAGGCAGTAAGGAACCACCAAGGGGGTTGGGACTATGTGTGAATATGACTCAGCAGACCAGAAATCACTGTAGAAGAAGAATGAGATGAAGAAGAAGAAGAAGAAGAAGAAGAAGGAGAAGGAGAAGGAGAAGGAGAAGGAGAAGGAGAAGGAGAAGGAGAAGGAGAAGGAGAAGGAGAAGGAGAAGGAGAAGGAGAAGGAGGAGGAGGAGGAGGAGGAGGAGGAGGAGGAGGAGGAGGAGGAGGAGGAGGAGAGTTTGTTTTTTATACCCCACTTTTCTGTACTGGGAGAAGTTTCAAAGCAGCTGGCAATCGCCTACCCTTCCTCTCCTCACAACAGACACCCTGTGAGGTAGGTTGGGGCTGATAGAGTAAGGTGACCAGATTTTAACATTGGTAAAGTGGGAGACCATTGACCGGGGGGAGGGGCGGGTTCTTGATTTAAAATTTGGCCTACATGGAGCAACAAAAAGTTTCATAGAACGCATAGAATGCAAAAATAGTATTGTAATATATATATATATTTTTAATTTCGACGTAAGTACAATTTGCCAGGTGCCCCCAGATGTCCCTCCAAAAGTGGGACAATCTGTTCACCTTATGATAGAGCTCTGGGAGAACTGCCTTGTGAGAGCAGCACTATCAGGGCTGTGACTAGCTCAAGGTCCCCCAGATGGCCGCCCATGGAGGAAAAGTGGGGAATCAAACCCGACTTGCCAGATTCAAAGCTGCCGCTCTCACCCATTACACCAAAAAGCCCTGTCAACAATCCAAATTACCTTCTATGATGTATATATATTATATAATCTCCAAATGCTTAGACAAAAATGCATGTAACTTTTACAAAAGTCCTGTGAATGTCTTATTTCAGAGGTCACGCTGTTGTCCATATGAAAACCCGGATGAAACTTCATTTCACCAAGAACTTGCTTCTTCAGTGGACCTGCAGAACCACAGAACCAATAAAGGAACCTCACAGCTTACAGCCACAAACATCTCTTCTCCCAACAATTCAGGAATGACCTGGGGACCCACTTGCCCAGTGTGGTTCTTTGAACTCACAGAGGAAACAAGAACTTTGTGAAATGAATTAATGTTTGATTCAGGTACTCTTTGGACAATCCGAATCAATTCTCACATTTCTACTTGAGCCTCCAGTGGGTAGTGAAATGTGGGGTATAAAAAAGGCAGCTCTTCTTCTATCCTCCCCTAAATTAACTGGAATTTCCCCACCTGGACCTGGCAACCTAACTTCCCCTTCCCCACCTCCACTGGCCAAGGAGGACCGAGGAGCCCCCCTGTCTATATTAAAGAGAAAGGGGGGCCTTTGGGGGAGAATGTGTGGAGAAAGAATGGATGGAGTTCATTGCACTCAGGAGAGCAGGGAGAGAAATCAGCCAGGGTGTAGTCAGCACGGGAATTTTTCCCACTCCCAGTCCAAATAAAACCCTGCTGTCTACACTGAATTTGATTTCCACTTTGATTTTGGGCGCTTTAAGTTTTCCCTCTGCAACATGCATGATTAATCCAGAGTGATCCTATCTTTGCCCCGTGATATCCAGAAGTGGATATAAACCTGAATATTTGGAAAAATCACCATCAGGAAGTGTTCAGACTCCTGCTTTTTGTGAATTAACTCTGTTCTCCATGCCTGGTAGCAAAGCAGTCTTCCCTGATTGGGCAGGAATGTTAGTTCAAAGACTTCCTGGTTCCAGGTTGCAAGGCTTGTCTTAAAGTGACTGTGCTCCAGAAGCCCTAACTTGTCTCAGCAGAGATTTCCCTCTTGGATTTATTCCTCTGCTGTCTCCAATCCTCCCCCCCCCCACCTTTGTTCAAGAAAAGAAAGAGTCTCCTTCTGCGCTTGGCACCCCTCTCCGTTCTGAGCTTCCCCAATCAAGTGCAGAACACTTTTCTGTTTCAATTGGGGGAAGACCTGAATTCAAATCAATCTGAATTCAGCAGGATCCACAATGGAAAAAAAACAAAACAAAATAAGTGCAGAATCAGCCCTGGACTTCTCCCCAGAAGCAAAAATATGACCAAACGGTGTCCGTCATACTTCATCTGCGCAATGAGAAGACAAGACACGTTGGAAAAGTCAATCGTGCCAGGAAAAGGAGAGGCAAACAGGAAAAGAGCAAGTCCCTACAGGAAATGGGTTGACTCCATTAAGGAAGCCAAAACCGTCAGCCTTCAAGACCAAAGCAAGGCTGTTACACATGAGGACATTTTGGTTGTCGTTCATTCAGAAGGTCACATTATGTCCGAAGCGACTCAGTGACACTGGATTTCACACACATGGGGAGCTAACCCATGGCTAGGCTAACAGCAAATCGTGTGATTTGTTTTCGTATCGTGGCAGTCTGGACTTTGGAGGGGGGGAGAGAAATACATTCCACCCATGTGTTGGGGTACGGCCACCCACAACGCAGGCAATGGACCATCTATAAATAAGCCCAGATATAATTGGACTCCGTGGGTGAGCAACCAGTGAAGCTGAAACAGATGTGTGAGGCTAGTTTGGAAGACATACAAACACACACACATGCACACAAGACTTGATAGCTCATCTTTTGGCTTACCTGAGTTGTTTTCCAATTTTCATTGAAGGTTAAGTCTTCACATTTGCCACAGAGAAAGGTGTAATTGAAAGAGGAGAAGAGGAGGAGGAGGAGGAGAGGAAGAAGAACAAGAATGAGAATGAGAAGAAGATGAGGAAGAAAAGGAGGAGAAGGAGCAGGAGGAGAAGAAGAGGAGGAGGAAAGGAAGAATGAGAATGAGAATGAGAAGAAGATGCGGAGAAGGAGAAGAAGACGAGGAGGAGAAGGAGAAGAGGAGGAGGAAAGGAAGAAGAATGAGAATGAGAAGAAGATGAGGAGGAGGAGGAGAAGAAGAGGAGGAGGAAAAGAAGAAGAGGAGGAAGAGAGGAGGAGGAGGAGGAAGATGAGGAGGAGGAGGAGTAGAAGAAGAAGAAGAAGAAGAAGAAGAAGAAGAAGAAGAAGAAGAAGAAGAAGAAGAAGAAGAAGAAGAAGAAGAAGAAGAAGAAGAAGGCAGAGGAGGAGAAGAGGAAGAAGGAAGAAGTAGAACATTTATATTCTACTTTTGGGTATCCAAAGGAGTCTCAAAGGAGCCTACAGTCACCTTCCTTTCCTCTCCCCACAACAGGTACCTTGTGAGGCAGGTGGGGCTGAGAGAGAGTTCTGGGAGAGCAAAGACTGACCCAAGCAGGGTCATTTTCTCCAGGAGAACGGATATCTGTAGCCTGGAGATGAGCTGTCATTCCAGGGGATCCCCAGGCTGCACCTGAAGGCTGACGTCCCTAAGGTACATGGCCTTTCACCTCAACAATATAACAACCCCTCTGGTCCAATTGCAGTCTTGCATTTTTAAATTCACTCAGTTGCATATGGTACATTCCCTCATTTATTCGTAGGGTTCTATCAGCTCCCCTTCCTGATTTCTTTTTCCTTATCAAACAACCTGGGCTCTCTTTAACGATCCCTGTAATGCAGGGGTAGTCAACCTGTGGTCCTCCAGATGTCCATGGACTACAATTCCCATGAGCCCCTGCCAGCATTTGCTGGCAGGGGCTCATGGGAATTGTAGTCCATGGACATCTGGAGGACCACAGGTTGTCTTCTACCCCTGCATAATGCATACAAACGCATGCTGTCTCAAAAGCGACACGTAGCCGTTCAGCGCCGTGCACGGCTCACGCACACTCCTCAACGGTAAATTTCTATTATATCGAGGTTACTTTTGTAACCACTTTAAATACACCTGAGGTGTCCTTTGCCTCCCCGCAAACCATCCAACACCTGCAGAACATTGTTTTTAACTGTTATGCAATCTTCTCTCTAACCTCTGCAAGCCTGTGCCTGGGAGAAAAATAACAATTTGGTGTATGTGCTTGAAAACTATTTATATCCTTCAGCATATATATATATATATATATATATATATATATATATATATATATATATATATATATGCTTGCTACTGCCTTAGCAAGTTTGGAATCATATAATCATAGAGCTGGAAGGGAACTACCCCCCTGCAAAATACAGTAACTCACCCAATTACCTGTCCACCCACGGTGGCCCCAATTTCATGCCCCAAGTGACTCCCCCCCCTCCAAATCTCCAGAATCTAGCCTGGCCTGGAAGAAATGCATCAGCATTTCCTTGGGTGATCAGCAGTTCCCTGGGTATGCAAGGAAGGGCCACAAGAGACCGACACTGGCACATCCCTTCCTGCCCACCCTCTCACAATCTGCCTCAGTTCACAGGATCAGCCTCTCCGTCAGATGGCTACGCAGCCTCTGCTTAAAAACTTCCAAGGAAGAAAAACCCACCACCTCACAAGGAAGCCTGTTCCATTGAGGATGAATTTTCCGCTAGCCAGGCTGGTCAGAGATTCTGTTTTTTTTTGGGTGGGGGTGGGGGGGAGCATCATTCTGGGCATGGAACTTGGGTCACTGTGGACGAGCAGGTAGTTGTGAATTCCCTGCCTTCTGCAGGGGTTGGACTAGATGACCCTGTAGTACCCTTCCAATTCCATGATGTTATGATTCCTACCAGCCCCAAAAGAGCCTTTTGTGGTGCAGAGTGGTAAGGCAGCAGACATGCAGTCTGAAACTCTGCCCATGAGGCTGGGAGTTCGATCCCAGCAGCCAGCTCAAGGTCGACTCAGCCTTCCATCCTTCCGAGGTCGGTAAAATGAGTACCCCGCTTGCTTGCTGGGGGGTAAACGGTAATGACTGGGGAAGGCACTGGCAAACCACCCCGTATTGAGTCTGCCATGAAAACGCTAGAGGGCGTCACCCCAAGGGTCAGACATGACCCGGTGCTTGCACAGGGGATACCTTTACCTTTACCTTTTTACCAGCCCCAAATCCCGACCACTCCTCACTCCACCCCTAAAGTCTTCGGGTATTTCTCAACACAGAGCTAGCAACCCAAATTAAATCTCCCTCTTTTTATTAATCATAGAATCAGAGAATGAAGAGGGCTGTACAGGCTCCACTTCAGAGATCTAATGGGCTATCTGAATATCTGGTTATCCCATGAAAGAGGGTCAAGTCTTGACTTATGCTACTCCAGGCAAATCACAGGTGGGTAGAGTTCATGTGGACACCAGGTGCAACCTCTTCACCATGACAACAGCTCAGAAAAGAGAACCTGGCATCTTGGACTAGGTGGATATTAGAGATAACCTCTAGCAGAGTTTGGACAACCATCTAATGAGAATACTCTCGTTTTGGATTTCCTGCGTCGAGCAGTGGAAGGCCAAACTGTGGCTTTCCAGAAGTCCATGGACAGCAGTCACCATGAGCTCCTGCCAGTTGAGCCAATTGCCAGGGACTCATGGTAACTGTAGTCCATGGACATCTGGTGAGTCACAATTTGGCCACCCTTGGCCTATACTATGTGTACTTCGGATCACTGTATCTCAAAAATGACATGGCAGAACTGGGAAGGAAAAACAGAACAGGGCTAACAAGGTGATTTTGGGGTTGGGGCACCTTCGCTTTTAGGAAAGGCTGAAGAATCCATGATTTTTCACTTTAGAAAAGAGGCGGTCTAGAAGGACACATTCACCATGCAGGGTAGAGAGACTTGACAAGATACATTTTTCTTCCTCTCTCCAAATGCTGGAACTTGAGGTCATCCAATGAGGCTGATGGGCAGTAGGTTCAGAAGGGCCAAAAGGGAACACTACTTTACATACAGAGAGATAAAAATGTGGAATCCCCCACCAGAGAATGTAGGGATGGCCACAGACATAGATAGCATTAAAGGGGTTTTAGGCAGATTCATGGGGGACAAGTCTGTTGGTACTTAGTAACCATGTTTTTAAAATCCTGCTTAAAAATCTTCTTCCCTTCTTTGAAAGGTAGACGGAACTGAAAAAGTTCCAAGAACTGTGACTGCCCCGAGATCACCCAGCAGATGTAACGTGGAGAAGTGGGGAATCTAACCAGGTTCTCCAGATTAGACTCTGCCACTCTTAACCACTACATCATGCTGCCTATACACATGTCACCACATCTAGAGAGGCAGTAAATCTCTGTATATCAATGCCAGGAGGTGACATCAGAAAAGACCTCAGCCTCTATGCTCTGTTGTTGGCCTTCCTGAGTTACCTGATTGGCCACTGTGTGAGACAGGATGCTGGACTAATGGACCATTGATCCAGCAGGGCTCTTCTGATGTTCTCAGGTAGCTGGACTAGATGGACCTTTGGTCTGATCCAGCAGGGCTCTTCTGATGTTCTTAGGATGCTGGACTAGATGGACCTATGGTCTGACCCAGCACGGCTCTTCTGATGTTCTTAGGATGCTAGACTAGATGGACCACTGGTCTGATCCAGCAAGGCTCTTCTGATGTTCTTAGGATGCTGGACTAGATGGACCACTGGTCTGACCCAGCAGGGCTCTTCTGATGTCCTTCAGATGCTGGGCTAGATGGACCCCTGGTCTGACCCAGCAGGGCTCTTCTGATGTTCTTAGGATGCTAGACTAGATGGACCACTGGTCTGATCCAGCAGGGCTCTTCTGATGTTCTTAGGATGCTGGACTAGATGGACCACTGGTCTGACCCAGCAGGGCTCTTCTGATGTCCTTCAGATGCTGGGCTAGATGGACCCCTGGTCTGACCCAGCAGGGCTCTTCTGATGTTCTTAGGATGCTAGACTAGATGGACCACTGGTCTGATCCAGAAGGGCTCTTCTTATGTTCTTACCGAAGACA
Organism: Paroedura picta; assembly: GCF_049243985.1. Taxonomy (NCBI): domain Eukaryota; kingdom Metazoa; phylum Chordata; class Lepidosauria; order Squamata; family Gekkonidae; genus Paroedura; species Paroedura picta. Next base: position 122,226,129 of record NC_135373.1, on the reverse strand, counting down.
CCTTCTTCCTTTAGGTACTCATGCCATATGCCAATTTCGACCCAAGAACTGGCCTCTCCAACTGAATTTCATGCCATCTTTCTCCCCCGCCCCCATTCAGCTCAACCATGACACTGTTAGGACGTGACCAAGTGACAGAACATTGAGAACTGCCTATTATGTCTCTAAGTATGCAGCTCATTAGGAAAGGCATTCCATATGTCACTTTGGCACTTATTCAGGCACTCCCCGACGCCGGAAGTTTGACGAAGATGTAAATATTCTGCCCTGGCAGTAGCCTGCAAGTAATTACGGAGGAGAAAGAAAGGGAGGCAGGCAGGCAGGCAGGGAGGGAGGAGAAGAAAGAAAGAAAAAAAACAAACCTTGCACATGTTTAAGTACCAATAGATCTGTCCTAAGAACATTCCTCATTACGAAAGATTTACATTAAACTTAATCACATACCGTAGCACAGAGAAGAAAACCTCTCCGGCAGCCGCGTTCACACTTGCAATCACCATATGTTGAAGAACTTGAGGAAATGTTACTCCTACTCAGAATAAATTGCCCAGCTAATTATGGGTTTAAGTTAGGGGGGGATTAACTCTTTGGTCCCTGCGGTTGAGTTTGCTGTTGGGTTCTTCGCCGGTGCAGTTTTTAAAGCACAATTACATTGTTGCTTCCCTTTGCTTAATTTGTTCTTCGTCTCCGGGAAATGAAGCGTGTTATGATACTCGGCCGGACAGAGAATACATGGGGAGGAAGGGATGCCAACTCTGGGCTGGGAAAATTCCTGGAGGTGTGGGGAGAGATGCGGGGGAGTTTGGGGTTGGGAGGAAAGGAGGGAACTCAGCCGAAATCCGTCTTGAAGTTTAGGATTCTCACCTCTGGGTCTGCGGTTTCCTGGAGATTTGGGGGTAGAGTCTAGGGAGAGTGCGTCTCGGAATAGGCAAGGTATGTAGTGTGCAGGACTGAAGAGAATCCTGCAGGGGGCAATGGAGGAGGTGAGTATGTAGCTTAGTTAAAGTAGGAACTTCCTGGAGTTATTTTTTCTTCCAAATACTCTCCTGTAGTTTCCTGATTGCCTCCTCTGGAGACTTCCTGTTCCTTTGAGCACACTTCCTCCCTGCTTGCCTCCGGAATGGATTGAATGAAGACAACAGAACAGTTAGAAACTATTAGGACACTCTCTCTCTCTCTTCCTCTATTTCTTTTCCTCTATCTCTTCCTCCTTCTCTCCCTCACTCTTTCTCTCTCCCTCTCTTTCTCTCTTTCCTTCTATTTCTATCTCTCTCTTTCTCTCCCTTCCTCCCTCCCATCCTCCCTCTCCCTCTCTGTCTGTCTCTTTCTCTCTTTCTTCCTCCCCTCTTTCTCTCTCCCTCTCTCTCTCTCTCTTTCTCTCCCTTCCTCCCTCCGATCCTCCCTCTCCCTCTCTGTCTGTCTCTTTCTCTCTTTCTCCCTCCCTCTCCCTCTCCCTCTCTCTTTTTCTCCCTCCCCTCTTTCTCTCTCCCTCTCTCTCCTCTCTCTCTCTCTCTCTCTCTCCCTCCTTCTCTCTTTCTCTCTCTCTCTCTCCCTCCCTCCGTCCCTCCCTCTTTTTCTCTTTCTTTCTCTCCCTCTTCTTCTCTTTCTTTCTTTCCTTCTATTTTTTCTCTCTCTTTCTCTCCCCCTCTCTGTTCCTCTCTTTTTCTCTTTCTGACTCTCTATCTTCCTCTTTCCTTTTATTTCTATATCTCTTTTCTCTCCCTCCCTCTCCCTCTCTCTCTCTCTTTTCTCTCTCTCTCTTTCTCTCCCTCCCTCTGTCTCCATCTCTATCTCCATCTCCGTCTCCGTCTCTCCTTCTCCCTCCCTCTCCCTCTCTTGCTCTCCCTTCCTCTCTCCCTCTCTCTCTCTTTCTCTCTCCCCTTCTCTCTATATCTATACAAAGATGATTATCTTGCTAATAAAACTATGATATTATTTTAAGCACCTCTCTGGCATCTTCAAACTCTGCCCACAGGGTTCTGGGCCCAGCTGAGCAGTGCAAAATAAAGTAGATAGTTTTTGAGAAGGAAAGAGAAGAAGAAATGGAACATGGCAGTTCCCTGCAACACTCAACACAACTGCCTAATGGACAGGATTACTGAAGGCAATGAACTGACGTGGAAGGAGAGAATGAAGAGCCACTTGCTAGAGATGGGACCATGGCTCACCATTAAAGGTCCCCAGCGGGGAGACAGCTAGCAGGAAGGACAGAGGACCTGCAATCCTGAGAATACTTTTATTCCCCAAATCCCTGGACTGAAATTATACATGAACATTGCCTTTTGGGGTTGTTGCTATGAATTTCAGAAGGATAAAAACAAATCTGGTAGCCATTCCCTATTGCTTTTTATGTCTGGTTGCTTAGCATTGTCGAACGACAGGAAAGAAGGGT